>NW_025318906.1:6450000-6902500 GCF_018153725.1 Drosophila mojavensis | reverse complement strand
AATTTTATGTATTAAAGCATCAGTATGTATAGAATATAATGAAATATAATAAAGAAATATCTCTCCGACAGTATTTTATCTTTAACGTGCCACAGCTATTCTCTATCTATTACTTCTTGGCTAGTTCCAATGCAATTCTTAAAAGTCCTGAGAATTTAAAGTACTTAAACTGTTAGCTAACCACAATTCCATGTAATGTCTTACACATGCTTCTCCTATGTTTAAATCTATTCAAAATGCAAAGGCACGATTGCCAGCAACAACAACAGCAACAATGACAACGACAACAATAGCGACAACTGTGAGCAATAACCGGGTAAGAATGTGGCGTTAAATGTGTTTGGTAATATTTATATTAATACCTTATTAGAAGAGTCGTCAATGTGGTCGATGACAGCGCCAAAGCCCAACCCAAAGCAAAAACCAAAGAACGTCCAAGTCAGAATCGAGTGTGGAGAATATCAATGAGTAGAAGCTTTGCCCAAGTGCTACTCAGTTGGTGTTTTGTGGCTAAGACGACACAGACGACAATTGCATTTCCGCCTAATTGTTGGCCCATGGCGACAATGTAACAATGCAGCAAGAGGCTTTTGGCCTACGACTTGAGTGGAGCTGCAGGAAATGCAATCATAAATCGCGCCGTTGGTAATTTGCCATATCTATATAGACAGTAAAGACGACAGACAGAGAGAGAGAGAGTCAGATAGAGTAGAGTAGAGTGAGTGTACAGAGTGTACAGCAATTTTAATGCTGCGGCAATTAGCCTGGTCAGTGGCCAATACGGCATTCGGACAGGGCCTAAACCAGGAAATGTTTTGGCCAAAACACTTGTCAGATTGCATGTTCAATTCTAATAATATAATTTTTGTATACACTAGCAAAGGTTATACTACCTTTGTGATGAAATAGGTAACGCTTGACGAATTGAACAATAAATAAAATGAAAATTATTTAAATTTATACATATATGAAATAAATAAAATAAATTTAATAAAAAATAAGCAAATGAATAAAGAAATAAAATAAATAATAAATACCTACAAATTTAAACTAGTTTAATTATTTATAATTATCATTTTTGTGGGGAAAGGGCATTTAATATTCTTATATATAATTTAGTTGTTCTTTATTTTTATAGCATTTAACTGCAGCTCTGACGATCTGCATGCCAATGTGCAGCATATTGTGTCCCAAGCTATCGACATTGATGCTTCTTCTTCCTTTCTCTCTCTCTCTCTCTCTCTTGCTTTCTGGACCTGGTGTCTGTATTACAACATCATTAGAATTTGATTTGCATTTCCTTGGATGCCGTAGCTCTAACATGGCATTAAAGCCCATTTAGCTGTCGTGTGGCAATTATTGATCAACAAGGTGCCACAATCGCTCAGCACGGTCAGTTGCTTTGCAGTTGCAGCGGTTGCTGTTGTTGTTGTTGCTGTTGTTGCCATTCCTGCTGGTGGTCAAGAGCGACAGCAAAGATTTACATAAAGAAAAGAAGTTGGGAATAAGTAAGAGTGTTGATGATGGTGTGTGTTAAACTTAAGAAATACCCTGAAAATACCCAAGCATAGATGTTTAACAGATATTAAAGATGGCTTGCAATCTATTATCGAATATAAATTCTTTAAAAAGAACACTTGATTAGAAGAGATCGACAAGAATACGGAATAGGGAATGAAAAAGGAATAGCGAATGAATAAGGAATAGGGAAAGAATGGAGAAATGGAGGGAAAGACAAACGAATAGACAGATCATAAGCTTTATATAAATAGATCAGATAAAGTTAAATACTTAATAGAAAAGTAAAAAATAAAAGTAATACAATAATAATAACAATAAACCAATATACCCTCATTAACCATTATCAATAGTGCACAGGGTATAAAAAGTAAAAATAAAACGTTGCCCAGCATGAAATGCCTTTGGATTGTTTTTCTTTGTAGCATTTTCCTTTTTTCTTTTTTTTTTTTTTTTGTTTGAGCCGTTGTTGAATGTTACCTTGCAACAGGCTGTGGCAAGTTAGTTGGCCATTAGCACGGCACAACAGATATTGTCGTCGTCTATTCGTTTGTTGACTGACGTTTAGCTGCCACTGCCACTGCCACTGTGCAGAAATGCCGTTACGCGCAGCCCTTGTTGCAACAACAGCTGCCACACAGCTGTACCTCACTCGAGCTGCGTTTAAATATTTATGTCTCGTTCACTTAAGTTAATCACAGCCAAATGTTAAGCCTGGCTGCCCGGCTGGACAGCTAAACTGGTCAACAGTTTAAATCATTTTCCCCCTCTTTTATTTATTTATGTGGCCAAAGTGTCATTGTGGCATTTGCCTGGCTGTTGAGTTGTTGAAACTTTCATTGTTCGCTGGTCAAAAATATTTTAATTATTTAATGTTGATTGTATTTACGACGAGAGAGAAAAGCCTATAAATATTATGCCTTTGTCAATAAAATATGATAGAGGGAAAATGGTAAATATATATATAGTTGTATAGAGCATGCGAGCTATGTTCGGGTGGCTGATTTAATGGCACTTGTCGTAGCTTGTTTTCGACTTGTATTTATTGGGTAAATAGGAATAAAGCTAAAATTGCAAAAAATATCATCAAAAACTGGAAAATGGAATATAGACTTATCTGAGATACATATATGACATAAATATAATATAAAATATTAAAAAAAATAAAAATAAATAAAAAATAAATAAAAACAATTAAAATAAGAAAGAATGAAAATAAAAAAATTTAAAAATAGAATAAAATTAATAAAAAAAAAAAAATTAAAATAATATAAAAAATAAAATAATATAAAAAAAAATAAATAAAATTCATATATTACATTAAAAAATATTATAAAATAAAATATAATATAATCTAATAAAAAATAAAAATTAAAGAATATTAAATGTATAAACTATATAAAATATTAACAAATTATAAGAATTTCCACTAAAATTTAGCTCATTTTATACCATGAGCAAGCCTTAGACATTCGATTACGCCGTTCTAACTAGTTTTTTTTTAGATAAAATTTATTTATTTATTTATGCGAATAGTGCAAATTTAGCAAAAAAAAAAAAAAACAAAAATATTAGAGCCAACAAATATATAGAGTGCAGCTCCAAACATGTACAACAGACACTTGCGACAAAGAACAAATGGAACAACAACAATAATAACAACGGCGAGAATAACAACAAACAACAACGGCGACAACAGAGCAACAACAAAGCAGCGATAATAATAACAATGCCAATGCTAAGGACCCATAAATATGGCTTTAAAATCGCATGTTGCGGCTGCCCATTGTTGTTGTTGTTGTTGCTGCTGAAGTTGTTCTAATACACTAACTAAACTGGAGTTTGGGTTTACTCTATAGATTTTGTAACATTTCAGTTATGGTTGAAAAGTATCGTGTTATTTGCTTTGAGTAGATACTACTATTTTCATGAATTTACTACTACTTGCAGTACACCTTACTCTTTTAATAACAACACTGCCATTTTTATGATGACATATAATATTCATGCACAGATTACTTTCTTCTTCTACTACTACTACTACTATTTTCATAAACATTCATGCACATACTACTATTTCAATACTATTTTCACGAATTTACTACCATTGGCATGATCACCTTACTGTTTTTATAAACACACGATTTCAGTTATATACTACTATTTTCATGAACCTACTACCGTTTTCAAGACATCACTTCTAGTAGTAGCTACTACTATTTGCAATTTTTGGAATTCCTGGGGAACTTTTTCAGCACACCTTTTACTGTTGATGATGATTAGCTTCGCCCATTGCTCTAAGTAAGTGTATTTGGTCTGCGGCTTGTCAACAATTATTGCCAGCAGCAATTGCAGCTGTTGCGCTGTTATTGTCGTAGTTGTTGTTGTTGCTGTTGTTGCTGCTGTTGTCGTCGGCATTTGTTTGTTTAGCTTGGCGTGTGGCATCGTTGTTGCATTTCATTAATTTACGATTATTGACAAAAATATACACACATACACACACACACACAAGCACACACAAGCACACACAAATATATGAAAAGAAGGAAAAAATTGTTAAAGCCAGCTGGCTGGCATTTGCCTTTAGCATTGGCTTTGACCATTTTTGGGATAAAAAACGTTTGCAGATTAGAAGCCAATTTGGTGTGAAGTCTTGGGCTAACGGCAGCTGGCAGTGCATCAATCAATGCAGTCAGCCCAGGAAGTTGAGGCCAAAGACGGAGAGGACAAAGCTGACCTTGCAATAAGGAAGCGGCATTCGTCAATGTCCCAAGCAGCAGCAGCAGCAGCAGCAACTGCAGCAGCAGAAGAAGAAGAAAAAGCAGCAGCAGCAAAAGTTGAGCCAAAGAAAATTTTCGTGTGAATTCTGCTTATTTATGTGTGCAATTAGTTTTGTGTGGCGCAGCGGGTTGTAGGGGCTGCAACTAATGAGCCTATTTTTATACTCGTTACATGGGGCTTAAAGAGAGTATATTGGCTTTGTCTTATGTCCTTATGAAGTGCAGACTACTTCCTGGACATTGCAGGCAGAAATTGTATATGCTCGTATTGAGAACCCGGTCAGTTAGAATAGCTGCTCCAGAAGATTAGAAGTCTATTTCCATTAGATCGTGGAAAATTGGGTAAAACTGTATCACTTTAGCTTTCGAAGTAGAAATTTTGTTCTGGTTCTCTACTAATTCTCGCTGTGCCAGAGATGAACATAGAAATTCGAAAAGAAATTCCTATATATTCCAACGTTAGTAACTTCAAATTGTCAAAGCATAGATGGATTATTTATAAATAATATGAATTAAACTTTGAACTATGACAACTCCTAAAATATTTCATTAAATAAATATTTGCAACACTTTCGATTTTGGATCTTGAACCTTGGACGAGTATTAGGCAGTCGTCCACACACAGCTGCAAAGTTCTTACTTGTTTTTCCACGTGTTTCTTCTTAATTTATTTATTTTTAATATAATTTGTGTGTGCCACGCCCCCATTGCCCATCAATGCTGGCCACTTGTAATTTTACAACTCAATAAATTGGCTGAGTTTCTATCAGCGCGCAATAATCAAGCCCTGCGCGTAAAACTGTGTGAATGTGTAGTGGTATGTGTGTGCCAGATGTGTGTGTGTGTGTGTGTATGGTGTGTGTGTGTGTGTCTGGTGTGTGCGCAATTATAGTTCTAACGGCATTCAGGCAATTTAGTGCCGCCTTTTTGGGTGGGCAGTGCGATGACCGCAGTCGCTGCCGCTGCTGCCGCTGCTGCCGCTACTCCTGCTGCTGCTGCTGCTGCAACTTGTGGCCGGCATTGTCTGGAGCCAAACTACAATTTGACTGTGTCTGCGTGCGCTCGCGGGCTCCAGCCTGATGTTGGCCACGATTTTGGCTTTGGCGACGGTGGCGATGGCCACACAAAAAAAAATCATCAACATAAATTTTGCTTTTAGTGCGTCGATGCCAAGGCAACAGAGTGAGAGAGAAAGAGAGAGGAGGGAGAGAGTGAGGAGTTAGACAGGCATTGAGTATACGAGCTAGCCGCGTTGTTTTTGGGTGTTGAAACTCATAAAGCCAAGCGCCGTTTTTGGCTATAAAATTGACAGCTTATGGCCGATGGAAATTGAAAAACGGCTGTGTTTTCTATGTGCATAGATGCTCGTTTATCGATAAACTAGAAATGGTTATGATCGATAAAAATCAATCGATTGGCTAATGAGTCCAACTAAAAAGAATGCTAGCCAGCCGACTGAAGTGCGGCTCATATAAAAGATCTAAGCATTAAAGTTATTAAAATTATGTTTTTAGAGAGGCAATCAAAAATTATTTATAAAATCAATTTGGAGCTATTAATTGAAAACTTTTTATGTGATAGTTGAGAGATTAAAGTGTCGTAGTTTGGCCCATAAGAAGAGCTATTTATGGTTGAATTTAGCGAAGACGAAGAAAATAAATAATATAAATATTAATAATAATTTATCAAACAATAACTAATATTTGTATTTTCAAATGTAAATTTTCAATTCGAAATTTTTTAGTAATATTTTATTTTACCAAAATAAATGATATTTTAATTAATTTTTAATGAATTGCATATCATATATATCTAATCTTTATTTAAATTTAAATTACGTTAGCATTTTCATAGTCACTTGCTTTCTATCTGTCAAAATTATATACATACAAACATATATGTAGCGTCAAAGAAATGTTCTTTAAATAGATATGTGAATGCCCCCCAAAAAGCTGTGAACGTAATCTTTTTTAATTGAAAAATTATGCAGTTTTTTTGTTGTTGTTGTTGCTGTTTTTGTTTTGTGCCCATTTTCCAAAAGCCGCAGAAAACAAACCCACAAAAATTGTGTGTGTAGATTAGGCTTATGCATATATGTATATGTGTATATGTCTATGTGTATATATTTGTTTGTTTTGCTCGCTTCTTTTGCGCTAATACCCTGCTGCATATTGAAAATGGGTGAGTGGGGTCTAATGTTTAATATGTTAATGTATGATGTAAATAATATGGGGGAGAAGGCGCATTGGAAGTATTCAATGTAATTATGTATCTATATATATCATTTATAGTAAATATGATTTAGTACTGTCTCGGCATTGGACGCCTGGACTGCACAGCAAGTCCGTTCTTATTTTTCATAAGCCTCATAACTTTCTATAAATTCGATAAATATCGATATACATATTCATTTGCATTGGGCTCATATTACAGATTGTTTACTTTGATTTTCCCTGTTCGACTTATAGATATAGATATAATATAGCAATAAGTTTCATAATGGTTATTATATTAAATTAAAATGTGATATATACATATGAATTTTTTTCTATCTATATAAAATAGTTTTGCGTTCCATTTGAGGTAACTTATCGTCGATCAGCTTCGACTAGGGAGAGAGAGAGAGAGAGAGAGCTCTTTCTTTGCGACTTGCTTATGCATAGCTTTTTGGTTAATTTGTTGAGCTCTCAAAAATTAAAAAAAGTAAAAAAATTCATGAAATATATTAATATGCAAGCGGCAGCCGCAACAACAACAACAAAAACTACAACAACAATTTTGCTGACAGTGAAACGCTGCGTTAAATGTTCTGCAGTTCTTGAAAGTACCGTTGCTCTCTGGTGCGTTATGGTTTGTTGACTGCCGGCGACAACTTCCGACGCACTACCACCACCACCAACAACAACAACAATAACAACAACAGCAATAACAACCACAGCCATAAAAAGGCCAACAACCACTTGAAACAACTGGACAGCGCGTTGCGGGTGGCTTGGGCCGTTGCGTTGCCCCACCGTGGTGCAAAAGGCGTGCAAAGTGGTGCTGACTGTTGATGAGTAGGCGGCTCAAAGGGGGTGTGGCTGATTTGTAAATTGGTTCTAACTGCTTTTCGTTGGCATTGCTGGTGCTGTAGCTGTTGTTTTAGCCACGTTGCTTGCGGTGGCTTTAGCCACACAAATTGTATTTCATTTAGCTGTTAATTAAATTTTCCACACTTTGGCAAACTATTTTTTTTTTTTTTTTTTTCGACTAACGCCAGCGGGATGCGCCACAGTGGGCAATGGGAATTGCTGGTTGGCTGGCAGGTGGGCGGTTGCCATAATAAAAGCCAATAACAATGGTGTATGACAAAACACTTGCTAATGACCCAAATTGGTTGACTGCAGTGAAAAGTCAGCATGGCCATCAGCCAAATGAGGTAATTATCAAAATGGAATGCTGAGGTTGAAAAAGCCGAAGATGCTAATACACTTTCACATACACAGAGATAAATAAACTAGAAGTTGGCTTGAATGGGCTTCTAAATACAAATTTAAATGTAAAGTATTTCTTTGATATTCTAAAAATATATATAAATATATAATATATAGCTTACATAATAATCGTTTATGAATATTATAGAGCATCAAGATCATTTCAATGTCAGTTTTATAACAGATGACGGTCCTCTTTTATGCTTTAGATATTTCTATGCCCAACTTGACCCTTGTAGAAATCAATTTTTTCTACAGAACTCGCTTAGATTAGTAGTTGAGCTTGGCAGATAAGCTAGACGAATGTGTTCAGTTATTAAGTTTGAAGAGCAAAAATTCATATTGCTATTGATCGTATCTATGTGAGTTAGAGATCTCCCTCTGTGCTATAATAGTGTTGAAAAATTAATTATACAATTTAGATTAGTATTTAGTTGGGAAGCTTAGCTTTGAAATTACCGACCATTTGTTCCTTTTATTATTAAGATCAAAGAAATCTCTTCCATGGATTGTTTCCTGCGAATTCTCTTTATTGCGTAAGATTCTAGTCTTAAACAGCTTAACTGGGAATGTTGACCTACTTACAGTAATTGAAGGAAGGTATTCTAGTAGTTAGAAGGTATTTATTCGATAGTCATAAGTTATAAGAAAGTTCTTTTTAAAGTATTTCTAGTATTTCTGGTAAGAATAATATAATATAATTGTTCTTATCAGATTCTTATTCTGGTATTAATTCTGCAAAATTTATAAATTTGTTCTATTATTTTATTAAAATGTTTTATCATGATGCTATGACAAAAACTAGATTTTTTCTTACTAATTTATAATAAATATTAAATAAACCATGATAGGGCATATCCTCTTTGGTACCTTCTAAAAAAGTTGTCTTATTCTATTTTTATTCACAATTGCAACACCCTTATAAAGGGTATATCTCAACAGATTTCAAGTTAAATAAAGCACGTGCCGTATTTTTGGCCAAGTGCAAACAATAAAAAATAATAATAAAAATCTCACCTGAACTTCTACCCTAAACCAATTTACACGCCCTTCTTTTGTTTTGCTGTTTTGTTATTGTATTGTCATTAATTGGAATTTCTTTAGTTTTGACTGTTGTTGCATGGAGGGGTCAACAACAACAACAAAAACAATAGCAGCAACCGCAAGTTGACTGAACACCGGTAGCTCCAGACCTTCGCACCTCTCCCCACTTTTGGGATTTTATGGGTTGGGCTGGGTATTTTTGGTTTTTGTGTCTTTTGTCGCGCCTGAATGCGACTCGATAAAGCAGACAATGGACAAATGTATTAATAAAGTTATGAAATTCACAATTGTAAGCCAAGCACAGCGTGCGGCCAATGGAGGGAGGAGGGAAGGGTAGCTGAAATGTTGAATAGAGTAGCATAACAATTATGTAATAAAATAAATGTGCTTAATGCGATTTAAGTGCAAAGAATTGGTGCAAATAATTATGATCTATATCTATATCTATATCTATATCTATATCTATATCTATATCTATATCTATATCTATATCTATATCTATATCTATATCTATATCTATATCTATATCTATATCTATATCTATATCTATATCTATATCTATATCTATATCTATATCTATATCTATATCTATATCTATATCTATATCTATATCTATATCTATATCTATATCTATATCTATATCTATATCTATATCTATATCTATATCTATATCTATATCTATATCTATATCTATATCTATATCTATATCTATATCTATATCTATATCTATATCTATATCTATATCTATATCTATATCTATATCTATATCTATATCTATATCTATATCTATATCTATATCTATATCTATATCTATATCTATATCTATATCTATATCTATATCTATATCTATATCTATATCTATATCTATATCTATATCTATATCTATATCTATATCTATATCTATATCTATATCTATATCTATATCTATATCTATATCTATATCTATATCTATATCTATATCTATATCTATATCTATATCTATATCTATATCTATATCTATATCTATATCTATATCTATATCTATATCTATATCTATATCTATATCTATATCTATCTATATCTATATCTATATCTATATCTATATCTATATCTATATCTATATCTATATCTATATCTATATCTATATCTATATCTATATCTATATCTATATCTATATCTATATCTATATCTATATCTATATCTATATCTATATCTATATCTATATCTATATCTATATCTACATCTATATCTATATCTATATCATTTTAAATATTTTTTATTAATATTTTATTTGTGCATAAATATAAAGAAAATGCAAAACATTTTAATTTAACATTGACATATTGACAGAGAAATACCCTGAACTCACGTTTTTCGGATTTGAACTCTGAACTTCATGAAATGTATGCAAAGCGATATCTATTGCACTATAAAGCTGAGTCAGCTTAACAGTAAACTAACCTTCAAATCAAATACAAAAACTATAAAGTAAATAAATAAATAATTTTTTAAATTCAAAAAAAAAAAAAAAAAAACTTTAAATGCCCTATTTAACTGTTTATCACATTTCATATATAATCCCGCAATCAACCGTTATTGTATAAATAGCTAATTGCTGAGCTTTCAGTGCAATTGTGTTATAACAGTTTTACGAAATTTCTTGTTGCGTTAAGTGTTATAATTAACGGTTACATTGAATGAAAAATTATCTCATTGCGGTCGCTTGCATTGCAATTCATTTGCTTTTCTTATTTTCAGTTGAAGTAAAAGTAAAAATTGGAGTCAATTTGCGGCGAACACTTGAAGCTGTTTATTTATATTTGTTTGCTTATTTATCACAATAATACGCCATGGCAACCACCCACAAAACGAGCCCAATTCAACCCAGTCACCCAGAGCCAACCCCAAAGTACAACTCAATTTGCTTGAAGCGTACGGCCAAGCGTCCAGCGAGCGGCAGCAAACAGCTGTTTTTCTTTGCCGTATAACAGTTGTATAACAGTGAGAGCGTGGGAGAGCCACAAATAGTAAACAACAAACACAAACCGGCTGTTGTTGTTGTTGCTGCTGCTGCTGTTGCACTCTGTTTCACTTCCGTTAAAGAGAGCGCGCGAGCATGAGAGCGTGTGAGAGAGTGGGAGCGCATACGAATGCAAAGAGAGCGCGTATAGGCTAATTACTATTGCTTTGCTGCAGTTTCTGCTATCTTTTTGTGCGAGGCGCACATCTACTACTATTTTGAACAGCTGCTGATGTTGGTCTTTCTGTTAAGTACAAATATTTTTTGGCAAACGGAAGCAAACAGAGAGAGAGAGAGAGAGAGGGAGTGAGAGAGAGCGGGCACGAGAGAGAGACAGATGAGACGAGTTAAAAAACCGACTCGGTCGACTTTGGCTTCGGGCCGACAACAACGCGAACAGCAGAACAAGAAAAAACAAACCAGTTAACTGCTTTGGCTTTTGCGTTGGCGTTGGCAGCGACAGCGGCAGCAGCATTGGCAGCAGCGGCATCGGCTCGAACTCTTTTGGCCAGCTTGGTTTCAGTTGAGCTTTGCCAGCCAAAACGACAACAACGAACACGACGCTGCGTTTGGGTGCAACACGAGTTGAGCTCTGAGACTCCCGATTTTTTGACGAGTCTACGCGTCGCGTACAACTGAACAACAGCTAAATAAACAAACAAGCAATAAAACCAAATTACTAAAAAAAAATAGAGATAAAAAGAAAATATTAACAAAATAAAGAAAAGAAATTCAAAATAAAAGTAAAAACAAATCGAAGACAAATATAAACATTAATAGCAAAACGGTAAATTTTGTTGCAAAAAACAACAACAACAACAGAAAAACTTGCTAATTAAGCAGCAAAAGCGCAGCGCCCAAACCCCCCCCAACAAACACAGCAGAAACCAGTTTTTAGCAATTAAAATGAAAAAATATAAGAATATATAAATATATATATTAAAGCAGCCTATATATATAGCTATATGTGTATATATATATGTCTCCATATGCATGTATATATGTATATATATTTGTATATTGCGTTAAACTTAAACAAAAGCGCAGCTCGTGCTTGACAAAAACAAAACTGCAAGTGTATAAGTACTTGAGTGTGTGCATGTGTGTGTGTGAGTATGTGTGCGGTGCTGTGCTGTGCTGCCTTCTAAACAGCCTTGAAAGCTGCCTCGCATCAGCCTTTGCTGCACTGTCAACCGAGTAGCAGCAGCAGCAGCAGCAGCGGCAGCCAACAACAAAGCGTTCCACAAGTCACAACAAAAGCATCAGAGGCAGCAGCAACAGCAACAGCAACAGCAGCGGCAGTGGCAAGAGCTCAAGCAGCTAAAGAGATGTTGCTAGGAAGAAGACGAAGCGCAGCTGACTTTATGACGTCGCCAGCTTGGCGTGTTAACCTGGCCAAGAGGCAGAGGCAACAAAGCTAGCAGCAACAGCAACAGCAAACAGCAACAGCTACCTGGCTAGACATGAAACCTGGTGTTGTGTCTATCTGTTGCTGGCTGCTTGCAACTGCAACACATACACACACGCACACATACACGCTAAAAAGGGCAGCGGAAAAAAAAATGCGAAATTCGCTTTTGTTTTTTTTTTTTTACTTTTTTATGAGTTTTTCATAAATTCTGCAACAGTTGAAAAAAAGTAAAACAAATAAAAGCAAAAGAAAATAGCTAAAAGGCGCGCAAAATTTCTACAGACACATGTATGGGTGCGAGTGTGTGTGTATGTGTATGCGTGTGTTTGTGTGTGTGTGGAAAAACCGGTTGCACTTGAGCTTTTTTTTATTTGATTTTTTAGCGCTTGGCTGTGGCGAAAATAAATAAAAGCGATTAACTTGAGACAGTTTTAGTGGCCAGACCCCCAAATGCAGCCGCTGGCCGGCAGCTCTTTTATGGCTAGTTTTTTCTCTCGGTTTCGGCTAGCTTTTTGCATATTTGCATCATAAATCTGCAGTGCATAAAGTCCCTAGCTATATAGATTGCATATATATATATATATATAGAGTTATTCCAACAATCGTGTTGGCATCTCTTTTGTTTGGCTGTTTTTATGCATTTAGCTTCTTTTATTTGTTTTGAGCATTTCCCTTTTGTTTTTGTTTGAATAAGAAATTTCATAATTTCATTATTTCATTTATTGCTTTAAAACGTTTTTGTTGTGAACCGTCTGAACTGTGCTTAAAAAAAATTATATGAATATAAACAAATTAAATAAAAACTGCAAGTTTTGCAGTAAAAATGTATAAAAATTTTCATTTACAATTCGTTACTTTGTGTCATTTGATTTGTGGAACTTTTTTGCATTATTAATTGTTATTTATGACAGCCGCTGAGGGCACAGCCGCCAAAGGCACGAAAAAAAGCAGAGCCAGAAAAACAAAAAACAACAAAATATAATAAATTAATAAGAGAAAAAGCATAAAACAGATAAACACAATCAAAATCGAAATCAAAATCAAAATCAAAAATCCAACAAAATTCCAACAAGACATTGGACAGGTGTCAGCCAGAGCAAAAGCGGATTTTCATTAATCAAAAGGTGAGCAACAACATTTGATTTAGTCGTGCTGGGTGGAACGCTCGAACAGCTCGATCGAGTTAAACATAATACAGGGAGTAAGAGGGCTTTGGGGAGGTTTGTCTTGGGTCAGCAAAGAAGGGCGTCTGACTCGGGCGAATAGTAAAAAAAAAAAAAAATAATAATGCAGGCAATTTGCAATGTTTGTGCTCGATCTAATTGCATTTCGTAGTGAATCATTAATTGAAAGCATTTGTTAAAACAGTTTGAAAGGACTTTGCAATCTATGAAATTTATTTGAATTGGCAAAGTGCGAAACAATTGCAAAAATTTAGGGAATTTCTGAGAGTTTTTATATTGAATGAAAAAAGTAACTGAAATGAAATAAAAGTATAGTTAATTGCTTATAAATATATATATGAATATATAAAAACTAAATTAAATTAAATAAATTTAATATATTTATTTTTGTTGTAATTTTATATAAATTAATTAAAGTAATTAATTAATAATTAATTAAAGCAATTTCTTGTTTACTATAATAGTTAAGTTTACAAATAATTAAAAAATAAATAAATAAATAAAAATGGATAAAATATTAAAATATAAATGCCTAAAAAAAAAAAATAACAATAATAATAGATTATCAACTACGTAAAAATATTAACATTAAAAAGATTACTTAAAAATTTTAAGAAAATTTATATAATTTATTTATTATAGAATTATTAGCAATGCGATAAGCAAATCATTTTCCTCCACCCCCTTTATACTCAACCTTTAATTCCGATTACACTTGGCATTGCAATGCCTTAATTGAATTATCCTTTAACGAAAGCATTCTACATTTGCCTATTTTGTAATTAATTACTCAAATGCCAACATTTTTGGCCAATTACGTCAATTGTTTCGGGGCCTCTGGGACTGACAAATATGAAGCAATGGCACAAGAGCCAAATTAATTAAATTAAATTGTTAAGCAGCTGAGGCTGAAATTGCAACTGAAGCTTGAATGCTTCAAATTCAAAAACTTTCAATTATATCAAAAGCATTTGAATTATACAAAATGCTAAATGCGCATACGCCGCGTGTGCCCAGCGGCACAGATAGATAGATAGCAAATTGCTGGCAATGATTCGCACACATTAACGTGCTACATAGCGCTGGCTAAATAGTACTAAACTAACGGTACGTGCTGTGAATTATTAAAACAAATCAATTAAAACAGAGAGATGGGAAAAAAACAAAGCAAAACAAAGCAAAACAAAATATTTGAGTTTTGCGCTCGACGCGAGCCATTCAGCGATTCAACGAAATCAAAATTTTATCTGCATATCAGTAGTTATTGTTTATGTTTATATTTATGACCACGCCTCAGCCCGCTGCTGGCCCCCTTTTTGGTGAATCTGCATAACAATAGCCGCCCCCCTAAAGCTGCTTAAATGCTGCCATTTCGTAGTCAACAACATTTTAATTAAAAATCTTTTGCTAGGCTGCGTTTCTGGGTTTTGGGGGCTGTGTGTGTGTAGGGTTTTCAGATTTTCGGTTTTCTGGTTTATGAATATTTGCACGTGTGTGTGTGTGTGCCAAGACCCGCGCCATGCATTTGCTCTACCACGCCCACACGCCCACCAAACAGCCGGCGGGCAATAAATGTTAACAAGCATTCAAAAAATTTGCATAAAATGTGCGCGTCTCGTTTTCATACCGGTTCATGAAGTTGCAAAGGGAGTGTATTAGCTTTTGGTAGGACATATGCTGGTGGGGAATGCGAATGGGAATGTGTGCACTGCGGTGCATCTATGTGTCTGTTGGTTTCGCTGCCTGTCCGCTTGACTGTGGCTTCTACTTCTATGTGCATGAGCACCGAGTATTTCAACTGTTATTGCGGTTGCTCTTTGAGATATTTCAACAACGTGTCGTTACCCCTATCATGCCAACTGCTTTTCAAATGTCCAGTTAAATTTGGTGTGTTGTATCATTTGGTACTAAATCATATTTGCCCCTTGAAGAAAAGAGAAGCACTTAAAACTTGAATAGTATTAGAGTTAGAATCATAAATTCTTGGGAGTTGCTTCTCAGCTCTACTGCTTTTCAGGTGGATTTTTCAGTTAACTACAATCCATTCAAGGAAAATCGGAAAAATATTGAATTTATTGAAATGGAACTTTGATGTCTAATTGTTTTATTATTTAGTAGGCAGAAGATGGCGCGGAAGATCCCTTAAAGTGTATGCATTCTATATCATAGTCAACAGCGAAGTCATTCTAGCAATGTTCCAGTGTCCTTGTATATTAACACGTAGATCTCAGTACCTATAGGTGTTTTAGAATCCAATTTTGTTATATAGGACCTGTGAATAGCTAGAGTTTGTTTTGAATAATCGATAACTCATATCGCTTCAATATAGTTGCTTAAAATGTTTATCGACCTTAGATATGAATCGAATATCGCATGTCTTTAGAGCTTGACTCTCAAGATTTGCTATAAATTTTCATATATTTTTTATTCCATACTGATTTTTATTTAGGATAATTTGATCAATTTTCTTAAGCTGAATTTCAAACCATCTCGATTTATAGATTTCTCCCTTGAACGAGAATTACGCAGTCGTGTTTACAACGTTGTCACTTGCCAGATTATTGAGGTTTTGAAATTCAAAACGTAAAACGACTCAATTTTTGCATTTCTAATTTTTTAAATTTATTTTTGCTACGCAATGAAAATTTTGTCTATACACACATACGTATATACATACATACATAGGTGTGTGTGTGGCAATTAAATGGACAGCGAATTAATCACAAAATGTTCATAATAATTTTATGCAAAAATTTCGTTGGACCAAAGCTGTTGCTGGTAAATGCGTGCGAAAATATTTTCGTAAAATTATGCAAATTTATTTCTAATTTATGTTAATTGAAAAACTTGACAAAAATAACATTTTGATTTGCCAGAAATGATAATGAAGATATATATGTATCTCTATATGATACTATGTGTTTTTATTGATAGTTGCATTGTTGTCTAGCGAAGCGTTTGAATATTTTTTTTTATTTTTATTTATTTTTTTATTTTTTGTATATAATTTATTGCAGAGAGATTTGGCAAATTAAGCATATTTTATTGCATTTACATGGGAAATTACCAGGAGCTAGTGCAAATAATAATACATGTTAGTTTAACCAGATTTAGTACAGTTAATTAAGTTGTACAGATTGTAATTCTATTTAAATTGATTGGCAATTAAATATATGCTGAGGTTGCTAAATAGAGATAGCTGATGGGTGTTAGAAGTGCTGAAATAGGTGTTCTAATAGTGTGGAAAAATACAATAAAATAATGATAATTATAATGATAATAATGATATGCTGCTTCGATAAATGGCGCTCTAACCGAGGATTTCATTTTCATTTTTTGTTTGCTGTTTTTCTGACTGAAGAACATCATCTTTTCTGTTGGACTGTATTTCACCCTTCAACTGTACTTCAGCCCGCATTAGACATCAAACTGTACTCTTGTTATGTTCTCTATCTTCGTACTGTCCTTTGTCTTTGCTCTATTGTGCAGCTGCCACTTGTTCCGCCGCAATGCCTTTTCGACAAAGTCACAGACCCTTTGCCAAACTTCTTTCTCTTTTCACATTTGCTCTACTATAGCTCTAGGGTTCTCTGTTTTTAGCAGGTCAATAGATGCAAGTGTGCGTTGTAAATTGCATTGTAGTAGTATGTATAGGCAACCATACTCAATGTAACCATAATCAATGATAATGTTAATGATAATGATGTTGACCAGTGAAATGATAATGATAATATTAAGAGTTCTATCATTAAATGAAGCTAAAAAAAAATTTTACGGACAATTTGTATCTAAATTGTTGAATCTCTCTAATGTCTCTTTATTTGTGACTCTCAGTGTCAGCCTCTCTAGCTCTTCATATCACTAATATGCACTGTTTTAGCTCGTTCTACCTTCCTTATTTGTGATGCAGTGTCAGAGTACAGGTAAGAACTGTCTCTAAGACTTCACTCATTGTGCTGCTGCCTCTCTTATCATTGTTCTGACTTATTCGCGCCTCTCTATGTGCTTCACAAACACTCAGCGAAAGCTTACCTTAATGAAAAGAGCTCCCGCAGAAATTCTACGTTAAATGCAGTTGCCTCTATTATTTTTTCCACTTACTCGCGCCGCTCTATGCGCTTCACAAAGACTCAACGAAAGCCTAACTTCACTTTTCTCTTTGTCTTTATCCATAAGACACTGAGCAGTCATTTATGTAGTTAGCTGTAGCCTTGTTGCTCTTGCCTTTTCCCAATTCATATTCAAATGCTTTCCAGCTGCCCAGCACGCGGTCCGGCTGGGCAGCCACAGTTATTTGCGTTTAATTGAACGAAAAAGGCTTATTTAACAATTGGGCGTCATGCGGTGAATTTTCCAATTGACTGACGTTCAATTGAATTGTGTGTGGGCGTGGCATTTACATTGAATTATGGCATCAATTGGAGTATCTTTCAATTTTGCTCTTTATTTTCAATCTCACATCTCTTTTTTTTATTTTCCTGTCTATTGTTAATTAATTCTGCATTAATTTGAATGCAATTAAAACGAATATAAATCAACAAGCAGATTTGCATTCAATTTTTGTTACATGCCATTGGATTCCATTTACTTTTCCAATTGCAAAACTCTCCAAAATGGCCATAAATCATTTGAGTTATTGTTGGGTTAATTAAAATGAAACAGTGAAAAAAAAAACCATATGAAATTAAAACTTTGTTGCTGGAAAATTGCGTAAATTACAAATTGAAGTTTCGTGTGAGTGTGTGTGTGTGTGTGAGTGTGTGTTGTGAGTGTTAAATTGAGTTAATTTTTAATTATGGCCACAGAACGCGCACGTTAAATTGCCTTTTAAAATTCAATTTACATTTGGGTTTCGCTCTTGCCGCACAGGTTCATCATTAATTTATGAGCCGAGAGGTGCCATGGAAGAGTTGCGTTAAGAATTCAACTAGAAGTGGGATTAGTAAATGGAATACGACTTAGCTTAATGCATAATGAAATGGATTAAGTAAAAGTAGAGAGCTTTCTGTTAGCTTAGATTCAGCTAGATTGTAATTGAAATGTAATAAAAGTGAGAATTCTTAAGTATTATTTTATTTATATACTTTACAATACAGCCTTAATCGTCGAACAGCTTTAAAAGCACTTTAAAGCTGTTTAATGAGCTTTTAACTTTAATGATGATCATAAAAAAGCTGAAAATTGCATTACCTATTTTCTTTTTAGCTTTGATGCATTGGAGAGTTTATTTAACTTTGATTTATATGCACTTAAATGCTATGTAAAGTTTGTGAACAGTATTTAATTAAAAGCTTTAAAAGGCATTTATACTTGATGCAGAGCGCCTCCTTTTTTTTTTGAAAAAAAAAAAAAATATTTTTATTTATACTTTCATGTTATTTATAATTAATAATGAATTTATGAAGGGAAAATTCTCTAACTGAAATAAAAATGAGATTTTATTAGTAATTTTAGTATATAAATAGTTTTGTTTATGATCAAAGGTCTTCAATATTATCCAGCTGAAGTGAAAAAGAGCTTATAGTAGAAATTTCATTATATAAAATATATTTGTATATAAATTAATATATTAACAATCAAAGCTCATTTTGATCTATATTTAATTTAATCAAGGAGTAAAAAATGAGTTGTGATTGTATATTTATTAAATTTATTTATTTATATAAAAATATCTCTTTTTGCTATATATAATTTTTTTAAAGTAAAAAAAAAGTTCAATTAATCTGCTCAAAATTTAAATTATATTTTTATTGATTGAGGCTCACTCAATCTATTTTCTATGAATATATATCAGCTTTTAAATGAAATCCTGATTATAAATTTATGCGAAATTACTGTGGCAGCCCTCGTTAATATTATTCTTGTGCGGCTTTGATTGGCACAGCCAAAAAAAAAAAAAAAAGAATAAAAAAACATGGTTTATCGTTTCGTAGCAGATATTTTTTTCGGTCCGGCCTTAACAATTACGCGCATGTGCGTAAGACTCTGTTAACTTGGGCACTTGGCTCTTAGGGGCTTGGAGCTTGTTGCTTGTGGCTTGGAGTTGGGTCGCTCAACAGGAAGCTGCGTCGCTTGGCATTTAAAAACGTATTAATTTTGACGCGCCAGTTTTTATTTTTGTTGTTGCTTTTTTGGTGCGTTGTTTTGGACTGATGATGGTATCTGTGGCTGGCGCGGAGTTACAGACTGCTCGAGAGTGATATAAACGCGAATAAGTTACGTCAATTTTGGTGTTTGGGATACATTTGTTGGCTTGAGGTCTACAACCTTGATGGTTAGGGCCGGCATCAAGTGGCTGAGCTGCTTTGCTTTTTTGCTTTTGCTTTTTGCTTTGATTATTGCCATTAATTAAAGCGATTTCAGATGACAAATGATGTGAAAAGAAGTTAGAGCTTGTGCACTAAACCTCAAGCAAGAGATGTGTGTAAATATTAGCATAAATATTACATAAGCCACAACAATGCTAATGAGTAATGAGAGAGAGAGAGAGAGAGCAGTAGGCCGAGTGAGAGTGTGAGGGGGTTGTCGCTGATATGACAAGCAGCCGGCGGGGCCAATGAAGCCAATGACCCAAACGCAACTGTTAAAATAAACGAGCAATTATTAATGCGAACTCAACTCGAGCGCGCGTCTTTGTTAGCCTGGCTAAGTAAGTGTATGTGTGTGTGTGTGTGTGTGTGTATTAGTGTGTGTTTATATATGTATGTTGTCTGACTTATAAAACATTTCATTACACGATACAATTGAGTGAACGCCTTGAACTTCCGCTTAAAGAAGTTCAAGCAGACAAACACAGACAGAGAGAGAGAGAGAGAGAGGGAGAGAGGGAGATGGGGAGATGGGGGAGAAAGGGTGATGAGGAGAGAGGGGGAGAGACTGAGACAGAGCCAAGTAGAATGACAGTCAAGAAACGAAGACGAAGTCATTTTTGTGCTGAGTTGTGGCAGAGAGTGTGCCTGTGTGTGTGTGTGTGTGTGTGTGTTTGTGTGTGAGTGTGTGTGTATATAGTTGAAGGCATGTTTCACACTTCAGAGCCTATCGGCGGCCGCAAAAATGAAAAAAAAAGCCAAACAAATTGTAAAGTCATAGCCAAGTCAAGACGTAGCCGCAGCCAACACCAACAGCAACAACAACAACAGCAACACCAACAGCAACACCAACAACTTCAAGTCCAAGTCCAAGACCAAAGTCTTTGCTGGCCTGCTGCTAAAGTTAAACTTAAGCAGTACAAAAAGGCTTTTAATTTTAATTTGCATATGGCAGAACGAGCGCTTGAGCAGGCGCTGCAGCAACAGCAACAGCAAGAACAACTACCAGTGCAACAACAACAAGAACTGCAACTGCAGCAAACACCCTTACAGCTACAGATACAAAAGTATTAAGTAAGTATCTGCTAGATACATGCAGCGCACAGCAAGTACTTAGAGCGCTGCGCAGCGCTGCGCTGGGCCCTTGCAATTTCAAGTGCCAACTTGTGGAAAAATAGCAACAGGGCAGGCAGTAAAGCAGCAACAACAGCAACAACAACAACAATGTTGGACTTGCCCATGGCCCATGGCCTGGCAAAAATGCAAGTTAAATTTAATTTATTTCTGCTGCGATTGCTGCGCTTGTCTACCAATGGCTATGCATGTGCCTGTGTGTGTGTGTGTGTGTGAAAAATGGTTAAAGGAGTTGGCCAAGTCCAAGTCCAAGTCCAAGTCTCACTCTCTTCTTAAGTGGGGTTCAACTCTAATGACCGCGTGTGAAAATGAAAATGGAAATGCCACAAAGTCGTCGGCGGCGGCGTCGGCGGCGTTGGCGTTGGCGTTGCGCTCTGCTGAGCGCAACTTGGACTTCACCATATACAACATACAACATTCAAGTCAAGCTGCAGACACGACTTCTGGCCATGGCTTGGGGCGGGACGGAGGGCGCAACGCACTTGCAGCTTTTGGGGGGGGCGCATGCAACATGTGAACTTGTGAAAAATCGAAATTCCAATTCGAGCGTCTGAGAACACGCTAAGAGCTGCCAGCCGAATGCCTGGCAATGATTTACGCTTAAATAACATGTCTTTGTTGCCGACGACGACGACGTCGAGTCTCATCATATTTGCTTGACCTCATGTTAATGAATATCCATACAAGTATTTTGCTACATATTCCCGACTTTGGAAAATTGCTAAAATACAAAATACAAAATACCAGAAAAAAAAGCCAAATCACGAATTCAGGTCAGCATAGAACTCGTTGGCAACTTCTGTACAAATTATATTCAATTATGGCTGGCTGCTTTATCAAGATTTCAGCAGCAGCAGCGGCAGCAGCAGCTCAATTACCGAGCCAAGTCAAAGCAAAGCCCAGGCTTCGAGTGTGGGGCTGAGGCATTTGTATTCTAACATAGATAGATCAACAGACATCATTTTCATAATTACATAATCATATCGATATATAGGAAGAGACAAGGGCAACAACAAATGAGAAATTGATGACAAAAAGCATGAACAGAAAACGGAATGAAAGAAAGACAAACGCAAATGATGCTAAAAGAGACATTCGAATGTTCTTTTCAATACAGAAATGCGAATGGCTATATAAATGAAGTAAACAAAATATAAAATTCATAATTATGTAAATCTGCTGCTAATTAACTCAGAGAACATTGAAGAGGTTTAGATGACAATTGATAAGTATTTATCTATTTAGACAGATAAAGATGGGGAATTTTTATGGTATTCAGAGCGACAAGATTTTAGGTATAAAATAAATAAAAAGAAAGAGGGAGATAGGGGAACAGGCAGAGAGAGAGAGAGAGAGAGAGAAAGAGAGAGAGAGAGATATTTATTGAGAGAGATAAAGGAGATATAGATAGGAGTAAATATTTAGTGTGTGAGAGTGAGAGAGAGAGAGAGAGAGGGAGAGAGAGAGATAGAGAGATAGAGAGAGAGAGGGAGAGAGAGAGAGAGATGGGGAGAAAAAGAGATAGAGAGAGATAGATCGATAGAGAGAGAGATAGATAGAGAGAAAAAAGTGCTAGATAGAGAGCGAGATATACAGAGAGAGAGAGAGAGAGAGAGAAAGTAAATACAGATAAATTCGCGATCTAATAAATAATAATTAACTATAATAATAACTAATAATAATCATACTCAAATTTATATTTAAATTAATTTAAATTTATTATATAAAAATATATTTAAAACGTAATATAAAATCAAATAATATTTTTACAATTTTTACTTTTCGCCAAGCTTCAGCAAACATCTTCAACAATCCACAATACACTCTATAAGCCTTTTACAACAAAATTACCGCTGCACGTTTTTGTTTAGGTAAACTAAAATCGTACGCAAATAAAAATTGTCTTTGAATCGTTTAGCCTTTTGTTATGATTTGATGTTTGCTGCAAATACAGCAAATACAACAATTTTACATAATTTTTACTGCAACTCTGCCTAGGCGGAAAGCCTTTTGCAACATTATTCGAAATGAAATCCAAATAAAATAAAATGATGAGAAAAATACAGAAAAAAATGGAAAAAAACAACTCAATTTAATTTCTTAAGCCATTGCAATGGCAGAAAAATAGAGAAAAAGATTTGCAAACGGCAGCAGAAAGGAGAAAAATCTATTGAAATTATTTCATAATATTTGCAATTTGTTGAAAACGTGCCCCGGAAAATGCAGCAAATGGGGAAAATTGCATTTTCTTGCAAATGCAAATATTATAATTGCTTAAAGGCTTTTTTGCCATTCGGTTTTCATTTGTTTTGTTTGTGGTTGTTGTTGTTGTTGTTTCTGTTGTTGTTGCTGCTGTTGTTTGAGCTCTTTGGCTGTTGCTCTTTGCCATTGTTTTATTTAGCTGCTCATCGCAATTTGATTGCTTGTTCGTTCACACCCACACGGCGTATGCGCAATTTTCGGCAGAGTAAGAAAAAACCATTTGCACATTTTATTTACACTGTCCAACAAGTTACAGAGCAATGAAAAAAAAGTGGTGGAATGTTGTATGGTCAAGCGATTCTGCCCACGTTAAAAGATAACATATTCTGGCCATACGAACAGCGAGCAGAGAACTTTTGCACAAGAACCGTCTGGCCAGCATTTCGCGTTCAACCTGCTCTGAAAATGCATTACAAAAACTAAAGTAAATAATTTAATTAGCTGCTGGCGCTGCAGTCAGAAACGGTTTAACTCATATGAACTTTAATGCTCTCGCGGGCTAACTAGAATTTATCATTGAGTTTGATCAGATTGCCTCTAGGCTGAACTGGAAATGGAATATTGATAGTGTTGTTGGGGATGTTAGTTATGAGTATATATATTAGATTAATATATGATATGGCATTTCATAAGAATCACTTATATATTATAAATATATTAAATGCTGTAGTTAATTCTGCTTAAGCTAAAAATAAAAAAAATAAAAAAAATAGTTTAAATTCATGCCTTAAGACTGCAAGTGAATAAAATAATTATGAAACATATCCAAATCATATCATTATCGCCAATAATTTTGTTGTTGTTATTTTTTATTTAAAAAAAATTTTTTTTTTTATACTTTAGATGAACTTATCAAGTATTTATCAGCATGTTATCTAGCATTTAGATTTTCAGGATTGTTGATGAGCTATTTAATTACCAGAAAACCGGAATATCCAGCATATGTAATACAAAAGGGCTATTCTGTTTTTATTTTATTTATTATTATTTTTTTTTTTTGCTCTGAATAATCTAATTCTAAATCTTGTTTTTGGTGATTAAATTAAGCCAACAGACCGGAATTTTAAATTAATTTGTTTACTATTGCCAAGCAAAAGGGATATACAAATAAATAAACACTGACGGACCAAAAGGGCCTAAGCAGTTGCTCTATGTTCTATACCTCACAAACGTAGCTATATCATATATCATATCTAAGCTTATAGTCTAACAGACTTATATAAAAATAAAATTAATAGAATAACAATATAAATATTATAAATTATAAATATTATAAATACAAATTACTATAATTACAATAATAATATAATAAATATATAACAATTTTAAATACAAATTATTTAAATATCATAATCAGCTTATAGCTCCAGTCTGATAAATTTGATAATATACTAGATCATATATCATATCTATGTTAATCTTCTATCAGACTTATATAATAAATATAAAGATATAATAATATTAATATTATAATATAATAATTACATACACATTGCATGCAAGTTACTTAAATATCATAATCAAATTGGCCTTTTCTATTCTGTTCCTTCAGCTGCCTTAATATCTATCCTCTCTCATTTTGAAAGTGTATTGCAGCTTCGTTTCGCTGTTTCATGTTTCCTGGGTTTGATTATGCTTTTTGCTGGCCCCGGTTTGATCTTTTTTTTTTTCATTTATTTTTATTTTTATTTATTTATGTGTTACACACCGGACACAGACTGCAATTTGGGCCACGCGCCTACAGCAGCAGCAATGCACACACACACACACACACATGCAGAGGGTGTGTGGGGTTGTTGGAGCTGTGCAGATATGGTGTGAAAAATGGGCAATTGGATTGGCGAATTCGTTGAAAGTGACAAAAATACCTTGATACACAATTGTGACAGGTAAATTCTTTGCAGCGGTTACGAAATCGATGCCAGCCCACAAAGCCAATAGATAGACACACGGACAGACAGATAGACAGACAGTAAGACTTGATAGACAGTCAGATAGACTGTAAGAGAGCTGCAGACATATTGAGCTCAAAATTTTTGGCACATGCCAAAAGGCAACCGCAGCGGAAAAATGCTCGCAAAAATCGAGCGCAGCCAAATGGCAAATGATTTGTCAGCAATTGTTGATGGGGTGCAAATGGCAAAATGCAGTTGCCATCAAGAGGACTGCAGCATGTGTGTGTGTGTGTGTGTTTGTGTGAGTGTGTCGAGGTATGCGTGTGTGTGTGTGTGTACAGGCAGGTATTTGAAGGCAATTGCAGTTCAGATCATGGTTTGCATATCGATTTGCGCTTGCATTGTTGAGCAGCCAGTCAACACCTTAGCTCAAAGAGAGAGAGAGAGAGAGAAGGACGAGGGAGGGTGCGAGAGAGAGAGCGAGAGACAGCTAGAGAATGTGCGGTTTGTGTATGTCAAATGCCATAAGTTAAGCTAATCGAGGTGCATGATTGAAATGCTGCCTAATGACAGATTGTCTATGCGGAATGATGTATCGAACAGCTGTTGTTGTTGTTGTTGTTGTTGCTGTTGTGGTTGTTGTTGTTATTTAAGGTTAAAGCAGGTCAGCTAACTGGTTATATAACGAGATAAATATGTTTTTGCTACTAGCCAATGTTAGCTGGTATTTAAAAAGCTTTAGCCACTCCATAATCTATATTTAGCCGCGAGCTATTTCACTTTCTTATTTATTGCAAGTGAAGCTATCATTGTAAGTCAAATGCATTGAAGCAGAAAACTTTTGCTGGAATATTAATTGGATATTTCTTTATCCAACTGCTTTTTCTTAGACTAAAATGCAATAACTTGAAGACTTTTTCCATTTTAATCTCTTTTATTAATGTCTCCTTTGGGTAATATAAATGACTTTGGCTGTTAGAATAGCTTGTAAGTTATTTATCAAAATTCAAATAAATCTTAAATCAAATAATATTTTTTTTAAGATTTTTTTTGTTTGATCTCCATTGTGAATGGGCATTCATGGTTAAATGGATTCTCTAGGCATGATTTAAATTTAGCATAGGGCAAAGTAGCTATGAAATATGTATCTACGAGGTGTGCTCGATAAGTATTGTGAATATTAAATTTATTTCTCAGATTTTAGCTTTTCTATTTGTCAGAATATTGGTAAATATTAACATATTTACAGCTTAACAAATATTCAAACAAATTTTAAGCAAAAATTCGAGTAGAGCTTAGCTTTAAAGTTAAAGTTTTGAATAGTATTCGTTGCTTAGTTTAATGAGATGATATTATTTGAGATATAGGCAGAGAGTTGCTCGGCTGTAGCTCCAGTTCCACTTCCTATAGACTTATAGCTCGCCTATATAATTATTACAAAACTTTATCACGCTGAAGCGTCGCAGCTCTCGCCTCAAGTTAAGCCCTTTGCCTTTCTCCTATCTCTCTCTCTCTCCCTCTTTCTTTTACTGCAGCTTAAGTCGCCACACACACACACGCACTGATTTACTGTATGGCTATATGAAACGGCGCTCTTATATATTGTAGATTTAATTGATTTTGGTTGCGCGTCTGATTGAATTGGACTTAAAGGCGACAGACGACGCCAGCTGGCAGCCAGTTAAATGATGTGGGATTGACTACATCTATCACTCTCCCACTCTATCTTTCACTCTCACCGTCTGTAACTGTACAACTTATCTAACATTGTCGTCAGATCGTGATTGTTGAACAAATGACATTTGACATGTTATGCGGATTTTTTATTGGGTTTTTATTTTTTTTACCTTTGCCTAATTGTATGATAGAAAATTGTGTTGCTGCTGCTGCTGGGGCTGCTGCTGCGCCTAATTCGCTGCGGAGCTTTTGGGCTTTGCCATATGTGCGCACAGCTGGAAAACTTTGCTTATCATAAATTTTGTGCTGCTGCCTGGGCAATTGTTTAATTGTTTGCTGGCTGCATTTTAAAAGCATTTTAATGCCGGCTTACAAAGTCTAAAGAGAGTATATTAGCTTTTAAGGCACTCTGCTTTGTATGATTGCAAAATCTTTTGACTTAGGCAAAGCTTAGTGGCAAAGAGGTCACAAAATGATCAAATATGATAGATATATATGTTAGTTGGTTGATTTACTCCTAAACTATTCAACAGTTCTGCCGCCTCTGCCCGAAAGCAAAGCTCATCAAACTTCGCTTTATGAATCGTTCAACAGCAACGAAAACTTTTTGATTTTCAACAGAATTTCTATTTTTTCTGCACTTGAGCGCGTATTCTGCAGTCTATTATGCTCCACTGCGTCGTTCTTGTGTGTTTTTTCTTCTGTTTGTATGGCTGATAATCGGTTTAAAAGTGACTCAACTTTTGGCTGCATTCGCATTGTTGTCGCTGCTGCTGCTGTGGCAAAAACCCAAAAAAAAAAAAAAAAAAAAAAAATTATTGTCAATTGTTTGCCGCATAAGTCGAATTAAATGTTAACTGTTTGTTGTTTGTTTGTTTGTTGAGTTTTAATTGTGCAATTGTCTCACTTTAGCATAGTTTTATATTTATATATACATAATTTGTTTTATTTTATTTTTTAGTTTTTATTTTGTGTTGGCCCGAAGTTCAAGTTGGCTTATGCAAGCGCTCTCGCTCGACACTTGAAGAGCGACCTTAGCTGGGCATTCGCAATTGCCATGATTT
Organism: Drosophila mojavensis; assembly: GCF_018153725.1. Taxonomy (NCBI): domain Eukaryota; kingdom Metazoa; phylum Arthropoda; class Insecta; order Diptera; family Drosophilidae; genus Drosophila; species Drosophila mojavensis. Next base: position 6,874,751 of record NW_025318906.1, on the reverse strand, counting down.
TGTGGGCCAACCTATGACATCTGACTAGACAAAAGATTGCTGTTGTTGTTATCGATTTGCCATTATGTATTTATGATAGACAATTGCAGAGCTGTGCTAGAGAGCGGGGGCGCGGGCAGCGGCCAGGGGGTAGAGCGGCACAGTCAGTCGTTGGCCGCAGGCAAGCGTCTGATGTCAGTCGTCAGTCAGCGATCGTGATCGATGCCGCTCCAAACTTCAAGCATATTGTTTCAGCTCTCTAGATAAATATATATATATATATATATTGTTTTTGTTCGATTTGGCTGCTTCTTGGAATGCGATCACGTCTTGGCTTTAGCTTTGGCTTTGCCTTTGCCTTTATGGCCGTCGGCTAGAAATTGGCCGCAACTGATTTGCACAACTGTCAACGAATGCAGCTGCAGATTGTTTTACGATATACAAAAGCAATAGCAACAATAACCAGAAAAAAAAATGTCGTGGCCCTTTTTTGCAGCGGTCAATTGATTTGCCTGGCAGTGCTTGGTCGTGGTCGTGCCCAGTTTTTGCTTGTTGTTGTTGTTGTTGTTGCAAAAGGCTCGTCAGCAGCTCCTCAAGCAAAATTTTTGATTAAATTGTAGGTGGGTGGCTGCCAAAAGAAACCTTTTCCACCAGCCGGGGTCTCTCGCCTCCCCCCCCCCCGGTCCCCACACCCGTCCATCTCATTTCCTGTAGCAGAAAAAGTCATTAACATTTCGCCAGCTGTTTTCTATTTAGTAGTTGAAAAGTTTTAATTTAATTACATACACACGTGTACGTTTGCGTGTGTGTGTGTGTGTGTGGGTGTGTAGCAAGACTTTGGTTTTGCTACGCTTCGACACGGCTTCAAGTTTCTTAGCTGCTTTTCAGGATTGTTTTTTAATTAAATTGCCAATGTGCCGTGCCATTTTGTAAGTCGAAAATCCAATCTTCAAGCTTCGAGCGTTAAAACCCCTTTAAGCAAAATGACGTCTAAACTTTACATATACGTAGAGAGGGAAAGGGGGCGAAAGAGCGACAGGCAGAGACCAAAACTTCTACATGGCAAACTGGCCGCAGTCCAAATGAAGATAAACACACATGAATGATGCTGTATCTGTATCTCCCTCTCCATCTCCCTCTCTCTCTATCTCTATCTGTTTGAGCTGACAGCCATAAGGCGGACTGCAGCAGCGTGGAGCTTGGATCAAAGTTCTCACAAAACTTGGCTAACCGCCATAGCAGCAGGCTGCTGCCACCATACACGGCGTATGCGCAATTCACGAAATAAATGTCAACTGTGTTAGATGATGCCGCCCGAACGCCTCTCCCCCGTCCCTCTCTCTTGTATTGAAGGCGTGGCCAGTCAGACCCGCATTTAATAAAAATGAATTAAATTAAAATACGCAACTGCTGACAAAATGTCAAGTGTAGCAATAAAAGCGTAAGAGCTGACAAAAAGGGACGAGCAGCGAGCGAATAGAGCGAGGCATGTGCTCCAGCACGGCGTAGGGCGGTTGACGGGCGGGAGGGGGCATGTGGCAGAGCCAACGTTTGCTGAACTAAAGCCGGCAAGCGTTCTTAATGAATTACATAAAATGCGGGACGGGTCAAGCGACGGTTTGGGCTCTGCGGCTGTGGCTCGTTATGCTACTCAGTTCTCGCTTCTCGCTTCTCGCTTCTTGATTCTTGCTTCTCGCTTCTTGGTTCTGGCTCTTTGGCTTTCCGACAACAGCGAAAAAAAAAGCAAAGAAATTTTGCAAAATTAATTTAACAAATTTTTAATTGCTCATGTCGTTTGCGTGTCCGATCAACGTGTCTGCCTCGAGCTGCACTGAGCGAAAAATTGTGCGCCGAGAAGCTTGAAGTGTATGAAAAGATGTTCAGGATTGATCATAACGAATTGTTCAAAATGTTTTATATATTTGTCTAGCATTATAATCTATATAAATATTCTTTTTTTTTTTTTAGTGTGTATCTATTGTAATTTTAAAAAAATTTTATTTTATTGCACAAAAAGTTTAATTAATTTAGCCTTTTTTACCAAATTTGTATTATCAGCTACAGCACGTGTTAAACATTTTTTATAGCTCAAAGCAATTTGAAGAATTTTTAAAATATTAATATTATATTATTTTATGTATCAATTAATGCAAATATATTTTAATAATTGCTCAGCAATTTTATATTATATATTTTATATTATTTTATATATTTATTTATATTTTTTTCTCAGTGTTTATATTTTATATAATATTATTATGTATATCTATCTTATCTCAGTGTTTATAAACTGTGCAGATTTTTTTTATTATTTTTTTATTTATTTATTTTTTTTAAATTTATGTTAGTTTTTTTATTCGTCCTGCTGTCATAGCTTTCTTAATTTTCAATATATTTTTGGCATTTTTTATCTAGAGCTGGAATTGTTAAAAATTTTCTCTCAGCCTTTTGCAGTCTTTTCTTCTCTGCATTCATTTTGTGCATATCTATAAATATATAATTCTTCTTTATACGTTTTCTATATTTCTATATTTCACAAAATTTTCGCACAGTGTATATTGACTATAGCCACCTGCCTTTGGGCCTGCCGACTGTTTGCGTTTGCCTGCCTTCACTTGTATATATTTGCGTGTGTGTGTGTGTGTGTTTTTTTTCGCGTGTCTTCATCAGCAGCTGCGCTTTTGCGAGTCGGCACGCCGTGCCGTGGTTGGCCACAAAACAAGTTGAAGTTTAAGGTCATGAGTGTGTGCTCACACACACACACAGAGACACACACATACACACACACGCACACGCACAGTCAGGCAACTGTCAACATTAAATATGTATGCGGCAACATTTTTATGGCGCCTCAAGTTCAAGTGCAAGCTGTTAATGGCAGCGCTCTACTGGAAATATGTTTGAGCAGGGGAGTTTGGGTTTTTGCTAGAAAAACAAAGCTGAAATTGTAGAAGAAGCAGCAGCAGCGCAGCAGCAGCAGCCGAACGAAAAACCTGCAGCAGCTGTCCATTTTTGCTAGCTGCCAAATCAGCTTAGGCTACCTTCAACCTCTCTCAGAGTCTTTCACTAACTGGCAACAGCTGCCTGAAAAATTTTGTACTTTGCTGACAGCGCACACATTGGCTCCAAAAAGGATTTTTTTCCTTTTTTTTTTCATCTGCTTACCTTTAGACCCACGTGTCGTATGTGTAATGTGTGTTCAATTGAACGGACAGGCAAAGGGTTACCAAATTGCTCAGCAATCGTGTGTGTGTGTGTGTGTGTCTAAGTATGTGAACGCAGGAGCTAGACGAACTATGTAGCACAGTGTCAGTTGCTTAGACAGTGCTGAAGCTTGGAGTTGGCAGCATTTTGCGTGTCACGAACAGCTGAAGGACCTGGACAAGAAATGGAATTTGTATTTGTACTGAGCTGCAAAAGATGAGAGCAGCTGAAGAGGGGGAGGAGTGGGAATTTACATAGCTGAACTCTGCGTGAGTAGGGCGACACGAAACAAAGCAACGCAACGATGGAATATGATAAAATACGCACTAACATGATTAAGCTCGAAAAAAGCATAATAAATTATGATTCAAGCGAGTTTCAGTATGAGTTGAACTAATACGATAAATCATATTAGTCGACATCAGCACGACCAATCACGATTATACACGAGCTCAGCACGACAAAGCACGACATAGCACGACTTAGAAAGAGAAGAGAAGCCACGACTAGAACACAAAAACACGAGCAATGCACGAATAAGCACGACATAATACGACTTAACAAGAGAGAGAGAAAGAGAGAGAGAGACTGAGAGAAAGTTAATCTGAGTAAGACAACTTCACAGCATTAAGGCATGAGACTCAATAGGAAATATAGCCTAGCAGAGCGAACAGAAGAGAGTACATCATCTATCTTTAGTTACTCAAACACTCAATCATTTAGTCCCGATCAATCACAGCGCAACACGACTGTTGCATAACTAAGCAACATTACATAATATGTAAAGCAATTTAAACATAATTTAAAATGCAAGCAATTGCTTGAACGCACCTCGCAGCATAGTTCTGACTGACATGTAAGTTTTAATAAAAAATTTATTGATTCAGCTTGAGCACTTGGCATGCCAGGTATGCTGTAAGTATATATTATTTTACCTTTATCTTTCCCTTCTGCTGAGCAATAAGCAGACCCTAATAAAATAGTCGCTCACTAATGAAATTTTGTTTGCTCAAAGCGCAATCATGTTAGGCTTTGTTTGTAGTCTGTGTGCAGGAATACACTTTTATGAGGTCAAAGGAGTATATAGGCTTTACAAGTCTATAATTTACGGAATTTCAAATAGAGAGAGACACTTACATTACTTTATATATAGCAAGTTTCTTTCAGGTAGATATGATATATAGATTAGAATACTCTCTGAGTGTCTGAAGTCCTTCTCTATAGTCTATTGTAACACTCTAGACTAATGAGTATGTCTACTGAATCCCCCTCGCCAAGTTGCATAGTTTCTATTGCAGAACTGACCAAGATTAATATATAATAATATAAACGGATCTTAGGGTCGTGTCAATTGGTATAAAAAGAATCCCAATTCTTAGACCTAAGATCTTCAAATGAAAAACTCGCATTCACATTTAATCAAATTGGTATAAAAACCCCCAAATTTTTAGCTCTTATATCTAAATTGATCTTATAGTAAGCTCTTTAAATGAATAGCTCTACTAAATCAAATTCTATTCACATTCAATTCCTCACTTTTGAGCGAGTATCGTGCAGTCGCTTTCAATAGTTTTGCCTCGCATTTTAGTGGCATCTCCCCAGCGACTTAATTTGCAAATATTTTGCCACGACTCAAATGCAGCTAAAGTTGAAATCAACTCGACTATGTATATATAAATACTGTTGTTTTTTTTTTCGTTGTTGTTTATTCTGTTGGCAAACAAATTGCATTCGTCATTTGTCAGCTCTACATTGTTTGTCAAAGCGCTCCCCAGGGGCAGGTTGCTGTTGGGTTTTCATAATTTGCCCAGGCAGACGCAGTGCTGGAGCAGCTAAACCTAGCTAACTAGCTACTCTAGCTCTAGCTAACCAGCTACTCGTCTATCAGGCCAGCTAGTCAACCAGTTGGCCAGGCAGGCAGCGCTCGGTTGCTCTCACATTTGCAATTTGTGTGTGGCTGGCTCAATGCAGGAAGTTGGCAATCGACAAATGATGCTCATGATGATACGAGGATGAGGATGAGGTTGAGGATGTGGATGTGGATGCAGCAGCACTAGCTCAGCTCAGCTCAGTTGAGAAATGCAATTAATTACTTATGTAGATGGCTACCAGTTTTGCAGATCCTGTGCTCCACTCCGCTCATAATCAGTTCAGTTAATGTGCCCAGCTCGAGCCAATCAGGCAATGCTGGCTAAAAACAAATTAAAAGCCAAATGCAATTTTCTAGCTGCTATCTCAATATAGCTCTATAAATGCATTTGCATTTGTGCTCATTGTGGCTATGGCAAATGCAAATGCACATTAGTTCGTGTTGATGATGATGATGATGATAATGCTGATGATGAGTTTGTGAGCCAAACAGCAATAAAAATATTCCAGCGACATTTATGCGTAAAAAAAAAAGAAAGAAAAACTCGCATGAGAACCAAAAACTGCAAAACTACAAAACTGAATTAAGTGAGTGTAGCCGCAGGCATGAAGAGGAGGCGTGGGGCGTGGTCTATGCTACATACACACACACTATGACATCCGTTGTGGCACTAAGCGCAGCTTCCGCAGGCGACAACGCAGGATGCCAGTCAGCCAAAAGCCGCGCAGCTGTTGCACAGGTAGCCCTGGGAATGGGAATGGGTATGGGAATGGCAATGGGATTGGGATGGGATTAGGGTATGAGTCGCGGGTTGTTGGAATTGGCACGGGGCATGGGCATGGTCATGGGCATGGGCAGGGGCATGGCAATGGGACAATGGCAACGGAAATGTTTAAATGCCGCCGCCGATGACGACGACGACGTGGACGCTGATGTGAGTTAGCGTCCTTTGCCTGCCTGCAGCCCTTCACCTACTAACGATTCGATTCATTGATCGTTGATTGAATTTCGAATCGTTAGAGTTTTAGTTGATTCTCTTTCTTTTTTTTGTGCAGGCCTGTTGGGGTTTTGTTTTTGCAGGCCTGGGTCTGTATCTGTGTCTGTGTCTGTGGGTTAGGCGGGCCAACAACAAAAATGTTTGTCGCTTTAGCAGGGAATAGACATGTTGCCATGTTTGTTTAGTGTGCAAACGCTGTTGGGCAGCTACTACTTAACTGCAGCTGCCTCTGTATGCGTGTGTGTGTGTGTGTGTGTGTGTGTGCATAAGTGACTTGCGACATAAAGTGCTTTTATTGATGCTCATTTGGTATGGCAATTTGTAGCGTTTGTGACATTTATGCGTTGCCAATTTCCAAATGGCATTATGCAATTTGTTGGGATCAAAAGGATGGAGCTTGGAGGAGCTGTTATCTTTAACATATGCCGATCTTTGATTAGAAGATGGTAGAACAACTTTTGCTTAATTGGAATTGAATAAGTTGTGCATCAAGAACGTGAAAGGGAGAGAGGGAGAGAGAGAGGGATAGAGAGAGGGAGAGAGACAGGGAGACAGTTGCATTTGGCGTGGGGTAAATGACAGCTGAAGCCTTAGTAGCTGTGCGATGTACCCAAGCAATGAAGTCTTAAAAATGTTACTCAAGCTGGGGATTAGACGGATAGAGCTAGGGGCACAAGATGCAAGCACTATAAATAGCACAAGCTTAAGGCATGCAGCAGTCGCTGATGAACTGAGCTAAGATTGAAGATGTATATCTACATATATATATATCTAACTAGATATACAAATAGATGCTAAAGAGAACTTCAGTGCATTTTAAATGGCTTAGCTATAAAAGCTTTATCGGCACTCAATTAAAGCGTGCGCCATATAAAAGTGGAGCGTGCTTTGAGCTTGAAGTGAATTAAATTGCATTTAAACCAATTAACATACTTAAGGCTTGCAGCACCAATTAATAAACAGAGTTCTTCAAAGGCTTGAGAAGACAACAAAATCGAGAGCTGTAACTGAATTGTGCATGGGCTATGTTGCAAATTAAATGGGCTTGCAGCTGCTTTCAAATAGTGTTGCAAAATACGCAAAAAAAAACATTGAGATATTGGTCTGCAAGCTACTAGTTGTTAGCTTATATTGATTTGGCACTTATTAAATATAAGCTTGTTGCCTTAATCTAGTTAACAAGTTTTAATGGGGCATAATAAGGCGTGTAGTGTTAGAGAATAGTTTTGTAAAAACAACATTAAATTTGCAAACCTTAAATGATTATTATTAATATTTGCTTGCGTTTTACTTTGATTTAATTATACATTACAGCAAGTCTAATTATTTTTATAGCTTAATTAATTTTTTTTAGCAAATTTTTCAACACTGACTTACAATACTTTATAAGTCTGAAAGCATAACTTACATAAAATTAGTGCAGCAGTTATTTATGGGAACTTTTTGTTGATCAAGTGTCAAGAACAGTGTTGAAAAGGAACTTATTTCTTCATGACTTTAAACAGTAAATCTGTATTAAAAAAGCCGCTGCAATTTATAAATAGAACTTCCTGCGTCAAGCGATTTTTAATGCACTTAAAATTGAAATCACTTTGAGCTGCTACTATAAATAAACTCATACAGTGTTGTATGAGTGTAAAAAGCTGTTACAAAACATTCTTTTTAACTGCCCAAAACCATTTATATTACTTATTTCAGCATCAGCATTCAGTTAAGTCGATATAAGTAACGCTTTGTTTTCCATATTGACAGAATTTTCAGGCTTTTTGTGCTGCAAACAGATGTTTTGTGCAGGCTTTTTAGTATGCCATAAAAAACGCGTCATATAACTGTAAAAACTGGCATTTAAAGAGCTATCGTTTTGCATACGCAAGTATCATAATTGAATTAAATCGATTTAAGTAGCTACCACAGCTCCCAGCTCCCAGCTCTTGTCGTCGCACAGTACTCAAAATATTTGCATATATCTTAATAAAATCACAACGAAATTTGCATACCAAATCGCGATTCAGTTCAATTTTCAACACTTGCCGCGACCTACCGCAACACTGAAATGAAATCAACACAACAAAATAAAAAGCAACAGCACAAAATATTTATATATATTGAAAATTTATAGAGATATATATGAAAGATAAATGTAAACAATTGAGAGTGCTCTAGATGAGTGAGACTGACTGCAAGATGCCCTGTAGGAAGAGCGGAGGAAAAAAGTCTTTCAATCTGGAAACTTGAGCTGCTCGTGCTTTAGGTAGGCTTACTTAAAGTGATGGATATATATATGATAGTTAGAAAGTAGAGTTCGTATATCAGGAGAAACGAAGAGACAAATGTAGAGGCAGACTTGGAGCTAGAGGGCTGAAGAGAGAGCTAAATGACTTAATGCTCTCATCAATAAAAACTATATATAATTGCACCTTCAGCCACGTCTCCCATACACATTTTAGCAACACCAATATGCCCTACCTCCTACACCCTCCAGGGTATATACAAAATAAAAACTGCAGGCCAAACGCCACATGCTTAAAGTATTTGAGTTTTTAAAAAATGACGCCAAACATGTTTGCTCTGCATATATCGAGTCTCTCTGTCTCTGTGTGTGTGTGTGTGTGAATATGTATATTTTGTTTCGTTGATAATGTTTCGCTCTATCTATAAAACTCCAGCAATATAATGCACACAACAAAATCAAATCAAATAACTCGACGAATATGTGCCGGAAACCCGTTTTTTGGGCTGTTGGGCAATATAACGCGGCTCAAAACGGTTTGCGGTCTCAATCTCAGCTCGCAAACAAACACCCAAAAAAAAAAAAAAAAACGAAGCTTTAACGGTTGCAGTTCAGATTCATTAATTTATCACTCTTGGGTAATTTTTATATATTTTGTGTTAGCAATTAAGTGTGAAACACCAATTTTTTTTCCTCGTCTTGGCTTAAATTACTTGTTACAATTTGATATTTTTTTTTTTTTGGGTGGGTAGTAGGCAAACGGCCTTGTTAATAGTGCAACAATAATACAATTATGATTGAGACTAACAATAACAAAATTGCTTGGAGTGGCAAGTTATTTAAGAAATTGCTCCTGTTCAGCAAGCTGAAAGACAGATATTTATTGTATTACATTTTGTCTGTGTTCGATGTGGATAGATCGTAAGGCGTTTACGGAAATATTCAGTGTGATAGCTGTTGGAATAAGTTAAACTTTGTAGAGGCTGTGATTGAAGTATTGCATAATATAGAGAGAGTACAGAAGAGATGTAGAGCATATCGAGTTTTCAGTACAAACGGTACATAAAGTGCACTAGGATCGTTAAATAATATAAGAAGTAATAATTGCGATTAGAAGAAGCTACAAAATATAAATAAAGTAAAGAAACTATAGAACATTGGAAAAGCAGAAAATGTAGAAATTTTGGAGACTAGAGAAGTTAAAACTAAGTTATTTTGCCCTCTCTCTCTCTCTTATAGTCTGTCACTCTCTATATATATATCTATAGCTCTCTCTCTCTGCTCTTACTCTTTCTGTCTCTCTCAAATTTCTTCTTTAAATACCATCTAGAAGCTTTATTATATTCTCGAGCATGCCTGAAAAAAATTCAAATATAGTTTAAATAAGGAGATAATCGAAATAAAAGAAAATCAAATGCCAAACTCAATCGACTTAGTAGCTTAAGGACTTTGAACTGTTTAACATATGTGAGCTGCTTGGTTGTTTTTGGCGCTTCTTCTTTATTCAAATTCCGGAGAATGTGTTAAATAAATGATTTTGCCTGTTGGCATTTGTTGTTGTTGTTGGCAAAGTTTTTGCTCTAACTTCACTTAAATTGCTTGCATATTTGATGCAGTCGGTGGCACGCCCCCTCCGCAATAGATTTGTGCATTGATTTAATATGCACACACACACACACACATACACAGAGACACACACAGTCGTAAATCGCATTCACACAAAAAAGTTTTTTGTGTTTTTTTTTCGGCGCTTTTAATGTTTGTTTCAGTTTCAATCTTGGAATTTCTTTTTACGTTTTTACTTGGTGTTTTTTTTTCAAATATATTTTAGAGCATTACGTGCGCGCCCATGGGGCTAAGTGAGGGCGTGCGGGGCGTGTGAGCTGAGTGTGTTTGCTTGGCAGTTTGTTTTTGCCACGCCAACAAATCAACACCCCGCGCTGCTCCTGTCTCGTCTGTCTCGCTGTGTGAGTTTGTTTGTTTGTTTGTTGCTGTTTTAATATGCGTTTAGCGTTTTATCGTTGCATTCAACATGCCAATGCGCGCATCTAAGCCCCCAACACACACACATAGATACACACACGCCTCGGCGATCAACATAGAGCTTTAAATTTTATGGCGCAAACTTTTGTGGTTTTTTCCTGTTGTTGTTGTTGTTGATGCTGCTCGTTGGTTCGTTCGGTCTTGTTGTTTGGCTGCATTTGTCACTTGAATTTTTTTTTTGCTATTCATTTCTTTAGTTGCGTTTTTGGTATTTTGTTGCAGCATGTGGCATGTGGCATGTGGCATGTGCAGTTATATTGCCACGTCCAATTGTCCAGTGTTTCACAGTTGTTTCGATGCTCGTTTCGGCCCCCGCATTTGAATATTTGTGCAACGTGTTTGCAGCGCTGTTTGCACAGCTTTAACGGCCTCTCTATGCCTCACTCTCTCTCTCTCTCTCTCTGTCTCTGTCTCTGACTCTTCCTCTCTCTTTTTGTGTGTATGGTTGCATCTGTTTCCAATTTTAGCTGTTTGCTTTAGCTAACACTTACACACGCACACACAAACAAACACACATGCAAACACTCTGTAAAAATATTCATTTGACCAGCCAAATCGTTTTTGTCCAGTTAAATTACAAAAATGCAAAAATTTCATATATTTTCTCGTTTTATTTATATATGTACACAATAAGCTTTGGATTTTTTTATAAAGAGTGTATTAGTTTTTGTATGGCTATGGACTGTGTGTCTATGTGGGTTTATATAGAAGTAGAGGTAGAGGTAGAGGTAGAGGTAGAGGTAGAGGTAGAGGTAGAGCTAGAGGTCGAGATAAAGTTATATCTAGAGGAAGAGCTAGAGCTAGAGTTAGAGCTACAGCTAGAGGTAGAGGTAGAGGTAGAGGTAGAGGTAGAGGTAGAGGTAGAGGTAGAGGTAGAGGTAGAGGTAGAGGTCGAGGTAGAGTTAGAGGTAGAGGTAGAGCTAGAGGAAGAGCTAGAGGTAGAGCTAGAGGTAGAGCTAGAGGTAGAGCTAGAGGTAGAGGTAGAGGTAAAGCTATATCTAGAGGAACAGCTAGAGCTAGAGTTAGAGCTACAGCTAGAGGTAAAGCTATATCTAGAGGAAGAGCTAGAGCTAGAGTTAGAGCTACAGCTAGAGGTAAAGGCAGATCTAGAGCTGGAGCTAGAACTTGAGCTAAATCCATAGCTAAATTTAGAGGTAGAGCTAGGGCTATATATAGAGCTAGAACTAGAGCTAGACCTAGAGCTAAAGCTATGTTTTGGGTAAAGGTAGAGCAACAATAATTACAATATATGGATTTCTCAAAGACTCTTCAACACTTCTCTTCTTCATTATTTTTGGCAGTTCTTACACAATGCTAGAACTAAAATGTGCTCTCTACGAGTCTTGGGGCAGCATTAGCTGAGTTGACTCACACTTGGCATTTAGTTTACTTCTATCGTTGGGCCAGACTAATCACAATAAAATATCGATTTAGTATAAATTTCAATTCTCTTCTTTAGACCCGAACGAGTATTAAGCAGTCTGTGCGCAGCTCTGACTAGTTTTCTATTATTATTAAAAATCTATATGCAATCTCTATTCTTTCTTTTGCTCCTGGCACTGGCGACACTTAAACAGCGCAATTTATTGGCCATATTTATAATAAAACATGCAGTTCACAGCCCACAGTGCGGCGTGGCGGGCAGCCAAAGTCGTTTGCCTCACTGGCTGCAGCAAGTGGCAAGTGGCAAGTGGCAACTGTTTGCTGCTGCCCGAAGTCTGCTCCCCCCTCTCTCTCTCTTTCTCTCTCTTTCGCTCTGCAGTCCCACTGCTACCTCTATAACCACAAGTTTGCTTTTCTTGATCGTCGTGCTAAAAATAGCTTTTCCGCACGCTTTCAGTGTGTTAAAAATAACATCATATTTTTCATAGCTGCCGCTGTTGGTGTTGCCGCCGCCGTTGCTGCTGCTGCAAATTGAAGAAATATGTTGCAAAGCGCTTAAGAGAGTGAGAAAATGGCGCCCAAGCCAGCTGGCGCAAACCTAAAAGCAAAGCAAAGGGTGTGCAGTAAAAGAAAGACAGAGAGAGAGAGAGAGAGAGAGAGGGAGAGAGTCAGAGTGGAGCTGAAATAGTTAATAAAATGCCATAGCGAAACATAACACTAAATTTTTGCCAGTCGCTTTCGGGCTTGAGCTGCCTGCTGCAATCAAAGTCAGCGGCGGCAAATGTACCTGTTAGCATGCCAAATACACTGCGAGAAAAAATACACACGCACACACACACACACACGTACACAGAAATACATTCTGTCTCGCCGTGCTGCACCTGCTGAGGCAGCTGGCGGATTAGAGCGGCAGGCTGAGAGGAGAGAGAGAAAGAGAGAGAGAGAGGAGAGCTTAAATTCATTCCTGTCGCAGCTCGCTTAATGCCTGCGTGTCATGAATGGCAGCGCCGCGTTTCCACTTTAGGGCCAAGCTCGCACACACACACACACACACACACACACACACTCATATAGAGAGACATCACTTGGCTTTTTTGTTGCCTGATAAAATTATGACATATGAAACTTTGGCAAGAGACGCAAGAGGCAGGAGGCAAGTGGCAAGAGGCAAGCGGCAGCAAAAGCAGCTCACTCGAGCTGGCATGCAAAGTATTTATACCTCATGGCCTTTATGCATGTGTATGTGTGTTGTTGTTGCTGCTGGCATTTTCGTTCTGGCCATAAACATGCACACAGAACATGGTGACGTAGCTGATAAAAGGCGACTCGTCTCAAATTTATTGGACTGAATGTTGCAAGCACTTTTCGTGCTAGGCGCGAGCACTTGATTAAAACTATATCTATGTGTGAATGGCGTACATGAATAGAAGCACACACACACACACACACACACACACACACACACTCAAACACCCATGTGTATCTGCTTGTTAGCAACCTTCGGGGCGGCACGTGCCCGGAGGCGTTATTGGGGCACAGCCGTGGGCGTGGCGTGTACTAAATTTTGTCTATTTGCGACAGCTGTGCGAGGGTCATTAGGCGATATTACGCATACGCAGCGTTTGCCGCGAGCTGTAGCCAAACGTTAGTTAGTTAGGATAGACAAGCAAATGGATGCGATAGGAGTGTATAGGTAGCTGAGATACTTGCACTTTAGTCCTTGGGGTGGCTTTTGCATTGACATATTTATACACACACCCACACACACACACACACTCACTCACACGCACACTCACCTGCAAATTGAAGTCTCCATGGCATTTCGCCATTTGCAATTTTAATTAAAATGAAATTAAGTTGCGGTTCTCGTTTTGCGGTTGCATTTTCGCTTTAAATGCAATGTCTGCACAGTTCATAGATATATAAATATATATATATATATATATGTGTGTGGGTATGTTTTTATATATATTTTAATAAGCCAACCCTACAGCATATGGCTAAAGGTGATGCGTAGACCTGGGGGCAAGCGCAATACAAACAGCTGCTCAAAAGGCAGCGGCAGCTCAAAGGGAAATTCATAATTGAAGAAATTATGTGTGTGTGTGCGTTTTTTTTATGATCATATATATTTAATTGCATTTTTGTCAAAATAAGAGAAAGAGAAAAATGGGAATGAAATTAGCTGGCTGGAGAAAAAGTATTGGAAAGGAATTTAAGATTTAAAAAACAAAATAAAGAATGTGAATTAATATAAAAGTCTTTTTAGGAGCATAGATAAGAGAATCCACTATAATTACAGCCCACAACTCCCGCAAAATTAATAAAAATAATAGTATCCCTTTCTAGAAAATTCACATCATCTTAAATCTTCAAACTTTCCATCACTCAAATAAAATATATAAAGCACAAATTTCTGCAAATTCAAAGCTCAACTCCATAGCTAATAAAAAGTCGCAACTCGTCCAACCAAATACTAAATTTCAATGCATTTTTTATGCCGTTGAAATAAAGTTGCACGGAGTCAAATTTACAATTGGACTTATCTTAACAGCGAAACCAAGCAGCGGATTTAGCTACTCAACTATTGAAACAGTCTGAATTGCCAGCCAATGCTCAGCTGATCAGCCTAGCATAAGCTGAGCATTTCTTTCTTCTTATATACATATTTCTGCCCTGATGTAGGTGGTGAAAAAGTTTTAATACGCTCAGCAGCAGCTTACAAGTATATTCAATTTGAAATAAATGCAGCAAAAATGGCTGCGAAAAAAAAATATATATTGTAAATACAGCAACAGCGCCCGAGTCCTGAGTCCAAGCGAAGCCAATTCGGGCAAACACTTTGCTGCAGCGCGCTGCCGCCTGGCCGTGAGCGCAGCCAAGCGGCAACAGCAAAAAAATGCAAGTAAGGGTGCGCAAGTAGGGGAGTATATGACTGGGAGATACTCTGGATGAGAGGTCATAATACTGGGAGGTAAACTAGCCGATATGCTGAGTGGGAGACACCCTCACTAGGAAGTACTTTTACCAGGCGATAATCTGTCATGGAGGTATACTTATTATACGATATTCTGACTAAGAAGTACCCTGACTAGGAGGTAAGAACATTCCGACTAGAAGATGCTCTGACTAGTAGATCTTATTAGGAATTATCTAGGCTAGGAGGTACATATCTGAAAGACACTCCCACCAGGAGATATTATTCCTGACTAGGAAATACCCTCACTAGATTTTACGTATATTCTGGCTAGAAGATACTCTGACTAGTAGATCACATTTGAAATTATCCATGCTAGAAGATACTCTGATAAAGAAATACCCTCACCAGGAGATGACTGGGAAATACCCTGGCTAGGAGATACAAATATTTTGACTAGAAGATACCCTGACTAAAAGAAGTTCTTATTTAAAACTATCTTGACTTAAAAGTACTCCGACTAAGAGCCATCCTCAGTACCAAATATACCAACTGGTAGGCAGCTACGAAATACCGCTATCAAAGAAATCTAGACTAGAGTAGAAAATACTCTGTCGAAAACATTTAGGGCTTACGAAATACCCTTAAGTTAATCCATAAACCATATTTGGATTTCCTTTATTAACTTTGACATAAAAAGAGTTATCGAAGCAATATACATCATACCGATCAGCTATATATTCAACTCAAGAGACTCTATCGCCGACCACGCCTTCTTCGCTACCTCCCTTACATTCTTAACCCTAAAAGTCATCTCCTACATCTACCCATGCTCATTATATAAAAGGGTATCCGAAAAACAAAACAAGTATAAGTTGTTTCATAGCTGCTTCTGGCATCTTTTTCTCCCTTTTTTGTTGAAATTGAGCTCATTTTTTTGCAGCATGGCCCAAAGCAAAGTGCGGCTGGGCTGCAGCGACCAGGGCTACAAATTTTGGCTTTGAAAAAAGTTTCTTTTGGTGCATTAGTGTGCGCGTGTGTAGCGCTCCTGGTTTTTCGGTTACTGTAACGCTGACTCCTCTGGCCAACTTATAAATGCAAAAAAAAAAAGAAGGCAGGCAAACATACATACATACATAGTTATGCCAGGCTAAGAACCAAACTGCCATAAGGATAAGGATAAGCGTGGCAACTTTTGAGCGCACTTTTGATAAACAAAGCCAAATTGTAATTTGCTGCTGCTGCAACAGTGAACAGAGATATATACTGTAAATATATATACATACATATATATATCTATATATCTTTTGAAGCATTCATTGCCCTGAGGCGCGGCAAAGGCAAACAAAATTTATTGCAACGCCGCGACGTTTTTGTAATTAAATGTTTTGGCCAGTTCTGTTTGGGTCGTTGGTTGCTTATTATTCAACACTTGATAGCCGCGTAGTCGCCCCTAATGCAACAAGCAAATGCGCAGCAAGCCGCATCAATTTCAGCCCAGGCTATTGGCCTTGCTGAATTCGCAGTTTGGTGGCATGTTGCAGGGGCGTGGCAGTTGTTTGTTGCAAAAAATTAAAGGAAAACGAAAAAAGCAAAGTTCTTTTGAATTGCTCACATAATTTATTTGTTTTTTTGTTTCATTCTTTGTCCTGTTCTTTTTCTTATGAAACGTTTTGAGCAGCATGCAAATTAAATTCGACTTTGAATTGTTTACATACAAAAATTTTTTGAGATTTTGGCGAATTGCTAAATTGTGTTGTATAAATTTTGGAATTTATCTGCGTGTTTTTTCTTTTTTTGTGTTTAATTCTTTTTATGCTTTTCATCTTCGTTTTAAAGGCCGCTAATTTGGTTTAATTATAGCAAATTTGAATGTCATAGACGGCTGGAATTTGTGCGCCTCTCGTGCCTCTGTATAAATCAAAATTCGAGCTTGTGATGTCATATTTATGAGCTAATAATGCTTCATGGCTGCTGCCCTTGGCAGAGGCAGCGACGCCTGCCAGAATTTTCGGTTATAAAACTTTTGCGAAAAAGAAGATCAGATATATATTTTGTGGTTGATTTTTGTGTTGATCATTGTGAGTGCAAGGCGAGTTTTCTTTGTAAGAATAGGGTATATTAGTTGTGAGTATTTGCTTATTAAAATGAATAAATTAAGATTTCAAAATTTTGTATGTGTATAAATATTAAAGTATATTTTTTAATAAAATTAATTGAATATTTTAAAATATATTTTTTATTATATATAATATTATTAATATATTTTTGTATGTATATAATAATTAATAAAATAAAATTTAAAAAATAAAAATATCTTTAAAATAATATATATAATTTGTATATATATATATTATTTTTAATATATTTTTATTTTTAAAATTTTATTTTATATATTTTTTTTAGTAAATTGAATTACTTATGTTATGTAGATGCAGAAGTCAATTTCATCTGCATTACTTACGCATATAGAGATAAATTAAATAAACAATTCTTATGTATAGAAAATAATAATATAATAATAATATATAATATTCTGTTTATAATACAATAATATTTTGTTATAAATAATAGTATCTTAAGCATTCTACTTAATCTCATTTATATTATTTTAACGAGTCCATATAATATTTTATAATATATAATATAATTCATAATTTCGAATCTTATTAAATTAATGCCTTACGTATACATTAGGATATTAACCATCTACTATTTAGCATCTGACGAAGCATAATCTTCTTCTCATATGATCTCTATATTTCTATGATATTTCTCTAGTTTTATGCTTCTACTAATCTGCCATAACTATCATGCATTAAACGCTTTAATAAAATTTGTTGTCTTTCACTTAACCGGAGTTTCGTCGAGCCAGCCTCTTTATAGACTTTCATCTCAGCAACTTTTATGTGGCACTCAGTTGCGTCATTTATAGTTTTCGTTTATGACTTAATTACTTTTGATATTGGTGAAAACATTTATTGGTTTCATTTGTCTAGGTTCTATGCCGCGCACAACTGGCACTGGCGGCTGTTACACATCTATGGCAATTACTTTATCTGGCTTCAGGTGCGCATAATGGGCAGGAAAGCATTTGCGCAATAAAATACATTTGCAATATGCACATTAAATAATTGTCGTATAAAAGTTTTTTGGGCCTGCGAATCGTAAATATTTTATGAGTAAATCCAAAGGCACAGGCATACGCACACATGGCCAAGCATATTATGAACAAGGCTGCAAAGATACACAAAAACAAAGATACAATGATACAGTAGATACGTAGCTACGTAGATACATAGATATCTATATACAACTCCATGCAATATGGCAACAATGAGCTGACAGAGTTTATGAGTTTCCGACTTTTATTCATGCATTCGACATCATTTACACACATTGGCATTGTTTTTGCATTTGTGTGGAAAATTTTCGAAAAACATTCGCCACAAAATTGAGCAGCTGTTGCTGTTGCTGCTGCTGCTGCTGTTACTGCTGCAATTGTATTCAAATATTAGACATGAATTATCATTGAAATTGTGGGCAAAAAAGTTTTCGCTTTCCGCAAACTTTTGTTGGCCCCCTAGCGTCTTGCTTATGCCCACAAGCCATGCCCTCAACCAAATGTAATGCAGCTACGGCCTTGTTACTAATAACCTCAATTCCAAGTATGCTCACACACACACACACACATACATACACATATATATGCAGTTACATGCGCTGCACGTGTAGATTTTGGCTTCTCAGTTTAGAAAACAATATGACTGTAGCTCTCACAGCGACTGTGACATGGCCACCCTTCGATGAGCACACGAGTTTGTTAGGGCATTCAAAACACCAAGTAAGAGTAGTGGACTAGAAGACACCATGACTAGCAGCTGTTTTGAGTGGGAGATATTTTATATACCATATTTCTATAAATCAGTAAAATTGATAAAGAGATTGACTTATGGGAAGATTTGTAGCTAGGAGAACTCTTCATAGAATATAATCAGTGTGCATGTTACTCTGAATAAAAGATATTCTGGCTAGAAGATATCAGGATTAGGTGATGTATTGCATGGGAGTTGCCTCAGAGACTAGGAAACCTATTAAGTAAGAAATAAAATTGAGGAGATTTTTAGCTAGCAGATCTGCTGAGTAGGACATATCACTTGAGTAAGAGAGATGCCAGCTAAAATATATCCTGACTAAAAGTTAATCTTAGTGGAACATTCACTGAGTAGGATATATTTTGAATAAGAGTTATGCTTAATACCAGCAGTTGGATAGATAAATTGCTGATAATCTCGAACTACGGATTCTACTGACTAGAAAATACTTATACTAGGATCTGACAAGTAGGCGTATCTATCCTTAAATAAGAGATGCTCTAACATAGATATTTATATATCAGAAATTCATGTAGGAATCTACTCTTTAGGATATATTGTGTCTAAGAAGTCCCTTAAATAGTAGATATCCTAACTAGAATATACCCGAACTATAAAATCTTCAGCTGAAGGTCAGACAGATTAGACGACCATAGAATCTTCTTAGTTATGGCTGCTGATCCAGAACATATCAACTTTCTGGCCTCTCCCACGCCATTCCTGCCCTTTCAACCCACTCCAATGCCATGCAGGGTATTCGTAAAGGTTTGCCTACGGCAAGCAAAGTTTGAGCTTGATTAATTTTGGCACAGTGCGCTGCAGCGCTTCCAATTAGGGCAGCCAACATTTGAGTTGGGCAAAGGTAAAATATGATTCTCTTACGATGCCTGACAACAGCTGTCCCTTGCAGTTATTTGATAAGCTTACTGAGGCCCTGAACTGTTTGAGAATTACAAATTGAAAATAGAATTTAGCCCGAGTTGATTGTATTTTTATAGCAATTTTATGTCTCGTCTACAGCAGAATTTTATGCAATTCACACATTTTTTATTGCAGTCTATTGTTTCTTTTGTTGTTGTTGTTGTTGTTTGACTGTTTTTCCGCTGCTGTCAGAGGTTTTTCTCTGGGGAAAACGGAAAACAAACTTAATCGATTCGCATAAAAATATAACTTTTTCAATATAAATAGCTTGTTTTCATGTTCAACACTTCAAAGACGCTGAGACGCTGAGACGCTCTGCAGCAGTAGCTTCCCCTCGTCATATCAATGTCAAAGTTTTGCCCAGCCTCAGAGAAAGAGAGAGAGGAGAGAGAGAGGGAGAAATGAGGAGACTTGTGCTCATATTTCGCCAGCCGTTAGTCAGTTTTCGCTTTTCTTTGCCTTTTTAATGACTTTTCACTTTTCACTGGCATGTTCTCAGATTCAGATTCAGATTCAGTTGCATGAACAGCTAGAGAGAGTGAGAGAGAGGGAGAGAGAGGGAGAGGGAGCGAGAGTGAGGGGGAGTTTGGTTAGTTTGTTAGAAAAGCAGCAGGTGGAAGCATTATGACAACGAGACCCTCATCAAGCAAAAGTGAGTGTGAAATGCGATTGTTGCTACCGTTGCCGTTGCTGTTGCTGTTGCTGTTGCTGCTGTTGACTGGGCTTGATAATTAGAGTAAAAATTTGTTGCGTTGGCGTCGCTTCACTGCCGGCGAAAGTAACACAAACAAGACATGGCCCAAAACCAGCTGCCAGCTGGCCAACAGCGACTGTGCGTGCGCGTCCTCTAACTGTAACAGATAAATGCAAATTTATGGCCGCAGCATACAGAACAAATTGCCAACAATTTAGCTACGTATACCGTTAAGCAGGCAGCACACAACAACAACAACAACAACAACAACAACAACTGCAACTGCCAAGTAAATTTAATTAAAAAGAAAGAAAAAAAAACATTCATTAGGCTGCAGCCAGGTGAGAGGGTGCAACAGCTGTGCGCATTTCCTGTACATTTTCGTCGCCATCTAAAACTATCAATCTAACTATCTAGCCGCAGCATCTATGTGTGTGTGTGTGTGTGTGTGTATCTATCTATCAGTTACAAATTGTATCATAGAATTTATTGCTTCCTGCTTTACGCGAACGCAAAATGATGCCAAAAAGCCAACCAGCCAGCCAGGCCAGCCAATTCAGCTAGCCAAAGCCAACGAGGACAAACAATATGATGCTGGCCAAAGAGACCTGAGATCGTTTGCTGAGAGTTGGCAATTATGCCATTTGACATAATTCATAACTGCAACAGCTTTGCCACTGACCAACAACAGACCAGTTGCAACGCGGATGCAGCAACAACAGCAGCAGCAGCAACAGCAGCATCCAAGCTCCAGTTGCATCTGGATGTGCAATCACTTGGCCAATTGCCCGTTTGCCTTTTGTGTGTTGTTATCATAAATTTATGCGCTCGTTTCATAAACGACAACAACGAAAGTTGTTTGATGTTGTTGTTGTTGTTGCTGCTGCTGATGAGCCCAATACACAACTGGGTATATTGTTGCAGTTGCAGCAGCAATTCTGACTCTGCTCTTGACTGACCAGTTTCAGTCGTTGCATTTCTTCGCTTAACCCCGCCTCGCTGCTGTCGCTGCACTCCTGGGAATCAGGTTAACTTTTGTGTGCAGCGCACACCGCGCTCTGCGGCGCTCGCAAAAGTTTTTAATAAATTGACAAAAGTTTGTCATATGCATTGTTTGCCACAAAATTGCGCACAAGTGGCTCGTTCTCAATCTCTTCGAATCTCGCTGCAGCTCTATGTATATCTGCGGCAGCTAACAGTGTTCCATTTACCGCTATTGCCCGACTCTATATGTAAGTGGGCGGGCCAATAGGGCGGCTCGAGTGCCATGACATGACTTTGCCCAGACTTGGTGGCTTCATTTGTTGCCCTGTTGTTGCCAGACGGCAGCAATGTCGTCGCTTTGATGAACTTTTGCCATTGCTGAAATAATATGCATTTCATTTTTATGATTGAAAATCTTTTTTAATACACTGCAGGCGGCAGTGATGGCAGGGTGTGAGCGTATCAGTGTGGCATGTTGAAATTGGAATTGAATTGAAAGTGCTTGGGGTAGGGGGGGAAGGTTGATTTCTCACAGATTTATCAAATTGGTTATTCCATTAGATAGTAGGTTAAAGTGGAACTGAAAATTTTATTAGTTTTATTATTTTATTTTTGTAGAGATTTCGTATAAGGCTTTAGCTGCAAACATGAATTTTATATATATAAAAAAAATTGGATTATCTATATGTATTTTTCATTATTATTATCTAGTTTCTTTTTTATTACATTTGCAGAACATGTAGAGTATATTATAAATTAATTAAGCTAGAAAACAAATGAATAATAACTATGACTTCATGTTAGTTTATGCCAGTTGATTATCTTTAAAATTAATAATAAATTCTACGATAACTTTATTTCTTCATATTCTGTTTTTCCGTTACTGTCAGAGGATTTTCTCTGGGGAAAACATATTTGGAACTGTTCTAACTTTTAGGGTAGCTAGTCATATAGGCTTGAATCTATCAAAAACCAATGCTGTAAATTTTTATAAAATTTTATAAATTGTATACATTATATAAATTATAAATAATATATTTTATTATTATAATAAATTAAAAAAAAAATATATATTATTAAATTAAATTAGTATATAAGATTATTAATATTACATATACTATCTTTACTAATTCTATATTAAATAAATTTTATGGTTTTTAAATCGTAGTGTATTCAGAGAGTCGTATATGCCCGAGATTGCAAACTTTTCACGCAACGGCACAAAGTAAAGGGATAAAAACACTTGATGAGTGTTTGCCAAAGACTTTGACTTGATACGTTCACTCTTCCTTTCTCTCTCATAAATCTCTCTCTCTCTCTCTCTCTCTCTATTTTTCTCTCTCTGTTCATCTCGCTCTATTACCAACTACCACAATATTATGTCTGCTGAATTTAATTAGAACTACTTCATCATTTATTTGATTTGTTTTTGTGTTTGCTTTTATCCTACGGTTTTTGAGCAGCTTTTCGCTTTTGACTGTCAGCTTCAGTTTTTGTTGTTTTATGGATTTAAATGCAGGTAGCAGCAGCAGCAGCAGCAGCAACTGGCAGCAGCAACTCAGCTGGCAGCACGCTGTGCTCAGGTAATTACCTGGGTATTTAAACTTTTCATATTTTTGCTGGTACAAAAGCATTTTCGATGCCTTTGAAAGTTAACAACATGCAACAGTTGTTGTTGCTGTTGTTGTTGTTGCTGCTGCTGCTGTGTTCTAGTTGTTGTTAGTAAATTTACATGCATTTCTCATAGGTTTTTTAGGTTTATATACGTAGATTTATGCCACTTGCCGCATGCCGCATGCCACATGCTGCATGCTCAGTTCCAGTTGCCGTTTGCTGCTGTTGTTGCTGCTGTTGTTGTTGTTGTTTTATATTTCATTTTACTTTCAACTGCAACACAAAAAGTGGCACATGTCGGCTGCACAGTTTGTAATCAAATGTAATGCAACATACACACACACACACACACGAACTCATAGAGAATTTATGAAAAAAATGAGAAAATGAGCAAACACTAGCTGCAGTCGCAGCTACTTCGTGTGGCATATATGAATAGCCCTGCTTAATGGCAAGTAAAAATATCAGATACCAAAATTTATTTCACCTGCCTTGCAGTGCCTTTGCTTTGCAACGCCCTGCCCCACCCTGCCTTGCCTTGCCTTGCCTTGTCGGGCCTCTGTCTCTGTCAGTTTCACTTGGAAAAGCAGACAACAAGAATTTTCACTTTTCTTCTTAGCAAGTTGTTGGCGTTGTTTAGCCCTTGGCAGACAACGCTGCAATGTTGCATGCCACATGCAAAAAAGCAACAGCTACAACAGCAACAACAGCAGCTGATTATTATTTGCCATTATTGTTATTGTCAATAATTTCAACTTGATTTGCCTTGATTGGCAGACACTTGAAAGTGCCAAGGGAGAATCAGGATTCACAAGCAGAAGCAATTTATTGTAACAATTGAGTGTATCATCGAGTGTCTGTCTATATACATATGTATGTATGTATATATATGTGTGTGTGTTTGCCAAGGCTTGTTGTGCATGCACAAAATTTTCGGCTTGCTTTTTATCAAACAATAGTTCAAGGTTGCATGTAAATAATGTCATTAGTTTGATATTTTACTGGGGGAGCGGCAGCAGCAGCAGCAGCGGCAGCGGCAGCTGGGGGGAAAACTTTATTTAATTTATTCTCAAGTGCATTGAAGTTCTACACAAAGGAATTTGAGCATGGAATTTAAATAACAAAAGCAAACTAAAGCAATAAACTGTATTGAAATGCAGCAAGAATTTAGCTGCAGTTTACATAGAATGCAGCGGGAAAAGGTAAAGTTGAGGAGGGGAATAAAACAAAGAGATGAGCTAGAATTTAGCTTCAATGGAGTTTAAAGAAAAAGCTAGAATTGAAGATGTATTATAAGTAGAATTTATAGGAATGTGAGTGTAAGAATAACTGGAATGTTAAGTAAAACTTGTCTTGAATATGTGTAGATAATAAAGCTAGAATATAGTATATATATAGTGTATAAACGGATTTGAAATAAAACTATAATAGAGTTCAAATAAGCCTCGCTATATAAAAGGAGAAATGTGAAATGACTGGAAGAATAGAATATGACAAATATAGCTAGAATATTTATAAAATATAACAACAATTTTATAGAAAGCCAAAGCAGTTTAAGCTGATTTCCCTCTTCCAATGAGTTAAGTCTTTATCAATTTGCTTTTAAAGAAATGTTGCAACTAAAATATAGCTAGAATATGGCTAAAATAAATATGGAATACAATCTCAGCTAGAACTTGGTTTGAAGCCTTAAGCTATGGCTTTTATTTCTATCAATGCATTAATGATCAAATGCACTTCTTGTTAATTGGAAATTTAAATGGGATTGTTTTTTTTAAATTACATCCTGTATATATCATCGTATTCCATTGTGAAAAAGTTTATATTCAATTTATTATAAACCAAAGAGAAACTTGGAGACAAAGTTTGGTTGAATCTTAAGTAGCTGTTAAAATTCCATTAAACTGAAATCTAATTAAAGTTTTTCTCTGCTTTTGTAATGTAATTTAATAGCCCAAGATATTTGACAAATGAATGGGCCAATTTAAGTTTTAGGGAACTAACTCTCTCCATTATTAAATGTAATGCTAAATAATTGCAAACTTTCATTCGATGAGTTCATATGTTATTCAACTTGGAGCCGTTGCTCATAATTTGCTTGCCAATTGCATTTCCTGTTCTGCTGCCCCAGTCCTAAGCAAGTTGATAAAAACAACATTTGAGCACGTGGCCATTGTTCATGGGGCTATTAAAAACTAAATGAAATTTTCATGCATGGCCACAAAACTAATTACAAACTGAAGTGTCAAGCAATTGAGGCAGAGTTTTGTAGTTGTAGCTGAAGTTGTAGTTGTAGTTGTTGTTGGTGTGGTAGTTGTAGTTGTAGCTGAAGTTGAAATGGAAGTGTTTGCCGGCCAAGAGGCCAGCCAAAAAGTTGACTGCAGCAAAAGCCCACACACATAGCCACACATACAGACACACATACACATGGCACTTATACGTAACTTGTAAGTGCCCCAGACGGAATAAAAAATGTGGCCTACCCCGAAAAAATGAAATAAAAAGTATATATAGAGCTAGTATGTTGGAAGTGCTAGACTAGAAAATACCCGTATAGAGGTTGAATTTTAAAGGAGCTGTATATGAAAGTAAGGAACTCTAAATACTTATAAAGAATAAATATTAATCGATTAATTTATTATCGATTGCATGCGGGCAAACACTCGAAGGAGGCTTTCTATGATCTACGAGCAAGAATATATATTGTATATATAATATATATTTTAAATATAGTATAAATTAAGCATACTATAAAACAAGAATATATATTGTATATATAATATATATAATATTATATAATATAGTATAAATTATATAAATATAGTATAAATTATGCACATATATTTCAGACGAAGAAATACATGGAAAAATATTTCAAAATATTTAGATGCGTTACAGTTAGATGGATGTTGCTATAGATCGATAGATAAGAAGATGTATATATATACAGGTAGAGAGGCACAGAACAGACAAAGAAAGAAAGAGAGAGAGATAGAGATGTAAATAGATAAAAGGCAAACAGTCAGACAGACAGAGAGACAGACAGACAGAGGGAGTGATACATACAGAAGGAGTCATATATTGACATATACAGTCAGAAGGGCTGACAGGCAGAAAGAGAGTGACAGGAGGAGAGAGAGGAAGATTGTGAGGAAAGAGGATAGACAGAAACAGAATAAAATATAAATATAGAGAGACCTAGAAAACGGTATGTAGGTTTGTCATCGACAATCAGCTCTAAATCTCTTGTCTGCAGTTAATCCTAGACAATAATTATATCAAAGCTTCTTGCTAGGCCACGTTAGCTGTTACATACAGCTTGAACGAAATCAATATACCCAGCTTACCCGCACATATGCAGTACGCTGCAGGGCATACAAAAAGGCCCAACGAACGAAACTAACGAAAGAAGTTTTTTCTTTTCTTTATATTTGTTTATTTCTTTGCTTTTTTTTCTTTTTTTGTGAAAAATGGCTGCAACATAAAAATTGACCTCAGCGACAAAGGCGGCGACTCGGTTGCTGTTAGATGTTCGTTTTATTTTTTTATGCTTAGCCGAAATAGTTGGAGACAGCCAGGCGCACAAACTAGAGACGACAAACACACTCACACATACACACACACACTGAAAAGTGGAGCAGCAATTGCAGAGTGGCTGCATTGCAAACTTGGACTCGCACCACTTGGACAAAGGAATTGAAATCGGCTGGGCAACTACGGCGAGAGCGCGTGTCTATGTTGTGTGTCTCTGTGTCTATGGCGGGGCAGACAAATTACAGTAGCCAGATTTCTCGTCTTTCCGATGTTGTTTTGCATTTTGCTAAAAAGTTAAAGCCATGCCACGCCTCCCCCGTGGCCCATGCCGGCCCGGCTGGCTGCCTACCTCGTGTTTTTTGCCTCATGCTGCTGCTGCTACACGCGCTGAACGTGTTTTTTGTGTTGCTGTTGTTGTTGTTGTTGTTGTTGTTGTTGCTGCTGTTGTGTTTTTTATGCCTCGCATGTTGTTTTGTATTTGCTGTTTTTTTTTTTTGCCTATCTGGTGCTGTGGCTGCTCTTCTACTGCTTTTTCAAATGCTCTAAAGAATGTGGTTTACTTTTTGGATGAGTTAACAAGCGATTCGTAGTACGTGTTGCTGCTGTTGTTGTTGCAGTTGCTTGTACATACATGATTTTGAGTCTAATTTGAGCGTTTGCCAGCAGCACAGATTTGTCATAGAAAGTGCGTGTGTGTGTGCGTGTGTGTTTGGGAGTGCTCGAAATAGCTCATAGATCAGCTTCGAGTGATAGTTTAAGTCAACAACTGACGTGACAAATTGTGCTTAATTTTAAAGCCTAAGAATGCAAATATATATATATATATATATGCATATTTTTAAATCAATTTTAAGTGCTTCTTTTATGTTTTGTTTTAGCACAAATTACTAATAAATTCCGTTTATATTTTTTGTGCCATTTTAGCTAACAGCTGAGCAGAAGTCAAGCTTTGCAAATTTTACAGGTAAGCTGGAAATTATTTACCTATGCTTGAATAGCTTTTTAAATACATATATATTATATATACATGAGCAGGAGCTGGGCGTCTGCTGCAAATAGTTTAACTGCTGTTGACTCTGGCCATAAATCAGCTCTGCTGGCAGTTTGTCATTTCGGTATGCAGCTAGAGAATCTTTTAACTGTGCAATGAATGTGTGCACAACAAACAACAAACAAAAAACAGAAGCTGTGCCATAAATAAGCGAACTGCAAGTTGAGCTGAGGCTACATTCAGCTTTTATGAAGTCTAACTGAGTCGAGCTACTGTTGCATTTTTCTAATGGTGCTTAATTTTGACTAGAGATCAAATTTAAGTTATATAGTGGAATAGAAGTAGTTCTATTCATATTTATCAGAATAATTAAAATAGCAATGAGTCTATTCATATTTATTAGAAATAAAAGTAGATTTAATTATATTTTAATTGAACTATTCATATTTATTAGAAATGGAAATAGATCCATTTATATTTATTATATTAAATTTATATTCATATTTACCAGAAATTGAAATAGGAAATAGGTTTATCAGAATATTTCAAATCAAAATGGGTCCATTCATATTTATCAGAAATAGGTCTACTTATATTTTTCATATTATATTTATATTCATATTTATCAGAAATAGAAATAGGAAATAAGTTTATCAGAATATTTAAAATTAAATTGATCAGAAATTGAATTAGAAATAGGTTTATCAGAATTTTTCAAATATAAATGGATATATACATATATATCATAATGTTTAAAATAAAAGTAGGACTTTTCATATTTATATTTTCATTTTCCAATTTCAATTTATTTTTCATTTTGCAAAATTTTTCCCTTGGAAATTGTACTTACATACGTATATGGCGGGTTTTTAAGTAGAAGGCATAAAAACTGATTTTCTTTTTCTTACAACTAAACTTCACTTTATATAAACATAAATTTTAAACCTATCGGTAAATATGGCAGCCCTGGGTTTCGTCACAATCTTTAAGGCAGCTAATATAAGTTCTTAGCTAAATCAATAAACATGTTTTGTAAGCTCTTATCAGTTTGTTTTCTTAAGGGATTACTAAGTCTAAAAATAGAACTAACAGCAGATTTCATAGCTTTTATTGTTAAGCTTAGCAGTCCTAAAGCTTCAATTGATTGAAGCAATAATAGACTCCCATTGAAAATGGCAATGCAGTTTATATAAAGCCATTGTGAAAATGTATGTAAAAGGCAGGGCATACAATTTAAAGTATATATCTAATATTATTGTTGAACAAAAGAATAAACTGAATTCATCTAGAATGTTGGTCCCTACGTCTCCGCTCTTTCAGGTTGTGTCTTGTACAACTTTGCAGCTATGAAGCATAGATTGATTTAAGCTATTTTATACAGTATACTGACTAAACATGGGAATATAGAGTTTATATTATAGTATAGTACATTAGAGAGACAGAGGAAGATTTTCATCTATCACTAATCAAAATTACTTTTACTTTCTCTTAGCTTTTTCATAGCCTTGACTTAATCAATAATAAACTTATATTAATTAAAACTCGAATCAACAAATTTATAGAAGCATAAGCAAACGTGCTTAATTTGCTGTAGTTAGTCTAGGCTATTGTAGCCCTCGGAAAATATATTTATAGAAAATTATTAAATTAATATGCATTACATTATACAAGCAAATATGTTAATTTTCCATGACAAACATTTATAGCAAATTGATTGAAGTTGGCATTCCAGTGAAATGTAGCATTTGTAATTATTTGGCCTTTATGTTAAACTCATTTGTGTGCACTTGACATTACATATACATATATGTACGTGCATATGTATGTGTGTCTATACCTTAAGACTGACTTGTTTACTTATTCATATTTCAGCGCCAGAAATTCTATATCTCCGAGCAGCTGTAAATTGCCAAGCACACACACACACACACACACCCATGCACATATTTCAATTCCCAAATATAAACATGGCTATAATATAGAACTTCCGCATTTATAGTGGGGACACACAAGCTGCTTGGCTTCATGTGTCAGTTCACAATAGATTTATGCCGCTGGTTATTGTGACTTGCAGTTGACATAGAGCTATGTATAACCACTGATATATGTACATATATGCATAAACATGTGTGTGTGTGTGTGTGTGTTTGCTGTACTACATCTAAAGTACAGCACTTAGTTGTGCAGACCGCAATTTTGGTCACATCTGCAATTTGCTGTCAGCTACGATGTATAGCTATGACTAAAAATATATATAGATAGATAGATAGAAATATATGAGTCTCTGCATAAGTGCCACAAAATTTCGCTTGAGCCTGTGCCAAATGTGTCAATTCATTGGCAAGCAACAGCCAAAGCCAAAGCCGAAGCCAAGTGCTAAACGTCTTAGCTTAATGGCGGCAGCTCTGCATGTGTGTGTGTGTGGTTGTCACGTGTGTTAATGAGGCCTAGTTCTGTGATCATAAGCAGTTTATAAAATATGAATGTAAATGCGCTCACTTTTCTTTAATAGCTTTCTTTAATAGTTTTTTTTTTTTTTTTTTTTGCCACATTTTGAGTTGAGTCATAAACGAGCAGCCTATTGAAATTGCGGCCTAAACTCTGTAGTTTTGCTGCGTAGTGTATTCTAGCTCTTCCTGCTTGATGACGCACTTTAATTTCGGTTTTATATTTCCTCTGTTTCGGGGCGTGTCCTCATTTGCCGCTGACATTTGTCGCACGACGGGCTGTTCGGGCCATGGCCCACGCGCCTCAAATTTATTACCAACTGCTGCTGCTGCTGCTGCCGCTAAGCGATTCGCTGATGTTGATGCTGATGCTGATGTTGGCTTATTTATGGTGCTGCTGCGTGGGCGGCTGCGGATTCGTTGAATGTTTCTACCAACAACAGTTTTATCTTTCTTTTTAATTTTTTCCCTTTTCACATTTTATTTTTTTGTTTTTGTTTTTTTTTTTTTTTGCTTTTTTCCCGGCAGCAAACGGTTGCAAATTGCGCTGTCTGCGGCGACATTTCACTCTAATGCTGTAAAGTGAAATTAGTTGGCTTCATAATTATTTATGTAGCTCTTTTTTCTTGACGTTATACTCGTTCGGGCTGTGATGCAGAGAGCGGGTATATTGGCTTTTGAAGAATGTGGGAGATGGCTGTTTGACTGTTGCTTGAGACATGTTGTTGATTAAGACATGAAAACTTGGGCTTAGTTAAATGATATGATTTTTATATTAAACATTCAGAAATTAACTAATAATAAAAATATTAATGAAAATATTTATAATAATATATATGTTATATAAAACATAATAATCATTTAATAAATTATTAGGATTTATAATATAAGCGTTTTTACTTAGACCACTCAGATATGAACATATATAAAAAAAAAATAAATAAATAAATAAATAAAAAAAAATTAATATTTAACAAAGTATTATATCCATAAAACATATTATATCTGGAATTTCTGGAGCAAAATGTTAAAGCTGAAAATATATCGCTAGGTTAATTGCTTGTTCTATGTATTATAAGAATGAATATTGAAAAATTAATATTTAATAAATAGATTAATTATTATATACAAATTTATCTAATTTACAAATATTCATTCTCTTAATCTATCAATATATCAATATAGCAATCTATTAATCTATCAATTAATTTATATATTGCTATATAGACGGTTTGATAGATTGATAGTGTGACAGTTACAAAAAATCTAATTATTACTAAATTGATATATAGATTGAATTTGTTAACTAACTATAATTAGGCTCTCTAAAATACTTATTTAGTTATTTCTCGACAACAAACGAGCATTACTCAGTTGCATACGCCCGCCTCCTCCCACTTCATCTAATTTAATTCAGCTTTTTAGCTAATTTCTCAAGTAGCGCCAATAAATTCTGGCAGCAGTTTTGCTTTGTGGCGTGTTACGGTAGCATTTGACACCAATTGTTGTTGCTGTTGTTGTTGGTGCTGTAATTGCACGCTATTGTTACGACTGCTGCTGCTGCTGCTGCTGTTGCTGCTGCTGTGGCACGTCATTCAAATGGCAGACAGCCAACGAACTTCGTGTTCAAGTGTTTGGCTGTGAAGTTTAAGTTTTTTTTAGCACTTGAGCTGCATTTCGTTAGGCTGTCAGGCGAAGGTCAAAATGCTGCTGTTTATTGTTGCTGCTGCTGCTGTTGCTATTGTTGTTGTTGTTGTTGCAATCGTTGTCCATCCACCTGCACTGCAGTTTGTCAAGTGCCTGAATCAGCTCACCCCACACACACACACACACACACACACACTCACTCAAATTAATTGTAGCAAATTATGAATAGCTGACTGAAAGCGCTTCAATTGACCGGGTCTAGAAGCACAACAGCAACAACAACAACAAAAACAACTGCTGCCCACTTGGCTGGTCAATGCCGTCGTTTGTTGCTTTTGTTTGTCTATTGCCTTTTTTTTAGTGTTTTACTGAGGTTTTTTGGTTTTTGTTTTTTTTTTTTTTTTTTTGTTTTGTGTTTTTGGCTTGGCCCGCAGTTAAAACAAAGCTAACGGTACACATTTGTATTTCGTATTTGCTTTTGCGCTGTGGTTTTTAACGAGATTTCGTGATGTTTTGATTCCAACTGGCAACTGGAGCGAGCGCACACACAGGTAAACAAATACACACACGCGGCCAGCACTTGTAAGCAGAGCTATAATGCTTTGGAGATATATGTAGTTTCGAACAGATGTAGGTATGTTTATAGATAAATAGCTACATATGCATAGATATAAGTAGATAATGTACATAGATGTAGGCATGGCAAAAGATATGTCAATGTAGATATATGTAGATATAGATACAGATATAAATACAGATACAGATACAGATACAGATACAGATACAGATACAGATACAGATACAGATACAGATACAGATACAGATACAGATACAGATACAGATACAGATACAGATACAGATACAGATACAGATACAGATACAGATACAGATACAGATACAGATACAGATACAGATACAGATACAGATACAGATACAGATACAGATACAGATACAGATACAGATACAGATACAGATACAGATACAGATACAGATACAGATACAGATACAGATACAGATACAGATACAGATACAGATACAGATACAGATACAGATACAGATACAGATACAGATACAGATACAGATACAGATACAGATACAGATACAGATACAGATACAGATACAGATACAGATACAGATACAGATACAGATACAGATACAGATACAGATACAGATACAGATACAGATACAGATACAGATACAGATACAGATACAGATACAGATACAGATACAGATACAGATACAGATACAGATACAGATACAGATACAGATACAGATACAGATACAGATACAGATACAGATACAGATACAGATACAGATACAGATACAGATACAGATACAGATACAGATACAGATACAGATACAGATACAGATACAGATACAGATACAGATACAGATACAGATACAGATACAGATACAGATACAGATACAGATACAGATACAGATACAGATACAGATACAGATACAGATACAGATACAGATACAGATACAGATACAGATACAGATACAGATACAGATACAGATACAGATACAGATACAGATACAGATACAGATACAGATACAGATACAGATACAGATACAGATACAGATACAGATACAGATACAGATACAGATACAGATACAGATACAGATACAGATACAGATACAGATACAGATACAGATACAGATACAGATACAGATACAGATACAGATACAGATACAGATACAGATACAGATACAGATACAGATACAGATACAGATACAGATACAGATACAGATACAGATACAGATACAGATACAGATACAGATACAGATACAGATACAGATACAGATACAGATACAGATACAGATACAGATACAGATACAGATACAGATACAGATACAGATACAGATACAGATACAGATACAGATACAGATACAGATACAGATACAGATACAGATACAGATACAGATACAGATACAGATACAGATACAGATACAGATACAGATACAGATACAGATACAGATACAGATACAGATACAGATACAGATACAGATACAGATACAGATACAGATACAGATACAGATACAGATACAGATACAGATACAGATACAGATACAGATACAGATACAGATACAGATACAGATACAGATACAGATACAGATACAGATACAGATACAGATACAGATACAGATACAGATACAGATACAGATACAGATACAGATACAGATACAGATACAGATACAGATACAGATACAGATACAGATACAGATACAGATACAGATACAGATACAGATACAGATACAGATACAGATACAGATACAGATACAGATACAGATACAGATACAGATACAGATACAGATACAGATACAGATACAGATACAGATAGATACATACTTACAAACCTTTATGACTACAGCTAGCAACTGGTTTCTGAGCCTTACTTCACTTATTTAACTTGTAATTGTTTCGCTTTATCTGCAATTCAACATAAAATTTCATGGCTAACGCACTTTGTCTGCTTCCACACGCCTATTGAATGCAGATTTAAGTGAAATATTGCCAAAATAAATTGTAAATCCCGCAACTGAAAACTTAAAATATACAACGCGTCTCAGTCGATGTCTTCATCATCGTCATCATCATCACAGCTGTTGTTGTTGCTGTCATCCTGCTCAGCGTCTTTGCGTCTTTGCGCGCGCCCTCATTATAAAGCACAAATCATGCATTGCGTTTACTTAACGGTGCTCGAGCAAACCGAAAAGTAAATAAAGCTGACAAATTTATTGTCGCCGACGACATAAATCGGTATCGCAGCTGACCCACAATTTGTGGCTGCCAAGTTTTCAAAATGTGTCAGCGTCAAGCAAATTTGCCAAAAATCGTGCTGTAATTGACATATATATACACATCGACATTCGTTCGCATTATACAGTTTGTTATGCATATATACACACACTCACACGCATACGCATGCTTACATGTGTGTGTGTGTGTGTGTGTCTGGTGCCGTTCGCATTCTCATTATGCATGCGCTGGCCAAACAAAAGACTGAAGTAACGAACTTGCCGCCAAACGAAGTTCATGTGAAATTAAAATGAATACCGCACATAATTTAGATTAATGTTTGATTTATTTATATGTATATCCGAAATGTTTTGTATTCAATTATTGATTTTTAACAATATGAATTGAGCATTTGTATATTTTTTTTTTTTTTTGTCTTTTGTGTTTATGATAATTAAATGTGAATCATGCTGCATTTATTTAGAGCAAACTCTTTTGCTTTAAACCATATTCAATACGGTTCATTCATAAAAATATAAAGGTATATGGGATTTGTAGATTTGCAATAGCTGAAGAACGCATAAATTTAAGTTTAGCATAAGAGTTATTTGTTATATAATTTATATTTGATAATTTAAAAATTCAAAATTTTATTTATTTTATTTTGATTAGTTTAATTTATTTTAATAAATGTTTAAATAGTAATATTATCAATTGCACAATTCCTAAAGATTTTTTTTTTTATGTGCTTTCGCTTCAATTCTAATTTCTCAGATATCTATAAAGATTATCTTCTGACATATTTTGAGCTATTGAAAATCTTAACCCAAACTATATATCATATATAGACAAATATATACTCAAATTAATTTCTTTTAATATTTTTTTCCTCATGAATCACTCTGCCTCTAGCTTCTTGCTTATCTAGATAAACATAAACATTTTATATTCGGTTAAAGTTACATAAATCCTAATGCCTGTAGATTGTACCTGTTCTATTTTTCCAATAGCCGTGTCTATCATCGAAAAAAAAAGAATAAAAAGCGTTTGATCCGACCGCATTAATCTTCGGTCCAGCCTTAACTAGATTACTTTTAATTGATAAGCTTATGGAATGTTAATGTGCTGCTAAGTGTGCTCATTTATTTGAAGCTAAATCTACGCTCGTTTTATTTCTTCCACTTGATTTATTTTTGCAGATATTCCCAGTTCATTTATTTAGTTTTTTCTTCATTTTTTCTTAATTTGCATCCATCAAATAGGTTTTTGGGGCATTTCTCTTTTGTATGCTAACTTTATATCTATATATGGGAATTGGTTTCTTATTTAATTCTGGCTGCGCTGTCTGCTAATAAGCTGCTAAATGCTTGAAAACAAAATTTCACTTTTTCGGGTTGTGGTTGAGGCTGTCGCTCCCACTGTTCCTAAAAAACAAAATGCGAACCGGTTAAATTGCCAAAAAACCAAAAAAAAACAAAAACAAAACAAATTCCGACATAGTTAAAATTAATTTTGGTTTTTCTGCTGCTGCTGTTTTTTTTTTTTTTTTCGCAATTTTAATTAAAGCATTTTGTGGACAGTGAAAGTCGTCAGCCACCCAAAAATTCTCAGCGCTTTTGGACTCATGAATTGCGGCCAATTGTTGGCATCCGTTGCGTTAAGAATCTGCTAAGTGCAAAGCGGCGTGAGGCTGTTATATTTAATTAACATTAGCTAACAAAAGGCCGAGCAAATACCAACAACAGCAATAAGAGCTACAACAACAACAACAGCGACAATGCACAATTTGTGGCAATTTCTTTGGCATTTTTCCACTTGCTTTTTTTCGTCTCAGTCTCGAAGAAAAAAGCGCAAACTGTGTGGCAAGTTAATTAATTTGGTTAATAATGCGCTGTTTACAGTTATGCCTGCTTGTTATTGTTGTTGTTGTTGTTCCGGTGTTCATTTGTTTTTATTATATTTTATTTTCGTTGCTGTTGTTGTTGATGTTTCCATCAGGTAGTCGTTGCTCTCGCACACTTGACTGGGCCATTTGAATGAGAGGCAGCTAACAGAAAAAAGTTTTTGCCTTTTTGAAGTGAGGTAAGCACTTGAGTGTGCCTGGGGCAGTTCTATAGACAGACAGACAGAGAGAGAAAGAGAGAGGGAGAGGGGGCAGGAGATAGATAGCGTGGCAGACCACGTAGCTGAAATGTCCTTCTGCTGTGGCAGAAATTCTTTAGCGTGCATTGACATTGAGGCATTGAAGCTTTTTCGATTGGCCGTGCCTGAGTTGAATTTAACACCTTCCCGGCATGTAAAGCCCAAAAGCAGACCAGACCAGACAATAGCAAGGCAAGCAGAGAGACAAAAAAACAAAAAGAGCCTGGCAACAATGACAACTGCAACATAGAAGCTGCAGCAGCAGCAGCAGCAGCAACAGTCGTCGCTCAGCGCCCTTTAAGGCTTTGATGACCCAGCGCGGAACGTGACGTGATGTATGTGTGTGTGTGCGTGTGTGTGGAAGCTAGCAAACAGCAATGCGACATTTTTAGTTTGAAATTGATTTTCCCCATGCGACTGACAATGTTGCCAACTATAACAGAGCAGAGCAACAAGAGGAACAACTGCAGCAGCAGTAACAGCAGCAGCAGCAACAACAACAGCAACAACGACGTTGACCTTGCTTTTGCTGCATGGCTTGCACACCCGAGGGACTTGGCAATTGCTGGCCATAAATGCGCTAAGCAGCTGCCCATTGTGGACGCACGCACACACACACACACACACACACACATGCACCGAAATGGTCATGAAGCGTTGCGCATTAGAACACAACTTACCAAATATAAACAAAAGACTTAGGCAACCAACTTCTGCGTACTGCTAAACAAAAACAAAAAATGAGAGAGAGAGAGATAGGGAGAAAGAAAAAAGCTAAACAATGGCGCGTGCTATGTCTAAAAAAGCCAAAGCCAAAGCCAAAAGCCTGTTTGGCCACAGCCATTGCGTAGCTGGAAACCTGCTCTGATCATGAAAATGCATTTCAGCTCAAGCTTCAGCTTCAGCTTCAGCTCTGCCTCCGCCGCTGCCTCTCCTCTTTTCGCTCTGCTCTCTCAATGCTCCGTTGTTTGTTGTGTCTTTTGTTTAGCGTTGATCTAATAGGTTCATGTGCTTGGCTAACGAAAGTTATTTATGCATGCAACAAGTCTACTTAGGCCTGCATGCGTCATCGGTTGCTGTTCATAATTTATGCCAAAGACTTGCAACAACAATAGTGTTGTTGTTGTTTTCTTTTTTGGCGTGGGTGTTAATGGCGGCTGCAGCGCAAACAGAGCGGCAACAGCAACAACAACAACAACAACAACAGCAGCAGCAGCAGTCACGCCAGCAAATACTCAGCTGTGGCGTATAGAGTATAGGAAAACAAGCTGAACAACTACGACAAGAACAGCAGCAGCAGTTGTTGTTGTTGTTGCTGTTGTTAATGTGGCTGCTGCTGCTGCTGGCTGCTTGAAAAGGGTCGACGACTTTTGCGCCCGCATTGGCACCCAGCAACGTGCAATGTGCAACGTGCAACGTGCTACATGCTACATGCAGCTGGCAATGGCCGCTGTGCTGTTGCGAGTGGCATAAACCAAATAAATGGAAATTGTTTAAAGTTTACTTTGGTTTATGGCCTTAGCCATTGCTAACTCTCTGCCTGGCTGGGCTGCCCCTGCCCGCCTGGCTGCCAATGCTAATTGCATTGGAATGTCCACAAATGCAAAGAGATGCTGGTCATTTGCGTGGGCTGAAACGGCAGCAGCTGCTGCTGGTTGCTGTTAATTATGAGCATTTGCCAGAAGTGTCAGGCTATGCTAAAAATCTAGTACTATTTTTAGCCATAGTCTTAATTGAGTTTCGTTTGGACCAGCAATTGGCTAAGGATTTCGCAAATATTTGTGTAAGAACTTGAAAAATAAATAATAGAGCTAGATATTAAGAATAACTTGATGCGGAATTACTTATATTTGTTTTGGTTTACTTATATATATTTTAGCAAGGTTTTAATAATACGAATATAATAATGCATAAATTTCAAAATTAAATTTTAAATTTTATTTTTTATTTTTATATTTCATATTTTATAATTTTTATTTTATATTTTATTCTTTATTTTTTATATTTTATATTTCATATTATATATTTTATATTTTATATTTTATATTTTATATTTTATATTTTATATTTTATATTTTATATTTTAAATTTTATATTTTACTTTTACTTTGGGACTTACTTTTACCCAAAGATGGGATAAAATACAAAAATTGTGTGGAGCTATATTAGTATGATTTTTTGGCAGTTACTTAAACATTGTGTCTATTTTTTTCATAAGCACTACCGTATATATTATCGACTTTGCCTTGCTTTAATTGTAGTAAAGTTAAGATTAAAATATAATTTTTTATTGAATTTTTATTAATCATTATTTAAATAATATTATTTATTATTATTATAAATATCACAAATACTCGAAGCTTTCATTGATCAATTTAAATAATTTTTAAAAAAATACACCCACACAAAAACATATCTGTTACACATAAATTTCCACTAAAAACTTCTTCTAACTCCGTATAGTAGAGGGTGG
Organism: Drosophila mojavensis; assembly: GCF_018153725.1. Lineage (NCBI taxonomy): Eukaryota > Metazoa > Arthropoda > Insecta > Diptera > Drosophilidae > Drosophila > Drosophila mojavensis. The sequence goes on along the minus strand of NW_025318906.1, from coordinate 6,836,063 downwards.
AAAGTAGAAGGTGCGAAATGGTTCACCAGCACCATTGAAAAACTTAGATTGAAACTCCACCCAATGCAAGCGCAAAGTATGCAAAAATGCTGAGAGACCCTCCATCATGACCAAGATTGCAACAGTTAGTATGCTCCAAATGAAGAAGGCTGCAGTTAGTATGGGAACGCCAGCATAGATGGGTAGCTTATTCTTCAGACCCTTCTCGAGCACCATATTCCAAAGGACATCGGACAATTGACTGTGCGCCAGGGACAAGGCCCACAAGCGCAAATACGAGGCCGTATGCGAGACTGAGCCCAGAACACTCTCAATCGTATGGATGCCCGAGTGTATCCAAATTTCGGACATATCGAACTCAAGGGCATCGTCGAGCGTGTTTAGTTTTGGCACTGAACGACGATCGGACTCTTCAAAGTCGATGGTGTAGCGCAACGAGGAGCGCATTTCCTTGATGGTATTCCTACTGCTGCGATGCAGCTCTTCCGTATCTTGTTTCTTCCTGCGATTCTTCATCAACTGTCTCTGGCGACAGGTCAAATAGATCGGCTTGCCGGCCAATAGCACCGGCACCATCGCGAAGGCTACAAAAACGAGAGCATATTCCAATATGCGTTCGTTTGGAAACATGCCCTGGTTGCAGTTCTTATCCTCCAGCTCAGTGTTCTTCATCAGCATCATGTCGATGAAGGTGATCAGCACAGATGGGGCACACGCTGAATTGTATGGGGACTGCTTCAAGCCCCCATACATTAGCCACTTGAAGAAGATGAGAAAGACCAGGTAACAGAACAAACAGATCATAAAGATGTAGAGTGGAATGACGACTAGAAATAGATCAGCCTTGTGCTTCAAATGGATGCAATTGACCGCCGACAATGTGAGGCCGAACATCATTTGCGAAACGCCCAATATGATGGCCAGCTTCATTTTGAGTGAATTGAATGTTGTGATGGCATCTTCGCCACTAATTTTCCAGATCGGATCGACGCCAATGGGATAGGGATGGCCCGTATAGAATTTGGGATCATTGCTATCCAATGTCAACTGTGAGGTCAGGCCCAGTACGGTTGTCTCATTGTATACACAGCTCCAGCTGGAGCCAAAGAGGTTCAAGGGCCGTGACATGATATCGTTGTAGATGAAGCCAATGTATATGGAGAATATGCCCATTAATAAAATGATATAGCGTCCGCCATATAAGATATTCCTAATCTCATTCTCGCTAACTGTCGTCCGATTCACTTGCTCGATGCGTTTCTCCTCAAAGATCATGAGGCAGGCAAACAACGTCAACAGAATGCCATGACCCATGTCACCGAACATGATCGCGAATAGAAATGGAAACGTTATAATCGTATAGGGGGCCGGATTCAGTTCTCTATAGTCGGCAATGCCATACGCGTCGATCAGATTCTGAAAGCCCTGCGTAAACTTATTCAGCTGAAAATATGTGGGCGGCATGTGGCGCAGTGGGCGTGTACGTTTGATCAGCAGTGGCGCCGTGTACTTCTCTTCGTCGCCCGTCGCATGGATGCCGTTGTTAAGCACCCGCCGCACATCGTCGGTTAACATTTTGGGCGTAAAGCATTCGACTTGCAGATGTTTTTTATTCTCCAGTGGGCCGATCGGATACAGACGATTTAGTAGATCATAAACTCGCAGGCTTTTGCGCAAGTTAATGCGCATTATATACAGATCGTTGGCAATGATCGTTAGCAAACGTTTGTGGGCTTTGCGCGTCTCGCCCAGCACCAGCTCCAGGTCGCTAATATCCTTGGCCAATTGTTCGATCATAAGCATTCGCTGGGTTGGGCTCTCCGGGCACTCAAAGATCACCACATGAAATGCCTGACAGATTTTCAGTAATTTATGCCGAAACGCAGCCGCCGTCGTCATCAGGAGCACCACATATTTGTGCGGCATTTCTTTCTCCTGACCCGTCGAGTTCGTGCTCGTCGTTGGCGACTCCGTGTGCCGGACGAGCACATTGCGCCCATACAAACGATAGATGAGCAGCTCAAAGGCTCGAAACTTTTCAACATGAATGCTGCCCAGAATATAATTCAATTGCGAGCTATGCCCTTCGCCCTCCGACTGATCCTTCAACAGATGAATGATTGAGCTCTCCGTGTAGACCAGCTCGGCTTTACTGTTCCGCTTGACCTCCAGAAACTCATTCGCATTGCTCAGCGCAAAACTTTTCTCAATCATATAGTTGTAACGCCTCTCAAGCGTTGTCACATGCTCGATCACCGATGTCGCCTCCTCGTGCACACGGCGCAGCTTTCGATCGTATTGCAATATGTTGGATTCACGTGGTCGATGATTTGTATCCACGTCCGCATAATATACCTCCTTGATATCCGCGTGCTTCAGCTGGGCCTCCAGATAGTCGACAATGCGCAACAGATCGCTGCACAGCACCACGCCCTTCGTATACAGGCCGTTCAAGATGTGATCCTCATCGAAGACATTATTGAACTGCATGCCGCCATAGTGTCCCAGCTCCATTAGGCAATCGAAGGCATTCTCCACGTGCAGCAGCAGCAGGCACAGATCCATCTTCTCGCTGCAAAAGAAGCCCATGCTGAGCGAAGAGTGTTGGATGGAAAAATTTCACACATGTATATGTATATTTATATATATTGTATAAACATGTATTGAGGTTTTAGTATTTGTTTTTTTTTTTTTTTTTTTTTTTTTTGTGGAACTGACCTAGGCCAGGCCAGGCTAGGCCTGCTAATTGATATGTTAGCCAAACTAGTTGTTGCTGTTGCTGTTGTTGTTGCTGTTGCTTGTCTTGGCATGTTTGCTGTGGCTGCACTTAATACGAGTAGCTAACTCAAGTCCGAAACAAAAACAACGGCCTGTGCATAAGATTAACTGCGATAATTTAACGTTTTACATGCTGCACTCTGCCTCTGCCTCTGCCTCTGTCTCTCAGTCTGCCATCTCGTTGCTCGTTACAGTCACAGTTGCAGTTACGCCCACATTGCAACGCAACACTGAGCAACAACAGTCTGCAATCGCTTTGTTCCCTCGCTGGGAAACTTTGAGTTGAACTTTTTACTGCATTTGCTTGGCGAATTGCGTTCAAGCATACATATATGAATGTACATACATACATATACATATATATGAAGTCATGTACGGGAATAGCTATTTCAAATCAATTGATTAGAATTTATAATTCTTGGCTGGAATTTGCATATATGTATGTGTATAGAAAATGGAGAGAAATTTTCTAGAATTGTTTGTAAGCTCTGCAAATATTGAATATGAATATTTTATAACTAATGTATGTATGATGTATGTATGTATGTGCATATATCAATTTCACCTCTTCTTGCTGTACACCTCTGCCTGACTCTCTCTCTCTCTAAATCATTGCTTCTTTGCCTCTCTCTCTATAGAATGATAGAAGTAGAGAGATTTAGTGTGAGAAAGAATGGGAAACTAGCGGAAGGCTAATATCCCCCAATACTTTTCTCATTCTCTCTTATTTAACTGCCGCTAAATATATGTTTATATATTTTTCTCTATCTATCTTAACTTTAACTGGCTCTCTCTCTCTCACACACATTCTTTCTCTCTCCCTCTCACACTCTCGCTCTATCTATCTTAATTTCTCGCCTATATTTGCTTAACTCTTTATCTCTCTTTTTCTTTACCCATGTCTGTCACTTTGTTTCTCATTTTTTTCTCTCTCTCTCTCTCTCACACACACTCACTCTCTCTTTCTCTTTATTTATCTCTCTTTCTCGGCTATTATTGCTTAGCTTCTCCATCTCCCTCTTCTTCTTTACCCTTCTATATCACTTTATCTCTCATTTTCTATTTCACACTCTCTCCATTTCCGCCCATTTCATTTTCTCTATCTTAAGACTCTCTTACTCAATCATACTACTCTCGCCTTGATAAGCAACTCCCTTCCATGTGATTTTCAAGAGCTTTACAAGGCTGCCTCATATCCTCCTGCTTCATCTCCTCGTCTCTCTCTCTCTCTCTCTAGATTCTTCCCTTCTCCATAGAGTAATTGTCAATTTGCTCGCCTGCTGCCTGCCTTCACTCCTTTGCCCTTTCGTAGGGATTGAATTAAGTCTTATGATAAATGCTAATTAGTCGAGGGTATCGCTTAGTTCAGCTCTATATCATTCTAATTTGCATTTAATTAAGCTGCTGCATTTGCTTTGCTTTGCTACGATTTGCTTTGCTTGCAGCTGGCAGTGTGGCGTATGCTTAAGCTGCTTATATAACACACCAAGTGGCAGCAGCAATTGTTGTTGTTGCTGTTGTCATTGTTGTTGTTGCTGTTTAGGTGTTATTTTCTCATCACATGCCACAAAAATAGATGCAGCTACATTTTCCCAGACAAATCGAAGTTAAAGCGTTTTAGACAAATCGTTTTGTAATTTTGAGACGATGTTGTTGTTGTTGCCTTTGTTGTTCCTATTGTTGTTGTGGATTTGGTGCCAAAAGCGTTTTACTCATTAGCTGCTGCTAAAAGGAAAATGGCCCAAAAGTTTAGTACTTTGTTGGAAATTGTTGTTTGCTACGGCTGCCAACAGCGAACGCTGCTTGGACCCATAAATTGTAAGTTAGCAACAACAACAACAATAGCAACAACAACAACATCGATGGCCACAATCAGCCCAATGGCAACAATGGCTGAATCGGCTACAAACAATGAAAGTAAAAGTGCCAAAGCTCGCTGCACTTGATAATTTCTTGGGCAAAGCTTGTTGGCGATCTCTAAATTTGTTGCTGTTGCTGTTGTTGTTGTATCGCAAGTCATTTAGCTGGACACTGGCTTTAACAATAAAGTCGTTGTTGCTTGCGTTCGATTTCATTAGCTTTTATTGCAGCACTTTTGTTGTTGTTGTTGCCAAAGAAATTAAGTCACCAAATTGAAAGTTAAAGGAAAGCAAAAGTGGGCGAATGTTTTCACTTTTTTGGGGCCAACATTTAGCAAATTGCATTGAAGTCATTAAATGAAGTGCGACGCAGAAATGAATAAAAGAAACTAACAGAACTGCAGCAGCAAAGGGCGTGCGGCTAAAGCGAGGCGTGGCATATAAAATATTGACAGAGTTTGGCTGAGAATCTCAGAAATGAAAATCAAAAACAGGCTTGACAAAACGTTGACCTTAATAATTATTTTAAGATTATTAAATATAAAAGAAAACATATCTCAAATATTGTTAAGCCTCAAGTATTTTCATAAACTAATTTCGAATTTTTTCTCCCTCTCTCTCTCTCTGTCTTTGCAGTGTGATGTGATTGAAGTTCAATAGCCAAACAAGCAGACGTCAAGCATAAGGTAAGCCGCAATCGATTTTGGCATTAAATAGCAATTAAGTGTACGCCCACAACAACAACAACAACAGCAACAATAACTATAGAAAGAGTAACAACAATGGCTATAAACGCAACTCACTTTTCGTCCAAGGCAGGAGAAAGTGCACTTAGATTGAAACATATAATTTGCCAAAAGGCAAATGTAGAACCCAAAATTAACGCCTAAACAGCAACGGCCCATGCCTTTATGATGGCAATCAAGTTCACTTTAATTACAATATATATACACGTACATATACATATAGGCTATCTGAATAGGGTCAAGTTGTGTGTAGCACGCGAAGCAGAACCCGTGAAAAATTTTTCGTGTGGGCGTGCGCTGCTTCTCTAGAAACGAGAAGCGAAACGCCAAAGCGAAAGTTTGAAAGTGACAACAGAAAATAGCTAAAGAAAACTGAAAAGTTGTGAGTGTGTGCGTGGGTGGGTGCGAGGGTGGCCTAAAGCAAATTGATAATTTATCTATAAAAATATTAATAGTATATAAAATTAGTATTATTAAAGCAATTCGATTAGCATTTTGTAGCGGACAGTTAGCTTATTACAAGCAGCAGTAGGCGTGGTCTTACCTATAAACTCTATATATATTCTATATATTCCTGATTAAGAAGTGTGCCTTAGTCGTTCCAGTCTTATTCATCTTTTTTGAGATTGGCAAAAACCTAAGATCTAGCTGCTACTATATCTCTCACAGCTCAAGCTGTAAGCTCTGATAACTCGATCAAATACTTTTGATTCAAATCGATTAAAGTTAATTTATTCTGATTTTGTAAAGTCTAAGAGCTCCCAAAATATTTTGTAAACTTAAACTAAACAAACATCTAGGTTTAATTATCTTTATCGATCACTTTTAATCGCCTTTAAATCAATTAAAGTCGATTAAATTACAAGAAAAATTTCTTTTAGGATTAGATATATTTCCTATGGCTTATAAATCTTTAAAAAGATAATTCCTATCTAGTATATCTCTCTTATCCCTTTCATCTTCAACATCACAAAAACTCACTCCAATTTTGTTTGCAGCCCACTTAAAACTCACAAATGTATCAGGCAACCCTCGTAGTTCTAATTATCTATATATGCACACACAAATTGTGGCACTTATTGAGCGTGTGCTTTAATTAAAGTGTGTATATAACAAACATCAACCTATATATACTTACAACACATCATTCACTCACACACACACACATGCACACACCGCATACATCTAACACATAGCTCTGAGCACTTAAGAACTAACTGTGCGTTCACGACTGGCATTGAAATGGACACCTTTAGCTCTTGTTGTTGTTGTTGTTGTAATTTCTGTGCTGGCTGCAGCCAAAGCAAGTTCGTTGCTTAAGTCATTCGTTTTGCATGCCGCTGACTGACTGCGACCTTATCAAGCCTTTGACTGTGACGAGCTGCTGCTGCTGCTGCTGCTAGTTGTGGTTGTCGTTGTTGTTGTTGTTGTTGTTGTTGTTGTTGTTATGCGTGGACGTCTAGCCCGAGTTGGCCTGGTCTTGGCCCGCTGTGGCTGTGGCCCGTTATGCGTCTCGAGCTTTAGAGCGCTGGCAGGCGCTTCATTAAAATATCTAGCTGGGCCAAATGGTTTTTGAAATTGAAACGTCTATGTTGCGACTTGTTGCGTCTGAGCAAATGCATCTTCGTCTGCAACAGCCGCAGCAACAGCAACAGCAATGGCCACGTCTACTACGTCTACGTCGTCGTCATCATCATCAGCAGCAGCAGCAGCAGCAGCAGCAGCAGGCGGCAGCAGCGCAGTTGCCTCACAGCCGCTTATCTTCTAGTCTGAACGCATCATGCGCGCACTTGGCTCTGGGCTATGCCAAGGCCTGGCCATGGCTGTGGTCGCGTCGCTGTCTGTGGTGGCTCAGTCAGTTGCTGTGGCTCTGCTGCTGCTGCCGGCACCACCAGCGCACAATTTTCAATTTGCCAATTGTAGCAGTAAAGTTTATAGCTGTATTTTTAGTTGTTGTTGTAGTTGTTGTTGTTTTCTTTTTTTTTTTTTTTTTTGTGGTGCTGCTCTCCCCACCACTGCGCTGGTTTACCGTTAGCTTTTGGTTGTGCATGTGATTGGCCTTAGGTGTTGCTGCCAACTACTTGGGCCATTTACCTCAGCATCTGTCTGTATGTGTGTGTGTGTGTGTGTGTGTGTATTGCGTGTATGTGGGTTGGTCTTACTAATTTGCGACAATTGGTCAGACCATTAGCCAAACTGCCTGACTGACTGGCTGACAGACTGACTGCCTGACTGCCCACTTATGTGTGGGCGTGTCTATTGCATTTCCATTGGCCATGCAACTATAATTTATACAGGAATTCTGGCATGAAATTTTGATTTAATAAACGTCGCAACGTTTGAATGCTGCAGTAAAAATGAAAATTATTAAACAATGATGAGAGGTGAGGGGAGATGGGAAGAGACGAATTTATGCTGAGTTGACAATTCATTCAACGAGCTATTAAGCAAATTATAGGAAATACTTAGCAAATATTTATGACTAAACATTAGTAAAGTATTTGTTCTCTTAATGAGCAGCTGATTAATTATATTAATTATAGAAACAATTTAGCTGCAATTAATATTGCACTTATCTACGCTTTGTTTCACATGTTGGGGCAATTTATTTTTGCAATCAGTTAAAATTATTAGTAATTGTTGTTGTTGTGTATTTAAATGCCAAATTTGTTTTTTTGATACTAATTAGAAGTCATGTAGCATAACTCGTCTCAATTGGACAGGTGAACATCAGTTTGTGAGCAGGAAGCAAATGAGATTTGCAAATCTGAAAGCAGATAAATTTTCAACAATGTCAGGCGATGTTTCAAGCTAAAAACAGCTACAAGAATCTGATTTTAGTGTGCTTTCAGCTATAAAATATATAAAAAGTTTCAACAACAACAAATTGTTAGATGTGAGAGAATGTTGAGTTAAGGAAGAAAGAAAGAAACCCTTTTTAACAAATTTACGTCTTTTGCTTCGCCCACACAAGTCTCATCTCTATCCATCTTTGAGTGTTACTTACCATAGCTTAAGGCTTTCATATTTCCATAGCTGCTAGCTGAACGCCCACAAATAATGATTTTGAGGAAATATTTTTAAAATATCTTTTAAGGTCAAGTGTAATAGTTGCAAAAGCCGTAAACTAATCTGAAAATTGTCTAAAGCTATTACAAATTATCTCTAATGAAAATGTCAAATTTTTGCTATAGTCTTGAATTTATATAAATAAATACTCGAACTTTAAAATCTGAAATAGCGAAGAGACAAATTCGTGCTAGAAAAAATCTTATATAAATATCATGTTATTATTATTTTATAAAAAAAAAAAAAATTTTTTTTTATAAAAAAAAATATATTTTTTTTTTTTTTTTAAAAAACAAATAATAAAATACAGATCTTATTTTTATTATAAAAAAAAATAAATAAAATGGTTTCTTTTTTTTATAAAAAAAAAAAAAATAATAAAATAAAAATGTTTTTTTTTTTTTTTTTAGTAAAAAACATATAAAAAAAATAAAAATAAAATTAAATTTAAAAAAGTTTATTTTTTATTTTTTTATTTATACATATATATATTTTTATTGTCTCTATTTATTTATTTATATTTTCTATACTTTATATATATAAATAATTGTTGTAATTTACTAGGCGACGGAAGCAATTTGCAGTGTTCTGCTTCTGATATAGGAATTAACAAATATCACAAAAACGGTCAATCGCTTTAAAGTTTAATATAATACCTGTATTCAGTAAGCAATCGAGCGACATTTCCGCTCTTACAGCTTAAAATTCAAACAATATTCAAGTGCTGCTCTCATTACTTACGACCACATAGCATTCAGGCTGATTTAAGCGGTATGCAGTGCATGGCGCATACCCCAATTAATAATGCTCATATTTTTGACAATCCAGCGACAGCTGCAGAGCGTTTCTAATAAATGATAATTGCATTTTGCGTAACTGCGGCATTTGTGGTTATTGGACACAGCTGGCTGTAATATGAAACAAATCACGCACACACACACACACACACACACACACACAAAAATATACATGTATGTGATTATATATGTATTTTTAGTTGAGTGATCAATTCATTAAACACACGCTGTTTTCCATGATTCTTGCAAATTTGCAACAAAATACATATTTTGAGCAAACATGACCCAATTTTTTGTTGTTGTTGTTGCTGTTATTGTTGCTGATACATGTGCAACAGAATACACTAAAGCAGCAGGGCGCCCGGCGCGAGTATGCGGCACGAGTTCAAAGTGAAATTCATAATGAAACGCAAAGCCCTCGAACTCTGGACTCAATCGACTTGAAATTCACATGGCCGCAATTTGTTGCCAGTGTGTGTGAGTGTGCGTGTGTGTGTGTGTGTGTGTTGTGTTTCAGAACCTAATCAACACATCATCAATAACAGTGGGAAATCATTTGTTCTAATGTGTGCAAGAGTGTGAGTGCGAGAGTGTGTGAGCGTGCGTGTGTGTGTGTGTGTGAATCTTTCTCTATGTTCTGCCCGTCTGATTTGTGCTTCGCTGGAGTTGCGCCTGTGCCGTGTGGGAGATTAATCATACGGTGCCATAGGCTGAAGCGTGAAATGCAAACAAACAAATGGACAGGCAAACGGACAACAGATAGACAGACAGGCAGACGGACAGCTAGACAGAGAGACAGTTATACGTTGATTATATATACAGGCAAATCGCGTTGAAAACTTAATGAAAGCCAGCGAATTTCTGTGGCTTTTCATTTGGTTTTGGGTTTTTTTTTTTACTTTTTTTTTTTTTGCGCGGGTCAGTGCACCGCCCACCTTTTGCCTAACCGCCCACTATGTCAGCGGCTCGGCAATTTGATTGCCACCGTGTGTGGGCGATCCGCCCAGCCTGACTGACTGGCAATTGATGCTCGCAATTATCTAAAAGCTGCACAAACAATGCGCAAATTAAATGCAATAAACCAAATTGAAGGCAAAAAAAAAAAAAAAAAAAAATCAGCCAACCAACAGCCAGGCAAAGCCAGCGGCTTTTGGGGGCGGTCGCAGTCGAGTGCAATGTAAATATTTTATGCTACAATTTGCGCGTTGATTTGTTGCATATTACAAATACTATAGATATATATATATGTGTATATATATAGAGCAGAGCAGAGGTGGAGAAATAAAGCAGGTAAACCGCAGTGCCCGCTGGCTACGTGGGCTGTGGTGCAATTAGCTGGTGGTTTGCTCATATTTTGCGGCCAAGCTGGTTGGCCTGGCCAACTGTCCAACTGGCCAACTGGCGGGTGGTTCGTTTAAAGCAAAAGCCGACATGGCGCTCCCGTAATTTGCTCATAAATGCGCTAATATACAGCAAACGAGTGTGCTTTAAAGCCCCGCGAGTGTAAATGTGTGTGAGTGTGTATTTGTGTGTGTGTTGGCAGCTAACCAAATGCCAAATGAGCCGAGTGGCTGCCGTTGAACCGTAACACGCGCCACAGTTAAAGCATTTGCGGGTGCGCCCGACTACATTATCTTTAGATCTGCCATATCTATTGCCATGCTCCACAGTTTATGCTCCACCAGAGCCAACCTTAACCCCGGCACAGTTCTAGCTGCTGCTGGTCTTAAATTTCATTATTGAGTTTTCATTATGTTAATTCAGTTTATTTCGGCTAAAGCGTAAAGCATGTTGTATAATGAGCCGCTGTTTGAATTGCAGAGGAAATCGCTGTGATAGAGGGTATGATCGTTTAATCATGCAATTTGTGCGGCCTTAATGAATTTTAAAAGAATTAAATTTGATGGGGATGCCGTGTATATACGTATAGATGTAGATAGAGCTCTTGATAAATAAACAAAAATATTTATAGAAATTTTAATTGCTTTTATGATTTATATGGAGTTAAATCCGGCTATGACGACTCCGCTTAAAGCGTCCTTACGATTAACTTCTTAATTTTTTAATTTAAGTAAGAATGAGTGCTAGACCTATATAAATAAGAATTTATTGTATATTTTGTTCACAGTTTTTCTTAATTTAAAACAAGAATAAATATTAGACCTATATAAACAAAAGATATATTCTTATATGTTTCCCACTTTTCTTCTTAAATTATTATATATATATTTTTTTTATTTATTTATTTATTTATTTTTTTTTCTTAAACATGTTTAAGGGTTAGACCTATAATAGCAAAAGCAATGTTCTTATATTTTTCCCACTTTTCTTCTTAAATTATTATTATTATTATTATTTTATTTCATATCTTATTTTTTATATCTATACCTCTGGCACTTATTACCAAATTGTTTTTAATATTAATTGATTTTTTCTTCTTTTTTTTGTGGTTTCATCTCGCATCTCGTCTTTCTGCTTGCATCATCATTTTTTATATATCCAATAAGAGTTAAATTTGTATATAATATTTTTGATTATGTAATCTCAGCTTAAGCACTTTGACGAGAATTATGCAACAATATTCTTAAAATAATTCTTGCAAGCTGTTTTTGTTTTTTTCGCAACTTTTCTTGAAATTCTTTAATATTTTTTTGTTCTACTGTATTTTAATGTACATCATAATGAGCATTTGCAGTTTTTGGTTTGAGTGAAGAGCATTAGCGAAAAAAAAGAAGCTGATGAATACAAAAATGTTGTAAGCGACCTTCTCGCAGCTAATAGAATTCATTTGGCTTGTCATTGTTATTCTTGTTGTTGCCCGTTGTTGTTGTATAAATTCATGCATCTTATATGTGCGCTCATTGCCTCAATTAATGCGACATTGAGCGCAATTTGTCAGTTGTCATTAATCTTCTTTGCAATTTGTGATTTGGCCAAACGACGCGCCTTGTTTTGGGCTCTTGGCTTTTCACAACTAATTTTAGGCCAACTGAAATTTGACAGTTCTAGCTGAAGTGGTAACTGATGCTAAGTTAGTTGCGTTTTTTTTCGGCGTTGTTGATTGCTGCAGGAAATCGCAAGTCGTTGCCAGCAGCTAAACAAATTTATCACACACACACACACACAACGACAACAGCAACAACAACAATAAAAGGGCCACTTCACGCTTGACAAAAGACTTTTTGGCTAATAGACTAGGGCTATGTGGCTATGACGCACTATGCCCAGGCTCTGTGGCAGAGCCTGCGGCGCAGTTTTGTAGTTTCAGCATTTGCCTTGGCCACAGCGTGGGCTGATGATGATGATGATGATGCTGCAGTTCATGGCTTGGCCCTGCAGGGCAAGGCTTGCCCTGGCCCACATGCACGCTGTCGTTGGAGCTGCCTCGGCTGCGGCTGCTGCTTTGTTATCAATTCAAGTGGAACGTATTACGTGCATTAGTATCCTTTTGCTAGAGCTTGAGCTGCCTTTTGTGAGCAGCTGCTCTGCTGGTGTGTGCCTTGCGCCTGTATTGCGTATTTATTTCACTGTGTCAAGTTCTTTTGTGTCGTCTTGCAAGATTTATGACACTTTTGTTTAAGCCAAAAAGCGAAAAGCAAAAGCTTTTAAACGTGCTGCGTTCGCTTCGTTCACTCATGCAAAATCAATGGGGCGATGCTTATCGAGATTTTTGTTGCCTGCTCGATGGCTGGCAGCTTGTCATAATTTTGTGTGTGAAGAGCGCTTGGCTTAATTTTCACAGCGCGAGTGAAAGATTTTGAGCTACCCACAGCCGCACAGAGATTGAGATAAGTTGTGTAGCTGACGCTGCTGCTGCTGCTGCTGCTGCTGCTGTTTTGTGGCTAACTTGATTTATGCTTGACACGCTTATTGAAAAGCCATAATAATACAAAAACGAAGAAGAAGAAGAAGAGGAAGCGGGAAATCAGCAACTGCAGCTAGGGCATATACGCTTTGAATGGGGTCATCAGCTGATAGCATTTGATTTATATGAACAGCATTTGACACTAAAATAAGAAGGAGGAGGAATTTTGTTATCTGTTCGCGCACAACGTGTCGTATGAGCGACATTAGCGTAAGCGGCCAAGGCTGGAACTAGCTAACAAGCTGCTTTTGGCCAAAAATAAACAGTTAGCCTTTTGCATACACGCTGATAAGACGACTTCAACAACAATAAGCCACAATGACAGCAGCAGCATCAGTAGCAGTCACAGCCAGCAGGAGTAGCAGCAGCAGTTAGACTCCGGCAACCTGTCTCAGTTGTAGTCCGCATGTGGCACCCACCCCTGCCCATACTTAAATATATATATATTTTTTTTGCAGAGATGCCACTGCGACTCGTGTCCGTTTCGCATTGCATATATTTAACAGTAAAATAAATATTTTACTATAAATCATGCATTAGAGTCGGCAGCGGGCTGAGCTCCAGCTAGCTGGCTGGCTGGCTGACTGGCTTGGCTTGGCTTGGCTGGCTGCCTTGTTACCTGTCACATGCTGCCAGCCACATCAGCAACGTTGACAAGGTGGCGGTGCTGCTGGTGGTGGTGCTAGTGGTGGTGGCTGTGACTGCTGCAACAGGGGCTCACGACTTTTGCCAACGCTCGGAAGTAACACACATTTAGCGCTCGAGTAGCCAAAAAAAAAAAATATGCATATATACATATATATATCTTCGCTAAAGAGCAGCCAGTTAGACAGGCAGTCAGACAGTCAGACTGCTCAAAGCGAGATAAAGAGCAGCAGCAGCATTAGACAGGGGAATGTGGCTGCAGGGGAGCGGGCAGAGCTTAGACAGACAGCCAACTAAGCCAGACGACTAGGCAGGATTTTCATAGCGAACACGCTGCGGTATGAGCTGCTGTCAGTGTTGACAAATTGGCTTGGGAAAAGGGTTTGATTAATTAGCTGAAATTGAATAATTAAAAGTATGATCTATACGATAAAATATTGAAATATGGATATCATATGCATTTTAAATGGTAGTTAATGTATGTAAATTTATTTCAAGAAATATTAATAAATATTTATATAACAAAAATTAAGTAATAATAAATAGCAATTAAATAATTAATAATAAATAAATTATTTGAACGTTTATAAATATTTATTTAAAATTATAAAAATATAAAATTTCTATAAAATAAAATTTTCAATAAATAAAATATATGATAATTTATAGTAATCGCAATTAAATTATAACATCGCATTGCCATACTCAAAGCTCTTCAATTCAACAATGGAAATATTTATAATAATTCATATGTTAAATTTTTAAATTTATATAAATTTTTAATTATAAAATTTTCTAAAAATAGCTAAAGACCATATAAACTATATGCCCTGCCCTGTACAACTTGTCTGCCTATTAAAAATTCCTTTGAAAATTTACCACCAGTAATACAGCAAAATCTAGCCATTAAATAGCCAACTGGCTCAGCGCTCTGGTCAAACCGAATTTTTTTTTATCGCTCTGAAGCGACATTTTGCATAGCTGCATATGCAATGTTTTATACAAAAAATTGCAAAGGATATATGTATGTATATATAGAAATATATATATATATATATACTTGATATATCATTTCATTTATTTCTGCGCTGTAATGCAAAAGACATCAAAACAAATAGCAAAAAAATAGCAAGCATTGGCAGCATTATTGCGTATACGACAAGTATGTGAGTGAGCGTGCCAGTGTGTGTGTGTGTGTGTGTGTGTGCAGTGGTGTGTGCCACAACGGCTTTTCCCAAAAGGCATAGCCAAAGGCAACAGCTAGCAGCGACGCATGCGCAAATGCGCCAATGGTCAAGGCAGCCACAGTTGCAGCACCTAGTGAACAAGTCAGCTGCCTGCACTCCCCCTCCCAGCCGCCCTCTCTCACTCACTCACTCACTCACTAAGCCATGTCTCCATCTTCGTCTCGGCCTCGTAATCGATGAGCTGCTGCACATTTGGTCAATAAACGCATTTCTGTCATTTTTTTTCGCAGCGCAAAATTTATGGCGCGACTTTGGCTCCAACTTTGACTAGGCTCCAGCTCGGACTGGGGCTGTGGCTATGGCTATAGCTCTAGCTCTAGCTGCGGCTGTGGCTGTGGCTTTGCCAAATGCCATTTTCATTTGACTTTGACATTAATTTGTGGCCGCACTTTGCCTTTAACCAGGAAGTTGTCTGGCATAGCGCAAATATTTATACATTAGCATGATTTAGAGAGCATTGCACTCGCATTCGCACTTACAAAGCAGTTGAAGAAGAAGATACAAATATATATATGTATATAGGTTGGCTATGCCTATGCCTACAGCTGAGATTGCAGCTCTTTTTGGCTTTTTTGGCATTTTTTTTTTTTTTTTTTGGCCCATTGTCAACGTTTGTGGCTAACAAGCTGTTTGCCCATTGCGATTTATGCGTGCACAAAAATGATGAGAACTAGCTGCAGCTATGATCAAGGTAATAGAAAGAGATAGACTGAGAGAGAGAGAGAACGCGCGAGATAGAGATAGTTGCAATTGCAGTTGCATAGAGTGCAGTCCTCTTGGCGCATTGTCATCATTATTTGTGACATTGGCAGTTGGGTTATTTATGGGTCTTTGGGTGAGACAACGGCGTTTTTTGTGACAAACCGCTTTACCGGTAAATCGGTAAATCACAAAAATCTGACTGCGACTGCAGCCACAGCAGCAGCAACGGGCCAGCTAACAAGTGCCTGGTAACCCCCCAGCAGAAAAAAAAAAGCAACAACAAAAAAACTGCCTTTTGTGGCTGCTGCTGCGCTGAGTGCAACGAGGCAGAGTTTATTAAATTTATGCAAATTTTATTTATAAACGACAGCAGCAGGCTGAAAGGCAATGCGGCTTGATGATATGCCCCACAGCAGCAGCAGGAGAAGCCTCGCCCTGTCCCAACTGT
Source organism: Drosophila mojavensis (assembly GCF_018153725.1). Taxonomy (NCBI): domain Eukaryota; kingdom Metazoa; phylum Arthropoda; class Insecta; order Diptera; family Drosophilidae; genus Drosophila; species Drosophila mojavensis. Next base: position 6,819,907 of record NW_025318906.1, on the reverse strand, counting down.
CGCTGCAGTTCATCCAGCAGCATATATCGTATCTATACACATACACATATATATATACGTATATGCCCAAATCCTATGCCGCTCGGGGCCCCTGGCTCGGCCTGGCCTGCTCATGTGTGCAATTCACAATTTTTGCCTGGCATAAATTTTGCCAGTGATTTAGTTTGAGAGCTGATTGGTTTTTGCAGACATCGGATCCCATCGCATCCACGTCTGAGGCCCCTGACACATGAGGCGCGGGCGTTGCTCGATTGGCATGTCTTTATTATAAGTCTCTCTCGCAGCATTTACAATGCCTTGATTTATATGCTAAAAAAAAGAAACAGCCGTTGGCAAACTTGTCACTCGTCTCAGACAGACACACACACACACGCACTCATACACACATATATAAATGGTTTTTCTTCGTTCGAGTCAAACAAAAAATCGTTTTTGACAGGCAACATAAAGCCAACTTCAAATTTGACCCACATACAGTTGATCGTATTTTTGTCATTAAACAATTCAAACTAATTCTTAGCCCCAATTTAGGCCTGGCTAAAAAGCATGGCTAGCACAAAAATAATAATAAAAAAAAAAATTAGCAAAAAATATGCATTTTTAATTAACAGCCGCAAGGCAGAGTCCAAATCAAAGCGGAAACATGAAGTACGAAAATTTTAATTGTAAACTGGGTCGCACAGCTCCAACCAGAGCTAATTTCATATCTATACGAGCATATGAATCCGTTTATGCATTGCGTGGTCCAAAATATTCATTAAAAATACATAACTACAACGGCGCCTGGCCCCATTTGTTGCGGTAAACAAAATACAGAAAAAGGGCGCGAGATTAAAAAATAACAAGCTTTAAAATGCGCATAATAAACACAAATTGAAAATACAAAACAAAACAATAAAAGATAAATCAATTGCAAGGCTTGGCCGTAGACAGCAGAGCGCCATCTATGGCTCGATTTACCTCCAATTTGACTAATGCTTTCATGGTGAATGAAACCAATTGGACTTTAGACAATTTGAAATGCATGTTTATGGCAATTATGTAGGCAATTTAATGCATATATTTCACATATTAAATTCGTTATTGAAAGAATTAAATAATTATAATTTATTATTATTTTAAATAATTATTATATTTATATATTTTATTATCATTTTAAATAAAATGTATTCTAGGTATGATACAAATTGATGTGTTTAATTTTTTATTTTATTTAAATTATTATGGTAATAAATTAATGTATATAAAAAATTAACATTAATAGTGCAATAATTATAATTATTATTAAAATAAGTACATTTTTTTTATTATTAAATGGAGAAAATATTATTAAAATAAGTAATTTAGTTAATAAATATTGCATCAGCATATTTTAATTATTTTTAACATATATTTAAAAAAGAAATTTTAACTATTTAACAAAGACAATACTTAAAATGAAATTTAAATAATAAAAAATTTTAAAACAAATGCCCTTAAAGTGACCAAGGTCACGTCCGAAATGAGACTGATCAGTTCTGCTGCAGGCCCTCCTTTTATAGCTAGAAGAAAGTCACTCGAACGAGAGTAGACGATCAGGAGTCGCTCCATGAGTTAGTTCTCATACTCGTTTAAACAAGTGAGCAGAGTATATTTGTGTCTGTATAGTATGAGTAAAATGCGTAAAGAGTGGGAAATATTGGTATTAAGACTCTGTTCAATCTGTTGAACTGATATATTTATATACATATATATATATATATATATATATATATATATATATATATATATATATATATATATATATATATATATATATATACATAAATATAGATGTATGCATATCGACTGCTTATGGATTTATTAAAATTTACTGAGTGCAAATCGAGAAATAAGAAATTGTAAAACACTGAATGATTCCTCTGTTTCTCTTGCAATTCCCTCACGCCCAGCCCTCTCTCTCTCTCTCTCTATCTCGCCATCACTCTTCTTCTTTCTTTCGCCCACTTCAACTGGGAATATCCATCAATTTGTTTGCATACACATTTGTTTTTTTGTTCTCTCTTCCACTCAATTGTCGATTTCTTAAAGATATTTTGATTGCCAGAAGTAGCTCGCCTCAGCCTCTAGCCACTTGAAAACTCTTTCAACTATCAAAACATTTATTTCTCGTCTAGAATTTTATGTGCACACTTCAATTGGCTGGAAAGTGAACGCCAACGTGAGTACTTGAAGAGGTGGGCCAGTGGCTGGGGAGCAGGTAGGCCAGGTGGGCAGGGACTGGAGGTGCCATTGCGAGCATATTTGGCAATTATATTTGGCCATGTGACAGTTGGCTGTCAATAATTTGACACTTTCACTGCGCCACACACACACACACACACACATAGACAGCTATTGATGGACAGTAGTTATTGCTATATATGCATACTATATACTATATATATGTGTATAAATCAGTTATGGCAATCATCTCGTATATATGAATATGCCCTCAAGAGTTAATGACCTTTGTGTGCTGCCACGCCTTTGTTGTTGAGCTGTGCACGCCCACCTCCACGCGCTCGCTTTGCCAATTTAACACCTTTCTATTCTGCGTCGAACTGAGCGGCCTTTTACCAAGCGCAAAACACAGCGTTTCCTTTTAGTTGAGTAAATACCCTGGAAATTATCGAAAGTGGATATGATGAGTGATATTGGATTTTATTGGAATGTGTGCAAGAGCGAGATGGAGGTGGCGCATAGGTTCAATAGGCTTTTATATATAGACCATTATGTAGCATATATAATATAGATTTGTGTGAAATTCAGAGAGAAAGAGAGAGATAGGGAGAGATAGAGAGGAAGCATACATTCTATAGCCGTATGCATTCTTTATGTATGTAAGGCACAGAGGTGCAGACTAGATTATATAGACTTATACATACCTTATATATGTGAGAGATCATTCATCTCTCCTCAACATACCTTATAAATGTAAGAAAGAGATGAAGCATCGGAGCATTGATTCTATAGGCTTATACATACCTTATATATGTAAGAGAGGGGGAGAGAGATGATGGTTCAGACTAGATTCTAGAGCCTTATGCATGCCTTATCTATGTAAGTAAGAGAGGGAGGTGCTTCGCTTGAATACCCTAATATATCAATATAAGCCTTTTATTGAATCAAGAATCGAGTCTCTCTATGTCTAGGAAACTCACTGCCTGAAGAGTCATCTTAGTCCATCTCCATAAGTTCCTCTATTTATTATAAATATGATCTTGTCTAGGGCATCACCTCGCCAGTCACTCCCCATTCCATAACTCTTGGCTGTGTTTTTCTCCGTTACAATTCAATTGTTACAAATTAACTGGCCGCACTAATGTTTCACGCTTGCTTAGCCGCCACAGCTCGCCAAGCTGGCCAGAGCTGCCTCGATATTGATGCTTGACTCTGCTTGGATTTGGATTTGGCTTTGGTTTTGGTATCGGCAAACGGCAACGCGACGCAGCCACAAAAACCGCTGACACAGTGCCCTTTGCCATCGACATGGGCATCCGACATCGGCATCGACATCGGATCACCGCCCTCACACTCTCTGCTGGCTCTCGAATGGGAGTCTACTACTCTACTCATTTACATCCGCATTGTTTTGGCATCTCATCCATGAAATTTATAGCTGCTGCGGACCGAGTGAAAGGTGCGCTGACTGCGCGACTCAATGACCATCTGACTGACTGTCTGTCTGTCTGTCTGGCCCTGACTCTCTGACTCTCTGACTGACTTGTTATCGCCCGTTTTGCAATTTATGTTTTTATTTAGTCGTACATGTGCCAAAATGTTTGTTCTCCCACGCTGCTAATTAATATACAAATTACGTAGCCTAATCAGCCATGCCACAGTGCTTTTCGCTGTGGCATGCAAATATATGCGGCAATTGGCCCCAAAAAAAAAGAAGGCAGAAACAATGCAAAGAACAATGCCACACCCTATCGACAAAGTTCTCTCGATATAGATATATATTTGCCTTTGGCTGGGGATGTCTATTTGATTAATGTGCCGCGACAGCCAAGGACAAGGCATGGCAGGATTTTTTTTTTTTGACTCTGGCTTAGTCACCTGGCTACATTGCATTGCATTTGGGCTTTCAGATATAAATTCAAATTGTGTCAATTACATTGCGGCGGCTGCTTATCGACGACAGCCACTGACAAACTGCCCGGCAATCGCAGTCACAGTCGAAGCTGGAGCTGGAGTTGGAGTTGTTGCAATTGCACTTGGAGCTGTTTGGCCTGACAAACCTGCAGCAACAGCAACAACAAAAACACCAGCAACATTTGGTTTCCATTTCGACTCGGGCATAGCCTGACATGTCTCTGCCAGCTTGAAGTTGTCGTCGTGTCAGTAGGGGGAAATAGTAGTACATACTACATAGATTTCCAGTTTCATTTTGCGGTTTCCTTCTTTTGTTTTTGTTTTCTTTATTTCGTATGTTTTATTATTTTTATTTCATTTTATCTTCGGTCTGCGCTTGGCTCACGTGTAGAGCGAGAGTTGTTTTGGCCACTTTGCAAATTATGCATATCTGGAAATTTATGCGGCGTTAAGAGATATTTATTTACTTTTTTTTTTATAATTATGTGAATGAATGAATATGCCGAGATGAGCAAAAGAGAAATTGTTAAATATTTTCATACATTTTTTATAATTTAGTTGGATTTAAAATAGATTTGTAAGTGAATGAGCTTTAAGAGAAAAGAGATGGAATTTTTCTGATTGGATTTCAATATTAAAGTTACAGCTGGTTTGATTTATGCCAGGGTTCCCATTGCTTCAAATTAGTTAAGATAATAATGCAATTCAATTTTCCCTTTATTTATTCATATAATTTTTTTTCTGGCATTAATATATGCCATATTTAATGTTGAATATATTTTAATTTTTATTTTTATTTATTTCTGTTAAATAATATGAATTACAATTATTTTTTACAAATTTATTATACGAAAAATTAATAGAAATATTTTCTGTTTTTATATTTATTTAAATATATATTGTAAATTCTAAGGATTTTTATAATAAATAAATCATCATACTGTTTAAAGAAATTATAGACACTGATCCATTTAATTAATTTATTAAAAAATAAAAATAAAAATATTAAAAAATATATTAAAACTTAATATTTTATTTATTAAGTTTCATATTACAAATATTTTTTTTTTATTATTAAATAATTATAAAAAATAAATATTTTTATTTTAAATTTTAGTTTTATAATATATAAATAATGAATGTTACATATAAATACATTGACTATAATAGTTGTACTGCCTTACACAAAACTTATATGTATGTATATTACATATATAAATTCCTCAGCTTTTTAAGCATGATTTCCATGATTTAAACCAAGACTCTCATAACTTCACTGCTCTTCTCATATTGCTCGAACAGCCCTCGCTGAGTGTGTGCAGTACACATGTATAAGAAACATTTAATTTATGAACGCAGGTTTTTCATTTTAATGCCAGGCATTAGAGCTGCCCTGCGGCTCCGCAGCGATCTGTTCTAATTGGTTTATAGATTTGTCTGACTCGATTTCTGCGCGCTGCGTTTGGGTTTGGGTTGGCGCTGCGCCGCGCTGCTCTGCTCTGTGCTCGATTGCCAATTGCTTTATTAATGGCCATTTGGCTGTGGCCTGGGCCAGACACCAGGCGAGGTCTCGGCCTGGGTTAATGTCATCCGTGGCCAGCGGGCATACATGTTGTTGTTCTTGTTGTTGTTGTTGCTGTTGTTGGATAAGTAAAAGTTATATGGCCAAAGTATGTCACGGAAATGGCTTAGTTAAAATGCGTGCGGCTACAAAGGGTGGGAAGGGGCGAGGGCGATGGTGTGACAGCTGAATAGTTGAATATATATATGTGTATGTATATGTATATGTATATATGTATATGTATACATGTATATGTATACATGCTGCATTAATAAACAGCAAAATAGAAATCGAAACGAACTGCTGAGCCAGCGAAGCGAAGGAGGAGGCCCTGCAGCATCTTAGCCGCACATGGGCATTGCCAAGACAAGCAACAGCAACAGCTAAAGCAACAACAACAGCTAAAGCAACAACACAAGTCAAGGCACATCCTTTAATGGCAGTCCGTGTTCGTTCTGTTCATTCTGTCTGTCGCTGGCAGGTCCGCCCGCCTGTCGCGCCTACTGCGTCAGTCAGTCAGCCAAGCGAGGCCAACAGCAACAGCAACAGTTGCTGCTGCTATTGCTGTTGCTGTTGCTGTTGCCCACTTGAACATGTAGTGCAGTCATCGTCGCGCATTTTAAAAGCCTCGCAACTAAATGCAACTCTCAACACGGCAACTTGGCAAGGACCGAGAAGTGAGCACTGCCTAGACAGGCCGCAAGACACGACAGCAACAACGGCAACAACGGCAACAACGGCAACAACTGCAACAGACGCATCGTCAAACATATAGGCTATGTGCTATAACTCATTAATATTAAATGCTGCTGCCAAGACAAGCCCCTTAGTCTGAAACACACACACACGCACACACTCGCACACACACACACAACGCACCGTTGTTGTCTCGCTGTGGCTGGAACTAAAAATTTATGCGCATTTTGTTTCAATTTCATACACACGTGACTTGTAAATTATCCATTGATGTGGCAAACGCGTTCCGATGCGAAGGAGGCGCGGCTGGGCTGCTATGGGTTGCGGGGGGGGCGTGGCCAGGAGCATTGGCGACAGGATGAGCAGCAGCAGCAGCAGGACTGCCAGTCTCTGTTGAGACGTGAGCTGCAAACGATTTCTTTTAAAATGATAATTGCAAAAGGCGACAAAAAATAAACAACAAAACTGTCTATAAATATATACAGACAATACATATATGTATATGTGTGTGTGTGTGTGTGTGTGCATATAAATGAACGACTGGCAGACACGCCCACGCGCACACAGATTGCGCCGCAGATACACAGAGTCACTCAGAGCTAGAGCGAGAGAGAGAGGGGGAGAGAGAGAGACACATGTGAGGCATGCAAATCTCTGCTGCAAGCCGCAAACACAAAAAGTAATCAATTTTCTTGTGGCGTGTTACAAAATGAAGCAAAAAATAAATAAATAAATAAAAAATAAACAAAGCAAAAATTATGCCAGCAGCCGAAAGCAAAAGTTAAGCGAGAACTGTGACAACAACTGTTGTTGCCCCGAAAAAAAAGTGAAAATTATGGCACGTTTCTGGTGTTGTTGTTGTTGTTGTTGTTGTTGTCGTGGCGGCGACGATTGCTGCTGCTGCTGCGACGAAGTTTCAGTTATAAAGCCATAAATACGCATATTAGCCTCATTTTAAACGTGGCTCGAGGCATACATATATGGGTATATGCTATGGGAGATAGTCTGAAATGTAAACGAAATGTGTGTACATATAGAACTATGTATATGTGTAAGTGTATATAGCTGGGGTCTTATATATACGTGGGTCTCAGCAAGGATAGAATTTCGCATAAATATGCATTTAGTTTGCTTAAGTTTGTTTCAAATATTCCAGAGTGCTGCTAAGGGTTCCCCTATCCCTATATAAGGAGAATAGTCTAAACTACTCAACAAGTTGATTTTATATACATTTGAAAAATCGATGCAGAATTTTTTACTTGAAATATAATAATAATAATACAAATCTTAATAATTAATATAGACTTCTCAAATGGACTGAACATATATAATTAAAATTTTTTGACTATTTTAGAGCAAAGAACATAGCTTAATACAGAATTTAAAGAGTGTTTTAGCTTAAGGCAGAAATATACAATTATTTATTAGCTTAAAAATATTTTTTTTTAAATTTTTTTTTTATTAAAGTAGTTAATTAAAAATTTTTAACTTTTTTTTTTTTTTAATTTATAGCATTAATTTTAAAGCAAATATATATTTATTCACTAAGCTGAAGCTCTAATTTTTCCTTCATAATTTAATTAATTTCATTTAGAAAATACATTTGTTTATTTTCTTTCTCCTCTTTCTCTTTATTCAATTAATTAGGATGGTATTGCCAATAATTTACTACTAAATACCTTTCGAAATAAATTGATTGCAATATCTGATAGATTTAAGTCAACATTTCAATTATATTTGTTTTTAAAAAATAATTCGATTTAAGCTTAGCAATTTTTAAAATTCTCTACAAGAGAAAGCCAAGCTGACCAAAATGTGTCAAGCTGGGCAAAAAGCGCGTGAGACAACCAATTGGAATTTTCAAGTCATCGGAAAGGAATCTGTGAATCTGTTAGCCTTCACATATGAACAAAAATGAAAAAGAGTAAAAAAAAGTCTAAATTAAGCTCACACATTTCATAAGAAAACACAATCTTCCAGCCACAATAAGCTGGTCAACTTTTGGGTTAACCCTCGTCTTGGCCCTCTCTCGCTGTGTGTGTTCTGCGCTGTCGAGATTTGGTTGGTTCTCATGACGTAATTAAGCATAATTACACATGTCAACAGCAAGCAGAGCTGATGTGGGGCAGTTGAAACTGAAAACAGCAAACGGAAGACGGGAAAACTGAAAATGGAAACTGAAAAGTTAGAAAACTAAAGGCTGTAGCTGTAGTTTCCCAAATGTTGTAGACGCAGTCGCAGTTGGTTTATTTTGACAGATTTCACTCAGTTCTTGCTCTGCATATGTGTGCGTGTATGTGTGCGTGCGTGTGTGTGTATGGCATATGCAGGAAATGTTAAATCTGAACAATAACAACGCATGGCTCATTTCCATTGTCGTCTACACGACTTGCCTCGACTCGCAACGCATTGAGACTTGTTGCTGGATTTCCTTTGGGTAATTATTTGCATGCAACTTGTGCGTCTTCTGCTGCCACTCAGCTTTGTGGTCAGACCCGGACCCAGGCCCAGCCCTGCCCCGGTCAAAGCTCGAAATTAACCCAAGTGGCATGTTGAACCTAAAAAAATAAAAATAAAACAGCAGAGCAATACGTTAATAATGTAACAGCAAATAATAATAATGAAAAATATATATACGAGAGATGTTGAGGATTATGATTAATGCTGAATATGAAATACTCTTGCTGGGAAGATTGTAGAAGTGGGATGTGTGATATGCGATATATATTGATGTGATATGATATACGATATGTTTATGCATTTCTATTTTTATTTAATCACAAATTCACTTAAAGTTAGGCACTAGCTATTGAGGAAGAGATTAACTGAGGCTAGAAATTGATTTTGTTTAACTAACACTTTAAGAAGTTAGACAATCTTTATAGACCATCAAGCTGCTGTCTCTCTATACCCAATATATATCATGATGAGCTAGTATATATATACTTATATAGAATTTATAGACTTTTCAAGATAGTGTCTCTATGCCTAACACATATCATAATGATCTCAGCATATCTCTGGAGAGTTCCCAGATATACTGATGAGTATACATATCAAGATTATATAGCACTTACACAGGCGCTTCAAGCCTTTGTCTTGCCTTGCCTAACTTAGCTCAGGATCAACTTAAAATACCAGAATTTTTTTCGATCAGCATCAACTTAAAGTACCAGATTTATTAGTATATATTATTCAAATCAATTCCTAAAGGTTGATCAAAGTACATACTCCATTCCATTTCTCAATTGCAACTATATCACACATACATACTCTATCCCTCTCATGTCTTACAAACCCCATCACAGACGCATAAGACCCGCTTGCAGAGTAATGAATGCCTCAACTTGTCTGCTGGTTAGCCCCATCGTATTTCAGTTCTCATCTGCTCGTCTGTCCGGCTCTGCGTTGGCTTTAGCGTCTGCGGTTGATTTTTATGGTTTCATTAGTACTCCACATGCGCATGGTACATGCTACACGCTGGAGTAGATGTGCGGAGATGCTTCGTCTCGACTAACTGGTAGATGGTCTCAAAGATGCTACCAGAGACCGTCCAGTAGGCATTCGTTAAGTTGCGCATGCGTAGTGTTCAAAGTTGTTGTTGTTACTATCGTCGTCGTCGTTGCTGTTGTTGTTGTTGTTGTTGTTGTTGTTGTTGGTGGTGGCCAAGTTTTGTTGTCGAACTCGATGGCTGGCCTGAGAAAATTCTACTGACCCACAGAACTTTAACTTTTTGAGTGGCATTGTTCAATTTTACAACAGACAAACAACAACAGCAACAACAACGAATGGTTAGAAATTTCACAAGCCTGTTGGCTATTTTCCTGCAACAACAATGCGGCTGCCTTATATATTTGTTGTTGCTGTGGTTAAACTAAAGTCTTAGGTATTTGACTCTTAACCATTTATTGATGCCACAGCGAAATTCTGCCGACGCTGCTGCTGCCCCTGCTGCTCTGCTGCTCCTGCTGCTGCTTATGTTAAAACCGCAAAGCCAATAGCCAACACCAATGTTGTGCTTATGTTTCATGCACTTGTCAACTGCTGTGAACGAGCCACATTATTAATATTACCCAACACTGACCAACAAAGCAGCTAAAAACAAATATTGTTCATGGCTGGCTTAAAGCTGTTTCTCTCTCTCTTTCTCTCTGTGTGTGCAACATATGCATAGGTGTGTGGTGTTGGCAATAAGAAATTGCGGAAATCGCCAATCGAAATGGAAAACATTTTCATTATTTGCTGCCGCTTTTGGCCATAAACAAGCCGGCTGCCCAGGTGTGTGTATGTGCATGTGTGTGCGTGTGCGTGTCACAAATTTATGACTGCCAACATAAATTTGTTAGCCACAGAAAACATATTTTGCCTGCGAGTGCGCCGAAAAATTGTCAACTGCGGCCATCTACGATGGCAAAGTGAATTTTTTTTACTTTTTCGATTATTATTTTCATAGGTTTTTTATATGATCATTGACAGTGGATATATAGGGTATGATTACGGCAGGGACAGAGACATCTGTTAGTAAAATATAAGGTAAAGTAATATAAAGTAAAAAGTAAAGCTGAGTCGTTTTAGAGCACTATATCTAGCTATCTCTGGGTCTATCTGGAAAATTAATAAAACAAGAGATTATACATTTTAAATCATATTTATATATGCCATAAAAGGGAGATTGGTGACAGTATATTGCAAAGTCTTGATATCGATAAATATCGATAGTTACTGATAGTTTCTTAAGCCGAAATTTGTACTTGGAATGTCAATGCTAGTAAGGTATATGTATACATATAACATCTATAAATTATGTATTTAAATAAAACATAGTGCTGACTTTTTTAAATGTAGAACAACTATATTTGCAATCTATATTTATATATAGTTGTCCTACATTTTAAAACAAATTATATATGTTACTTTGTAGTTTTACAGAGCTACAAATAGATTTGTGTCTAAGTAAACAAAATCAGATTTGCTCAAATCACCATCCCAACTCAAGTTACAGCATATCTGCTAGTTCAGCATACCCGCCTAGAGCACTCATATTTATTTCTTGCTATTATTTTTTGCATGCCATCTGACATTGCCATTGATTTATCTCAATTCGCTTGGCCACACTGCCGTCAAGTGCTATAAACAAGAAATTTGTAATTAAACGCGCCGCAGCAGCAGCAACAACAGCAACAACAACAACAACTTGCTGATTTGGCTAATAATTTTTGGCAGTCACATAAATTGGCCGCCTGTTTGAGTTTTCGCCTTCCGTCTGGACTTCAATTTCAGTTTCCGCCTCTGATTGCATGTTGAGCGTCTGGTTTCTAAGACACTTGGCTAGGATGCACCAACAGAGCTGATGATGATATAATGTTTGGTCAGCTTACGCTTGCAGCATGTTGAACGCTCTGTTTGGCGGAGGCGGGTGCAAGTGATGCCACATGCGGCGCGCAATGCTTTCGCCCACCCGCTGGCTGGGCAATTAGTTAGTTAGAGCCAAGTGCCAGGACATAAGTCCTTTGAAATTTATGTTCTGCGCAATGCTCAGATCCCTGACTCAAAATTCAAATGTGCCAAAAAACAAAAAAACAAAAACAAAAAGGTGTGTCAATTGCTCTTGTTGTTGTTGGCTTGCGACGGCGCACCCCGTGATTTATGTAATGCATGCGAATTTTCATTGCTGTGTGTGTGTGTGTGAGTGTGTGTGCAGGGTAGTCAACGGCCGCAGCCATAAATATGTCAATATAAACAGTCAGCCAAACAACTGCAGCAGCGGGAGCGGGAGCAGCAGCAGCAACAAGCGAAACATTTCAATAAAAATCAAAATCAAAATCAATAGCAAAAGTTGGCCAAAAATATATTGAAGCTGCTGGAAGTAGAGACTAGAAGAATACCCTGTAGTATAGCGTAGTATGCATGAAATGAGAAAGAGTAGTTAATGGCCTTCGGGCAAATATAAAAAATATAAAATATAATATAAATAAATGGAACATCGGATGGCTAGAATTTACTCTTCAAACGTGTATCAAAAGAGAAATGAAGTCTAAAATTCACCCTAGATAAATTGCATTAAGTAAGCAAGATTACAGTAAGCGCTCTCAATATGTATTATATGCAAAATTAGATATGGAAAACCAAATATAAAACACTCTTTAACAGCCAATGGTAAAGACAACTAAGAAGAAAAACTTGATAGAGTATATAACCTTTAACAGATCATATATAGACAACATAGACAACATATTAATAGTTTCTATCTGATCTCAGCTATAAAGTTCAACAACAAGCTTGCTCTTAAGGAGTGCTCCATATACAATGTAATTAAGTAGTCCTCAATTCCTAACTGCATAAGAGAGAAATAGAAAGAGAGAAGAACACAGTATGCAGGTCGTATATATGATATACATAGTACTCTTAACCTCTCTTTCTATTTCTCTGCGGCTCTCTATCTTCATACAAATATAAAAAATATATCTTTGCAAGTTTGAATACCTTACCTGTATAGCCATATTCTTGTTCTCTTTACCTACTTATTCTGTACTCCCTCCCACTCTCTTCTGCTCTCGGTCTCGCTCTCCCTCTCTCTCACTCGCTCGCTCTCCCGTCTGCATTCCCTCTCACTTTCTATCTTTCCCACTTTTATATCTCTTTCTCAATCCATATACACGAAAGTCTGCAGCTCTCTCTATCTTCCATTGTCTGCCTCTATGTCCATCTCTCTCTCGCTGTGTCTCTCCCTCTATCGCCATACAAATCCTTTTAACATCTCTCCAGCTGCACTCAGCTCTAAACACTTGAATGACTGAACTAAAATGCCCGCCAAATACGTGCCCGTTACCTAATCACTCCTTAGTTTTATATACCCCGTTAAGCATTTGCAGATATGTGTGTCTATGTGCATGTGTAAAACGCCGGACGCTATCAACTTTAATGCGCCTTTGTTTCGGGTCGTCGACAATGTTTGTTTTTATTGTTTTTGTTTTTGTTGCTTTTGGCAGGGCTGGGGTGCAATTTGGGTTAAGTGGGGGAGGGCATAGCGGTGCTGCGGGGTTAGCCATTGTCAATAGCCTACAAATTGGCGCAGCGCATGGCGGCAATACATTTTTGAGTGGCTCCAATCGTATTTTTGTAGCCACAGGGGTTGAGTAATCGACAACGGCAAGCTATCCAACAATTCAGCGCCATATCGCACCGAGCTCCATTGCCATCGAGTGTGCCCAGGTGTGCAGAGCTGACGCAGCAGCAGCAGTGGCAGCCACTGCGACACAATATGTTGGTCATATGCAGCAGCAGCAGCGGCAGGAACAAGACCCCATTCTGTGGCATGACACCGTTGAAGGTGGCCCACTAGCCAAATACTGGCTGGCGCCCCTATAACTGGGCCCATGCCAGCAGCCGTGCAGCCAGCAGCCGTGCATGACTCAGGTTCAAGTTGGCGGCATGACTTTCAGACCGCTGACACACAAAATACACACAAACACACACACACACACATATATATAGACACACATATATATCTATATATATGTATATCTCTACATATAAAATCAAATGGCAGGCGTTTATTAAAATTCGAGTAATACGAGCGAAAAACGTCGACTGCGATTCGGATTCTCTGTGGCAGTTTTATTAAAAATGCAACAGCTATGCTGCCGCATAGGGAGCGAGGGCTGCAGCAGAACAGAATAAGTAAGTGGGGAGACTGGAGAGTGGCAGAGGTGGCTAGAGATTTGCCCAGATTTCAGGCACGACAAAAGGGTTGCATAAACAATTGCTTAAAGTGCACACACACACACACACACATACGGGGAATTGGAGCTTAAATGTGAACTTTGAACTTTGGGATGTTCTATAAGTAGAAAATAAAAACTGTTTTAATATGTGTTTCAAATGTCAAGAAATAATGCTCAATTAAGATTTGCAAAATAAGCAAAAGCAAAAAAAAAAAAAATATATATATATATATATATATATATATATATATATTTTTTTTTTTCTTAATTTTCTTAAAGATTTTTTTATGTAAAAGTTTCAGTTACAAAAACATTTTTTTTTTTTTTTTTGTAAATATATTAAAACTATTATTTTTATTTATTTATTAGTAAAATTTTTAGTTTAATTTAAGTGTTTTTTTTTTACTATACTTATTCTTATATTTTTGTTTATTTATGAATACAATTTTTTAATGAACTTAATTGTGTGTGTGTGGTTTTTTTAAATAAATTTTTAAAGTTTTCCTCACATATTTCTGAGCAGTGAACAACGTTATAAAAACATAAATAATTTTTAAATTTTATATAGAAGTTAAACTAAAATAAATTCATATAAAAAAGCTATTCAGCATTAAAATTTTTTATTTTTTTTTTTTTTAGATTTAATAAATATAATTTCAGTTGAATTACAGTAAAGTTGTTATTTATAAAATTACCTTTGGGTTTTCTCTTTGCTATGTGACATTACATGTCTTAGATGCGTACCGCTTGCCATTACAACAGTTAGCCAAGCATATTCTGGCCAATTACGTTTTCCTACTGACCTACATATTTTATTAATTTGGCTAATGTGGAAAAAGTACCTCAGAAAAAACCCAAAAACAAAATAAAACACCTAATAGCAAATGTGTACGAAAATTGCTTAACCCCATGAAGGTAATGGGTAGAGATGGGGTAGAGGTAGGGGTAGGGGTAGGGTATGTACGGTAGGGCAGTGGTTAGGGGAGTTGAAGTAACCTACATGGCCAGCTAACTTGAATGAGTGTCAAAGCTATTTTGCGCTAATTGCCTTTTACGATTATTTTCACATTTGGACGGGCGACGACGATGACGACGACAGTTCGAGCCCCCAGAGCCTGAGTTGAGGTTTTTGTTGTTGTTGTTGTAGCTGCCTTCAAGTGCTGCCGCACACTTACGCGCACGCATGACTACACACAGGCGGCAGCAGCAGCAGCGGCAGCAGTAAGAGGCGTCGGCTATGGTCCTCAGCGTCATCTAAGGCATCTCTGCGGTGCTGTAGCTGAATCTCTGGAGCATGCACGAGTGCGCCACATTACACAGAGCAAGCATATAGAGAGAGAGACAGAGAGAGAAAGAGAGTGAGATAGTACTTAACTCTGGGTGTCTTTGTGTGCTTGACTGTGTGTGTGTGAGTGTGTGTAGCACCGCAGACACTGCAGTCGTGGCACGCAACATATTCGCTTATTAAATTGAATTAAATTTTTCGTACGTTTTATTTTGCGGCACTTTTCGTGCGAGGTATGCGATGTGAGGCCGCTGTGGGTTAATGTCACAACAACAGCAGCACCACCACCACCACCACAATCGACACAGCTGAGAAAAACTGTGCAGCCACATACATAAATACATACATACATAGATAGGGGTCCAAAGCAACAAGCAACAGCAGCAGGCGAATGCCATTGCGCTTAACTTTTGTTATTATGGTCAATTATGGCTAACGGCAACAGCTCGTCGAATTGTTCGACCCGCCACGCCTCCGCGCCCCGTTGGTATGCGACAATGGTAAATATGAAATTGATGATGCTTTGTAGTTGTGGATGGGCGTGAGAGGGGGCGTGGTCGAATGCTCAACTAAACTGACCCAGTTAGAGAGGCAAGCATTCAGCTAAGACCAATTGACACGTGCATTTCATTTAAGCTCTATCAAATTGCTTGTTGCTGTGCAAATACCTACACACATACCTCCACACACATACACACACACTTACACACAGCCGCGCTTCGCCTATAATTAACAATTTTCAATAATTGCGCAATGACCTTGCCTGAAGAGCCGGAAAGAAAAGCCCATAGTTGAGGCCATTAATTGACTTTTAAGCAGCTACAAATCGGTCAAACTATGAGAACTCTGCAAAGACGTCAATCGAGAGAGAAACATGGAACAAAGAATGTAGCTGACGAAATACACTTGGTTAAAGATAATCAAAAAGAGCGAAGTGGAAGTAGAAGATTTTGAGAAACAAATCGATAGGGATAGAAAATATGGGGAAGATAGAGTATATCTAGCAGGAAAAGAAAATTTTCAAATCTGTCGGCTGATGAAGAAATGTTCTTGGATTTAGAGAGTCTAGAGAGTACTCTATATAGTATAGTAATAGTACTCTCTATAGTATACAGTATATAGTATAGTAGTAGAGAGACTCTACATATATATTATAGGTAAATGTATATACCCCACTTTTTCTATACTTTTTGAAGAGACATATTCAATTTGTATTATGTGAGGTGAATGCTATTCAAAAATTAGTTTATAAATATACTTGTTATAGAATATTAAAATATGTTACTTATTTTTTATATATATTATTATAAATATTATACACTCTAGACTACTTCATAGAGTATTCAAAACATATCAACAGTAAACATATTTCCTACAAAGACATAAAAGGCTTAAAAGCCACAGTCAATCAGATAATCTATAATAATAATTGATTATATAATGTACTAAAACAAACTTAATAGGCGAGTCACAATGCCAAGGTCTGCAAGGGTATATAAATATAATTTAAAAATTTACTATTAACTATTTGCGTTTCGTACAACAGTTAATCATGCAGGCAGAGCTTAGCTATATACAGATATACACATATAAATACATATACATATATACAAAGGTACATCTGTAGTTATATGGCTTGACTAGCTCATCCGATGATTGGCGCATGGCTATAAATAAACGCGCTCATTCTAAGCTTAGATTAATGTATGTTTGCGCGCCTACGAAACAAACAAAATAAACAAGAGGAGGTAAAGAAGTTCCGAGTGGAGTGAGGAGCTTGAGGGCAGGGCAGGGGCTGTAGGAAAAACATGTTTAAGAGTGCTTGTAGTTGGCAGGTTTTAAATGCTGAACATAGATTGAAGATAGAATGCGAAGATTGCCAAGATCGTTGAGTACTTCCAGGCAGCAGACAATTATCTAATCGAGCACTTGGCACTTAATTACCAGACACACTCATCTAACATATTGTTGTTGTTGTTGCTGTTGGTTATGTTGTTGTAACTATTACAGAACTGGCGCTATATAATTTTCAAATAGACATTAAAACAAACTCCCAAACAAGCTAGAGTTTCTAGTTTTTGTATAGCTATAATTGCATAAAGGTTTTATAAGTAATAAGTAAGTACACTATAAAAAGGCGACTGGTCAATGCCAATGCCAAGGCAAGGTCAATGAGGTCATCAATGCTTTATAGTAGACTCATCGGTCGCTAAAGACTTTATCTAACTACATAATTCACACTAATAGACACTGCAATAATGTAAATAATAATATATTCACAGCGAATAAGTGTGATTTCGTTGGGTCTGCTCGATTAGGAGATACCCAGTAAAACAGATTCTATTTCTAAGCTGTGGAAATGGCATGAGATATTGAAAAAAAAAAAATTCATAGATGACAACATAGGGTTTACTAGAAGATTTCTATCAAATATTAACTCACTAGCTCTTAAATTTCTCGAGATTTCAGCATTCAAAAGTATGAATAGACAAGAAAACAAATTAACAAACAAACATATCTAAATATACTAACCGAATCATTGCTTTATACAAAGCACAAAAATAATATACCCAATCATAGGATACAGGGTATATACAAATCATGTCTTTATAGCAACAGAAAGCAAATCAGATAAAAATTGAAGCCAACGCATTCCATTTGCCGAGACAGCTATACAATTGGACATCTGTGGGCAAAATCAGTTAAGAGTCTTTGTCAATGCAATTGGTATTTCGGGGCGTGGCAGTCGATACAACAAATGCAATGAAGATTGAGTATTTCGGGGCGTGGCAGTCGATACAACAAATGCAATGAAGATTGAGTGGCCCATCAAAGTATTTAGGGTATGGCATAATTGATTATGCCTAGGTGTCGCAATTAGCTCGCCAGGCAGAGACAAAAGAAAAGTCTATTGGAAAGTTGTTTGGCCACAGGAAATATGCTCACAATGCAAATGACACACATTCAACATTCAACATTCGAATCATTCAAATTGAGTGTGTAATGAATGCGTTTCTAATTGAATGCCACAAATCACGAAATATTTGATCATTTTGAATGCATTCCGTTTTCTGTCTTGGCGCAGCTGCAATATAAATTACGATTTAATTGAAACGTGACTGCCAAACAATTTCAATAAAATTAACAGAGTAAAACAATCAACATGCAAATTGATCAATAAAACCTAAGCTACTTCAAGAGCGGGCTGTGCCTGCGACACTGTCTCATTAAATATTCATTCAGAATCTGTTGGCATCATAATTCTTAGATGAAATGCTCATCACATATTTAGTAGCTGCATAAAAATTAACAGAGTAAACAGACAACGAAATCTAGCCAGAGTTCAAGGTTGGCCAACAATTTAACAATAAACAAACAAACGAACAACAAAAGCGTAGCGTTGTTTACACAAACGTCTTGCTTAATTTATATTTTAATTATCAATATAAAACAGGCACAACAAAAGGTGCTAAAACTCAGTGAAGAAGCAGCTAAACATAAGTGATGGGAAAAAGTTAAGAAAGTTGTAGTGAAGTCCAAATACTCTAAATGGTATCATACTAAAGCATTTAGGCAGGAAATTGTCAGCAAAGTAAACTAGGGCGGTAACTAAATAAAAGTGAGAATGAACATATTGCACTCCCGTCATGCTCTACTTGAATATTATCTATAATATTATATTTATATTTCTTTAAAAAATATATATATATTTTATTCTCTTCAAAGTAATCCCCATCAGCTTTTAGACGCCGTGTTATTATTATTATATTTTTATGTTTTTATCTAAGAAATCTCGAAGCCCTTTCTGAAAATCTCTTAATGTGAATATCTTCAGCTCCCCTTTTGCTGTAATATTCATAACCATAAAAAATTAAATACATGGAGTCTCGATCATTTCCACTCCGTTAAATAAAAAATCAAAATTAATCGGAAAAAAAAAATCGGTCCCGTTGAAAAAAAAAATCGTTCTCGATAATTCTCAATAATTTGAATTTCTGTGTAAAACGAATAAAAAACTGGTCCTCTTGCCATTTCGAATTATCGGGACTCGACTGCACATCAAATTAAATTAAACAGTTAATATTCTCGCAATTTTTTGCCAAATCTCATATGATTTGATAACCAAGTATAGCTCAAAATTTTTTGAAATTAATTATCGTAAAATTTATGCAATCCTTTTGACCAATTATTAGCCAATTATATAGCTATGCATACCAAGACTTCAGCTACGTTATATTATATAAAACTATATAAAACCCCTGTGTTACAAACTAACTGCCGAAAGGTATATGCCCAGCTATTCAATGACCTATATAAAACGCCCCCGATTATAAACAGCTCGCCAAAACAGATAAGCCCATTCATTCATTGTCTTATTCAGCATTTTATTAATATGCGATTTTCTTTTTGTTGCTGAAGAGTTTGGCAACACGTCGCATGCGCAATTTGGCAATTCGCAATTCGCAATTTGGCATTTGACTTTGACTTATGAGCCGATTACAAATTACGATTGTGAATAAGAAAAAAAAAACAGACAAATACGTCTGTGCCTTGATGGCCAAGTGCATGTTAACTGCAAATTTGCCACACTTAATTAGCCAGAAATGTGACATGAAATGCAATTTAAATCAAATCAACTGAAGCAACTGTAGCAACTGAACAACTGACTGACTGATTGACTGACTGACTGACTGAAGTTGAACAAGAGCAGAGCCTAGCCTAGCCTAGGCCTGTTGTTCTTGATGGCCGGCCATTGCATATGGTGTTCTCTCTAGTTCATGTTTGTGCATTTGAAATTAATTTATGCAAACATTCGTATGCTACATGACTTGAGATACATGAGTGGAGCTGCCGCTGTTGTTGCTGCTGCTGCTGCTGCTGCTACTCCTGCTACGACTGCTGCTGCTGCTGCTGCTGCTGCTGCTGCTGCTGCTGCTGCTGCATCAAAAAGTCGAACTCTGCGGCGCATACATAAATAAATTAAAATTGCTAATGGCTGGCAGTGGGTCTTTTTGGCTTTAAGAGCTGCACGCCCATAATTAAAAGCAACAACAGCTACAAAAACAGCAACAACAAAATACAGAATTGCAAAAAATAAAGTAAGGCATGACCAGGTTGAAGATCGCTTAGTGCTGTCTCTGCCAAGCTCTTGGCATAAATCAATCAATTTATTTACTACAGCGCGAGATGACGACTCGCAACTAGCAACGTGCAACGTGCAGCAGTTTGTGGTACATTGAACTGCGGCTGGGCCAAATGCAGCTAGTATTAGAAATATATAGAAAAATATATATAGTGCTGTAAAGTTGCCTTAGTTTCCTGCCTGAAAAATAAAGACATTAGCATAAGTTAGGTTTGCCTTAAATATGAAAATAATTATAGTTTTGTAGCTTTGCCAAAATAATTTCACGCCAAGAATTCTGGGTAATTTGATTTTGAAGCCAAGAAATTTGGCAGAGAATGGAGCAGGGACAGAATTAGTTATGGAAGTAGGAATGGAGGATGGATAGAGGTAGAGGTAGGGAAGAGGAGAAGGCAGTGGAAGAAGGGCTAGTGACAGAGGTAGGAATAGAGGCATGGATGGAGGTCGGAGGGATAGGCTAAGGGTGGAGTAAGTAGATAGACACAGAAGGAAGTCAAATGCATAGACGAGGGCTCAGGCGATACAAACAGAGCCAGGGGTGGGGACAGAGCGAAATCAGGGGCTGAGACAGATGCGGGGAGAGACGAATGGACAAAAACAGAAGCTGAGACATGGACGAAGACATTGGTGGAAACAAAAGTATAGGCTGAAGATGAGGGAGGAATTTATACAAGGGCAGAGGGAAGCAAAGGGGCAGAGAAAGAGGCAAAGAAAGTGTCTGGAGTAGAGTTAGGGGGAAATGCACAGACAAAGGTCAGACATAGGCTTGACTTAAGGAAGGGGTAGAAATAGGAGCAGAGGTAGAGGCAGAAGCTGAGGCTGCAGTAGAAGTAGAGGTAGAGGCAGAGGCAGAAGCAGGAAGAAAGGCTAGGCAGACGTAGAGGTAGAGAGAGGAACAGAAATAGGAATTGGGATAAGAGCAGGATCTCAGCCAGGGGAGTGAAACAGGAACTCAAACCGATAGAGGCACATGGGTAGATCCAGAGATAGAGGGTTGGGGACCAATAGCGACACGTGCAAATGCAGGGGCAGAGATAACAACCCACTCGGGGGCAGGGAAAGAGTCTGAGAAACGGGCAGTGTGGCTGTGGCAGGCGTGGCAAGGCCTTGCATGCAAATAAAGCCCCATAGATAGCTGTTCTTTTTGTATGGTTTTTTCTGGCACATTTTATTTTTTTTTTTTTTTTTGGGCGCAGCCGCAATTGGAGCTGCAATTGAGCTGCTGACCATATAATTAACACTTGGCAGCTGCCAGCCAAACAGGCCATAACGCGTTTTCATTTTGGGCTTGTGGCGGCCTTCTGCTTGGTTTCAGTTAACCAAAAAAAAAAAAGTTAAAACGTTGCCCCATCATCATCATTACGATCATCATCATCATTATTATTATTATTGGTAGCAGCAGCAGCAGCTACACCAATAATTTAAGCTGTCATAATGAAGCCATCAGCAATGTGTTTGAAGAAAATGGCAAAAAAAAAATTAAAGAATTACAAGAACAAACAACAAATGCTTTCTCCTAATACCCTGTAATTGAGTGAGCATAATATGATGAGTTAAGCATAGACACAAGAGGTGCGAGAGAGATAGCAAAAGTTAAACAAATATTGGATCAAAATCTTGAATGGAATTTTTGCAACTTCTTTGCCTACATTTTCGCTATATTTCTGCTTCTTTTCTGTAGCCCATCTAGGGTGTTGATTAGCTCATATATTTAGCTGCTGTCAGTGCCCGATGAAAGCCTTTCATCACAACATATTGCTGGCGCCGCAACAACAATTGTTGCAGCTGCAGCGGCTGCAGTTCGTTCTCATGCAGCAGCCTTAAAGTATTTAAGGCTTAATCGATGGCGCTTTATTGCCACGCCCCCCTGCCTCTGCCAACGCTCGCCTTAGCACAATTCCCGCATTGCCTTCTAACCTGCAATGCAATTTTTTTTCTTTTTCTTTATATATATATAGAGTTTTTTACTTTTTTTACACTTCAGGCCCCGGCTACGCTTCGTTTGTGTCGACAACAGCTTTTCATTAGACAATTTCCCCCCGCAGGGGCCGAGTGGCCGGGAGGGAGGGAAGCGCAAAGCATTTGCACTTTGTTGCACAGCAGCAGGGCAAGGGGTAGGGGTGCGGGGTGCGGGGTGCGAGGTGCAGGAGGTGGAGCGGGCATGGATGTGGCATGCAGGGCAAGCGAGCAGATTTTCATTATGTCGAGTCGAGTCGAGTCGAGTCGACACTAACAACAACTTTTACTTGTGTGTGGTACATTGTTAGCTTAATTGTTGTTGTTCTTGTTGCTGTTGTTGCTGTTAGAATGTGCGCGTTATTGAGTTACGTGCTTGGCGGCACAATAACAACAACAGCGGCAGCAGCAGCAGCAACAAGCAATTGCAACTCGGCACGTTTGCGTTATTTAACTGTCAGCAACATCAGCAACAACTGCAACAACAACAACAGCAGCAGCTGCAATTTAGCCTTAGCCTAGGCGCTAATTGACAGTGAAAATGTCGCGCACTTAACATTTGTCTTCATCATTGGCCCAAAAGCTGCTCCTGCTGCTGCTGTTGCTGCTGCTGCTGCTGCGATTGCTGCAATTGCAGCTGGTAAATGTCTAACGCAAAGCGGTAATCAAAGCGAAGCATTAAATCCAGCCCACTTGCATATGATAGATCAGATGGATCAAAGCACGGCTGGGCACGGCTCAAGCTGACGCGCTTATCAATGCCAGCTAATCACAAATGCAACTCAGGCGCTCGACTGACGCCTACGCAAAGCTCTTAGCCGGGTGCAAGAAAGGGCGCGTGGTGGGAGAAGGAGAGGAAACTGCGCCGGGCATCAATAGCTGCCGCACACGGCCCACGCGCGTTTAACAAGCGCAAAATCAGGCACAGCCCAGATATATATATACGTATATATACACACGCTATACATATTAAGTACCCCCAATACCCTAACGGGATATTCAATGAAATAGGGAGGCTAGGTGGGAGTTGAAGTCCCTATATTTTTCACCTCTCAAGTTTATATAAATATGAAATATACATAGGAATTCATATTCAAGTAATATTTCTATAGATATGATAGTGTTTGGAAAATATTCTATTTTCTATTATTTTTATTTTTTATTTATTTTTTTAATAATCAGCATGTAGTTTTTATTTTTGATTTATATATATATGTTTTTTTTTTATATTTTTAATTAATTTTTTATTTTTACAATTAGCATTTTAAAATGAAGATAAAAGTTATGACTTGATTTTTAAATAAAAAATTATTTTTGTCTATCATATAAAATTATTTTTAATAATGAAAGATAGTTTTTCTTTAATTCTATTTGAATTCTAATTAAATAATTCTTATTTCTTATTTCTTTCAATACATTATATTATCTTTAGTATTATCATAATATCAAATTTAGTGCTTTATTAGATTAGGCTGTAATAATGACATCATTTATTTAATTATATATAAAATATTATCTTCTATCTAACTGAATTCATTCTAAATTCTTAATGATATGAAATAATTATCATAATTCACTAATTATTCTCTCCTCTATTTATCTCTTACCATAAGCTCTCAGATAGCTGCTTATATATTCCACTTTTTCCTCATAAATCACACGAGAAAATGTCATATTTTATCAAATTAATTTTCTGTAAAGTATTTAATATTCGTTCAATCTCTAACGTTGTCGTTTTTTGTTGCATTGTTGGTTTATCGCAGTTTTTAATTATGTTGAGTAAGCGAAACAAATGAAAGTTTTTTTTATATTTTTTTTCTGCTCAACTAGCGCTGTGTGTGTGTGCGAGAGTGTGTATATGTGCATGTGTGTATGCGTTGCCTCTCATTAAGTGGAAGTGCATTCACGATGCTGTGAACGATGCTGATGATAGCTTGATGGCTTGATGCCTGATGCCGATGGCTTTTGACGACATCAAGATAATTGCTTCCCGGGTTTTTTCAAGCATAATATTTCTCTTGCGCGTGGGCAACAACTACGCCCACTTTTCCGCGAGAGTACCGAATTTAAAGAGAAATTATTAATTATAGCGCTGCATTTTGTTCAAGCAATTGCTGTGTCACAAAAGACTCTGTGTGTGTGTATGAGAGAGTGTGTGTGTGTGTGTATAAGTGAGTGTATGTGTCTGTGTCTGTGTGTGCAATTCAAAATCGAAACTTTTCTATGGCTTGGCAAGGTCGTTGCCAGCTGCTGCCTTTGTGCCTTTAATAAGAGACTTTAAAGAGTTTACAATAATACACGAGTCTCAAGCACTGCTCAAGGCTGGCCTGGCCCAGCCCCGACCTCAGCTACGGTTCACTATGCAAATTGCTCGAGCTCGAGCAATAAATGCGATCGAGATGTAGCTGTATGTATTTAATAATACTTTGAAAACGAAAACAGACAACTGAAGAGGGGGCGCCCACGCGCAATTATCAAGCGGCTTTTGTTGACTATGGGTTGACAACTTCTTTAATCAAAAGCGATTTTAAACAAAAAACCACACACACACACACACACACACACACACACACAACGACAACAACGAGACAAGAAAACGGGCGTGGCAGCAGCCCGAGTTCTCTGGCACGTTTCAATTGTTGTTGCCATTGCTGTGGCTCATTACAAATTTGACACTTTGGCTGACAGCGTTTGATTTCTGGCCGTTTTCAGCGGCGTAAATCTTTATGCTTATGTCATTTAACTTAATGGCAACAAGTCAACCAACAAACGGCCGGAGTCAAGCTACCCAAAAGACATAATAGTTTGTTTGGGACCAGAGTTAAAGGCCCAAGCAACAGCAGCAGCAGCAATCGACAACAGCAACAACAACAACTAACAGCAACTAGTGACAGCTGTTGATAGTTTATTGAACATTTTTGGCTAGCCAAAAAGCACATGAGCTGGTAATAAGCTGCAAAAGAGTTAACTCTCTGCATGTGTGTGTGTGTGTGTGTGTGTGTACTGGGTCTGCGGGTCTTAGCCATGGTCTTAATTATGTTTTAGAACCTGCACTTAAAGCTATGAGCTAGATGAGTTATTATACCCTTGAACTTATGGCTTGAAAAGGGTATGTAAATGACTAAAGCAGGCATAAAACATATATAATTTATGAGATGCTGAGGAAGAGGCAGAAGAAGAAAGGGAGTGACAGAGAGGATACCAGGGCACGATCAAAGAGAGAGAGAGATAGGGAGAGAGAAAAGTAGAGCGTGACAGATAGAGAGGATATCAAGTGCCTAAACACTTGATTAATCAAGTACAGTTAGAGAGAGGAAAAATAGACAGGTAGTGAAAGGTGGAGAGAATGCCAAAAGGTTTATACAAAAATCTATCCAAAAAGTTCTATAATTAAATTTCCTTCATTATTAATTTAAAGAATATATCTAGTCCTGTAACTTTATTCAATTTATATCCCAAATATTTAAATGAACTAATTTATGCTCACCTGGTGGCATCATAAACACCCAATGATCCCAGCCAAGGCAAAAGCAAGCATATTTACGGCATCTTCCAGTCGTTCAGTGCTCTCAAAATGACTCTCGGCTGTACAATCAGTCCTTGATAGGCAAACATCATATAAAACACACCCAAGTCGCTTGCTTGGTTTAGGCCAGCTTTATTACCAACTTAGTTTCATTATTAGCTGCCAACAGCCTTGTCTGTCTCTGTGTGTCTGTATTATTTTATTTCTTTCTGCTGTTGTTTTCTTAGCCGCTTTGTCGCCTGCCTTTTGGCCAATTTTTGTATTTTGACAAAACTGCCTAAGCGTGACTGCGGCTGGAGCTGGGGGAGGGGGGCGTTGCTGGGACTGTGGCGGACGTGTTGACGCAGGGCAATTGTTTGCAATTGGTATCAAAAAGCGTGTGAATATAACTTAACTTGGCTACAAATTAAGCCTTTTTGGCTTTTGCTGTTTTGCTCTGTTGGCACAACCGTCCGGTTTTTCTTTTTGGCCATTATTGACAGCGATTTGCGTTGATTTCAGTTTACTTTTTTTTTTTAAATCCATTTTTGCTTCGTTTCGTTGTTTTTGTCGACCATGAATCTGTTGGGCCACAAATGTTGCTCTTGAGTTCAATAAGCTTTTGTGTTTGGCTAATTTGATGCCAGCCAGACAGCTGTGTTACTCTTGGCCAAGACGCAACCGGCGCAAACTTCTTTAATTAAATTTTCAATTTAATACACTTGACGACAGCATTAAGCGGCCCATCGACGGGAGAGGTGGGGTGGAGGGGGAGGGGTGCGTATGTTTCTGCAGCAGGCGCCAAGTTTTCATTAAGCCGCCGGCAAGCTGATGCGACCAATGTCTAGGCCTTCTTCAAGATGTCCGGGCCAAGTCCATTTTCATATAAATTAAATGCCACAAAACTTGTTTTACTTACCATTTCATATTCTGTGTGTGTGTGTGTTGTTTTTTTATTTTATACATTTTTTTTGTTGCTTGTTGATTGGAAAATTGCAAATTGATAATTGATATGCGCCACCTGTCGGCTGTCGTTGACACAAACTTGAGTAGACAGACATTGATTTGATTGAGTTTCTTCCAAGAATAGTCCTGAATATTTTTATAAATAGATTCTATATATAAAGCAGAAGGAAATGGGTTAGACTAGTAGATACCCTATATGTAGCTTTAATTTCAATATATATAAAATATTACAATTTATTAGTGTCTATAAAAATCTTTAAGATTTTCGACTGCAACATACTCTATATAAAGTACTTAGAAAGTATAGTTGTAGAACGGTAAAAAGCTCGAACTGCGATTAAAAACCACAACAAATAAGTTTTCTATATGACACAGAAAAAGGTTGAAGTTCTGAACATGAATCAGTACTTAAATCATATAATTTAAGCAAACCCCCAAAAAAAATTTTATGATATATTGCAACATACCTATTTTCATCTCGCTTGGCTATCTATGCTAAATTCTTAAGCTTTATTAGTTTTGTGTCTACTCTAGAAACCTCATTCATATCACACGGTGTAACACTTGTCCAACGGACAACGGACATGACTATGGCCCAGTTGGCTAGCCATGTTTGCCTATGCCTTTTAATTGGCCCAAAAAAAAAAAAAAAAAAACAAGTTGTCCAATTCTCACTTAATAAAAACATTAAAACCCCGAGAGAAAAAAACAACATAAGAGATTATGATTATTATTAATATAATTGTTTTAAATTTAATGTTTTTTTTTTTTTGTCTTTTTTATTGCTTACGCAAATTGCGCATAAGTGTGTGGCCTAAACTTTTATCTAAAATTTTCCATCTGTTTTTTCGTTATCTTTTACAGGTAAGAGCAAGCGAGCGACCTCATAAAAACCCGAAAAAAAAAACTAGAATTACGGCACGTGAGTAAAAGCTACGAATGGACCGCACTTACTGCCAGTTGTAACACTTAAGCTGATCTATGTGTGTGCGTGTGTGTGTGTGTGAGAGTATGTAATGTGTGATTGCGTGCGTATGTGTGCGTGTGTGTGTGTGTAATGTCTGCTCAGATATATCTGCTCAGAGTATTCACTTTCTCTGCTTTAATTGCGGCCAATTTTATTTTGATGCGTGCGCATTTAAATGCATTTAAAAAGCAACAATAACAACAACAACAACAACAACAACAGCAATAACAGCAACAGCCTCTGTCAACTTCTGGCTTGGCAAAAAAAAAAAAAAAAAAAAACCAAATGAAGAATAAAATCAACTTTAGCGCGACTCACGTACAAAAATGATTTTGTAAAGAAAACTTGCGTAGCAGAACGAACCAGGGCAGCAGGAGTCGCGGCTGAGAGGAAGAGCAGGAGGAGGAGTTGAAGTCGCACTCTGAAGTCGTTGTCGGCGGCGTGGCTGGAGCTGCGGCTGTGACTGGGCCTGTGGCTGGGGCTGTGGCTGGGGCTGGGGCTGGGGCTGGGGCTGGGGCTGTGGCTGAGGCTGGGGCAGAACATTTAAGCAGCTTAACCCATTTCCGTGGCACATTATCATCATCATTTGATATGTCTGCAAAGCTGTTGCTGTTGTCGTTCAACAGTTGCAGAGTTTTTTTTTTTTTGTTATTTTTCTCTTTTTTTTATAATTCGTCTCTCTCCCTCTCACTCTCGGTCTCTCTCTTTTTTAATTTCTTTCAATTACGCCGCACTTGTCACAGTGGTCTGAAGCTGGAGCTGTTGTTACCTCCCTGTGAAATTCCCTCATTAATGCTGCATGCATAAATACGACCGGCTTTAATGAGTATTAAGGCTTCTCTGTATATCTGTGTGTGTCTGTGTGTGTGAGCAGCTGAGCTGCTGCGAACATAAAAGCCACTCATTAAACGATTTTAAAGGCGACACTGATTGAGTATCTCTCACTCTAACTCTACCTCTCTCACTCGCTCTCCCTCGCTAGCTCTGTCTTGCACTTAATTAGAATCAGTTTCGCCAAAAGCTCTCTACTCCAATTGCATAACACAATATAGAGCTTGCAGCAGTAGCGGCAGCAGCACCGGCTGCTTGCAACATCATTATTAACAAAGCGAAAGTTGAGAAAAGAAATGTTGCCGCGCGTGGCATGGCATGGTCGGTCGGTCTATGACCGCATCATGGTGCAAGGAAAGTTGTGTGCCTTTCTAAAACTCAGCTATGTAGAATAGAGGACAATCGGCAATAGGCAATCGGCAATCGGCAATCGGCAATCGACAAACGGCCCATGGTTACAGCATGCAACAGCAGTGCGGCAGGTTGCAGCAGGTTGCAGCAATTGCTGTTTGCTGTTGCTGTTCAATTGCTGATGCGCCAGCAACATGGCAGCCCAACACAAAACCAATTTAGCCAGCCCAAAAACAGGCAAAACTCATTGCAGCGGCGCTGAGTGCATCTGCTGAGTGCAACGTCTAACAAAATGGTGGCCGTAAAAACAAATGAAGCCAAAACCGAATGGCAGGCGAGCATAGCTAATGCAACATTGCCTAATGCCATTGACTAAGCTCAGCTTGACCAGGCGCACTTTCAGTTTTCAAATGGACGACAACAACAACAACAACAACAACAACAACAACAACAACAGCAACTGCAACAACAACAGCAATTGTAACAGCAGAAGCGGCAGCGGCAACAGATAACAAGAAAATTGGCAACAGTTGAGCCAAGCCGAAACTCAAATGCCCTTGAGCTCGTTCGCTTTTATCCTTTTACTGAAAACAAAAGCAAATTCTGTTGTTGTTCATGCTGAAGGCCTTCAATTAGATTTGACTATATAAAGACTTTATAACAAGGCTGTGACTAATAGTTAAATGAGTTGCAATTGAAGAGAAGATATATGTATACATGTATATATGTATATGCATATCTTATAGTTAGCATACATATAATAAAAAAATTTTGGTTGAGGTTTTTAGGTTGAAATCTAGATTGAAATATTTATGTTTGAATTTTGCAAGGTCCACTGCAAGCAAGAAATATATCAAGCTAAGAAACTATGAAGAAAATATATATAAATATAATATATATAAATAAAATATGTATAACAAAAAAGTATATATAAATATATAAATAAAATAATGATTAAAATCTTTAAAGCTTTTGTTGCTGCATTTCGATTGAGATTTAGAAACATTTACATTTACAATTTAGAAACATATAATAATTAATAATAAAAAATTTATATTGCAATAAATTAACTACATATATGAAACTATGCCTTAGGGATATATGAATATACTATGAAAATGTGAATATATAAGAACTATTCCATTTCTGCGAATTACATATATTAGATTTATGATGTTGTCCGTTTTTTTTCTTGAATTTCTAAAACTTGGATAAAATATAAAAACTTAATAGAAAACTCATATATAAATAAATGAAACTCGTCTACATAAATCATATAAGACAAAAATGTAAAAAACGCCAAATTATAAAAAAGTCCAATAAATGCCAAAAACTCGTAAAAAGAATTAAAAACACTTTCCCAAAATTTTAAAGACCATAAAAACAAAATTAAATGAATATTATCTTTGCAAAAGAAGAAAAAGTAAAAGTTTGCATATCTCATAACCAATATGTCGCTTTCATCAATTCACTTTTAACCCTCCAGAAACTCACGCGAAATTCAGTAAAGAGCCTATAACTATAAGTTTCTCTGGTTACAAACAATTGAAGCTAATCGAGCTGCCCTTTGGGCTGGGTTAGTGTATGGCTAAAGGTTCAGCGCGATTCGTTTTTATGGCAAAGTCAAATAGGAAAACAAAATAGAAGTTAATCTAATAACAAAGATTGAGCGCAATAATTTTAGCGATTGGCAGCGCAGATTTACCATGACCAAGCGGCAGGAGAAGGAGCAGGGGGAGGAGCAGGGGAGGAGGAGAAGCTGCCATAGAGGCAGAGGCAGAGGCAGTCAGCCGGCAGCAAAAGTAAAAACAGCATCAAGTAAAAGGGAGCGTCGTCTCGACACGGATACCAAAACCATGGTCCACACTCAATGGCTGGCATAGTCGAGCAGCAGCAGCAGCAGCAGCAGCAGGAGGAGGAGGGGCAGGGAGGCGTTAGAGATGAAGGCAGACTGAAGCTGGAGAGCGTGGCCAAAGGCTCGTTAGCGTTTTGGCCCAGCAAGTGCAGCAGCTGCTGCTGCCAAATGGGAGCTGCACTTGTTTTGTTGTGTCTGCACAGTGTAGTGTCTGTCTGTGTGTGTGTCTTTCTGTCTGTGTGTGTGTGTAGATAGCGTATCTAATGGTTACATTTTAGTGCATACAAACGTATCTAATCGCTTAAACGTTTTATTAAATTACGCCAGACGTAGCACAAGAGAGGGGAAGAGAGCAGGCTGAAGGCGGCGCAGGCAGCGTCAGACCAATCGAATTTGTTGCATCATTGTTTTTGGCCCAAATGGCCATTGCCTTATTTGTGTGTTTGGCTAGAAGCCATGACCTTGCCCAGCTGTGGAGCTTCAAGGTAAAATTTATGAGATTTTACTCTCTCTCTCGCTCTCGCTTCCACTCTCCCCCTCTCACCCACTATTAATATCCTGGCGTTGATTTTGGTAATTTGGTTTGGCATGCGTTTAACTAAACACTTTAATAGTAAATGCCGGCAGCAACAGCTGCTACAGCAACAACAACAATAGCAGACAACAAACAAACATTGCGACATGTTAAACAAGTTGACAGCCAGACAAACAAAACAATATGCAAAGAACGAAAGTTTTGCTAGATAAACAAAAGCGGCTGCTGGCTGGCAGGGCTGGCAGTCAGGTAAAATGCCAGCGAATATGTGGGCATGGCCCTATGCACAAAACTAAACACAAAACACCAAAAATTGTTGACAATAGAACAAAAGACACTCAACAATGACAACAGCAACAAAAAGCTATAGCAGCAGCAGCAACAGCGAGAGCAGCAGAGGCTGCAGGGCAACATGCAAAAGCTGCTCTTAAGTTTTATGAAAGCAGCGGCAGAAGACGCAGCAGCAGCAGCAGCAGCAACATAAACAGCAGCAGCAGCAGCAGAGGAGGCAGCAACAACATAAACAGCAGCAAGAGCAATAGCATGAATATAGCAGCAGCAGCAGCAGCAGCAACAGCAACAGAAGCAGCAATAACAACAGCAGCAACAGCACTAGCAGCGGCAGCATCAACAATACCAGCAACAACCACAACAGCAGCAGCAGCAACTGCATCATCATCAACAACTATACAAAGTCCTAGAAACGAAATTGAAATCGAAATCGAAATCAAGGCATGCATATGGATATAGTTGGTCTGAATCAGAATTGAAAACAGCAACTGAAATCAAGAGCAAACAGTTGAGAGGCAGTCGCAGCAGCAGCAGCAGCAGCAGCAACAACAACAGCAGCAGCAGCAGCAGCAGCAGCAGCAACAGCAACAGCAGCTGCATAAGCAAATGAAGCCGCACATGAACACGACATTGCCACGGCCAGCGAGCTGCATGCAAATGAGGTCCAGCCCCCTCGCTAGGCTGGACACACAAAAGCGCAAAAAAAAAGAGAAGCGAACGGTGGGCGTTTGAGGATTATTATTGTAGCCGCCGTTGCTGAAATGAGCACAAAAACTAGCACCGCAGGGCAGCTAAGCTCGAGTGTGTGTATGTATGTAGAGCTCGCAATAATTGCTGCTTTTTTTTTTTAAGCTATTTTTTTGCTCGTGTTAAATGGCAACAGGAGCAGCAGCAGCAGCAGCAGCAGCAACAGTGGTGGGAGCAGCAGAACAATTGAAGTCAAGCCTGAATGCAATTTTTTTTCAGCTCTTGCAGGCGAAATGCAACTTCATGTTTCCTCATCGTCGTCGCCGTCGTCGCCGTCGTTGTTGGCTGGCTGCTCCTTGATTTGTTTGCTTAGGGCTCTCTGACTGAAGCAACAACAACAGCAACGGCAACAACAACTGCAGCAAGTCTCAGTTACAGTTTGCTGTTCTCAGTGTCTGCGGCTCAGCGAATGGGGCTGCCCTTTTTAGCCTGCAGCATGAATTTATTTGTTTTGAAATTGTAACTGCAGCAACTCAGCCGCATCCGCAGCAGCAGCAGCAGCAGCAACCTGAGAATCATCATCAGTGCAGTTGCAGTTGCCTTTTCAGTTATTGTGCCTTGTGCTGATTGTGCGGTTTCGATAAGTTCAATGCAACTGCAACAACAACCGCAGCAGCAGAAGCAGAAGCAGCAGCAGCAGCGACAGCAGCAACAGTAGCAATAAGCCCACATGCATCACGTGGCCAACATGGCAATGGCAAGTGATAAATTAGCGCAAGCAGCAAAAAAAATAAAAATAAAAAAGCCCAAATGTCAGCCGAAAAAACGAAAAAATATATATAAAAAATCGAAAAATAAGGAAAGCACATTTTCACTTTATGCGGCAGTCAGCAGCCGGCACATGATTAAAAAGTTCAGATAAAGGATGAGTCAGGCAGGGCTTATGCCATCAGCATATACCCTATAAAAAATTCACACATTTATCGCTGATTACATAAAATGCGAAATGTGAATGTGTGGCGCAAATTGAACTTCAGTTGAATATTAAAGAGCAGCAAATGGAAGCTGAAGAGTTGCTTTTACATGAATATTCCATATACGGAATAGCTAGGTATGTTTTTTTTTTTTTGTTTCTTCTTGAAGTCTTAATGTAGTTTGTGCCAATTTATTAATTTAAAAGAAATATTCAAATATAAAATTAATACTAACTATAGTTAAAATAAAAACTTAATATAAAATAAATATTTAAATATAAAATAAAAATAAATTATAAAAACAAATAAAAAAAAAATAAAAACAAAAACAATAAAAAAAAATTAAAATAAAAAAAAATATATATATAATTAAAAAAATAAATAAAAAAAAATTAAATAAAAAAATTATAAAAACAAATAAAAATAAAAACAAATAAAAAAATTAAAAGAAATAAAAAAAATATAAACAAATAAAAAAAATTAAAATAAAAAAAATATTCAAATCAGCTCAAGTATGCTTAACATTTTATATTTTCATATTTGAACCTAATAAATTATTAAATATTTTTAATATTGATTAAATAACAAATCACATAAAATTCAACTAACGCCAATAAATTATTATTATAATTTCTTCATCAATCAAATTCTTAAAGGATTTACAAAATGCGTAGCAAAGGCACAATCAACTCAGCTCAAATTTACGTTGCTCATTTCAAATTTAATCTTTACCAGTCTCAGCTCTGCTCAGCAGTTAAATAAACTTCCTAATAACTCAAGTCATCCAGTTCCCATTTTGTTAGCTAAGCTTTATCAATTCCAGCTCTGCTCAATTGCCAAATAGAAATCTAGCTTTATTCAAGCTAAATTTCAGCAAATAAAGAGTAAAAGCATATTGACGCTGAGACTGTTTGTAATACGCTTTCCTGGCTCCATATTAAATCCTTAGCTAAGTCTTTGATACTCTTTCATGCCTAAATTGAGGCTGGCCAATAGCCAGCTGGAAATCGATGTACTATGTGGCGAGCAGTTGGAAGTCCATGGCAATTTTCTCTCCATATTTCTGGCTGCTGCGAACGTGCCGCGTGCAGCGGGTGGTGCAGCAGGCAGGAAGGTGGTTTGCTGTTGCAGTTGCTGGTGTTGGTGTTGATGTCGTTACAATGGATGGCAGGAGGCAGGAGGATGTGGGAGACTAGAAACTGTATTGGGGATGCTCTGGCAAACAATGAGAATGAGAACGAGAACGAGAACGAGAATGGGATTGAGAATGAGAATGATGGCGCGCATCTCAGTGCATACGCTGTAAAGATTAGTGAAGCGCTGAGCGTGCTGTGCATCTAAGAGTTGTTGCAACTGTAGCAAACTTTTACTTATTGTCCGCGCAGTTGTTTATTTCAATTTTTTGTTTTTTTTTTTTTTTTTTTTTTTTTCGGCTCGCCAATGCTTTTGCTTTTGGGTTAGGGTCTCCCGACTGATGCTGCTGCTGCTGCTGCTGTTGTTGTTGTTGTTGTTGTCGTTTTGGCTGTTTGCATTTAATGCGCCCAGGAACAGGGACGTGTTCTGCCGCGAATTCGTGAAACGTGATGCTGCAAAAGTCATTCGCTTTTTACGTTTCGCTCTGCGCTCGGTTGGCTGTTTGTTCGTTCGTTTGTTGGCTTGGATTCTCCTCGATTTCGACTGCCCTTGCTTATTGTTTTATAGGATGCGGATGCTGCCATAGTCAGTGCCATTGCCAGTGCCAAAGCCATGGCCAATGCCAGTGGCAACTGACTTTGACTTTGCTCGCAATTTGAATGGCTCTGCTTTGACTCTGGCTCTGGCTTGGGCTCTGGCGAATCGAAAGAGCTGTCCTTGTTATGGGAGCATGGCATTGTTAGCTGGAGCGACGACAGCCGCTGGTACCTATTAAGGGTACATGAGAACTTTCCACCGTAAAGGGCAAATGCGCGCTATGAAAATGAAAGCCAAATTGGCAAACGGAAAGTTCCAAAATGAAAAATGTTTGCGTTTTCGTGTCCTAATTGGTGTGGCTAACGTTTGTCGCGCCAACTACGACAAAATCAACAAATATAATATCGAAGAACTCGATGATGATGATGGTGATGATAATGATGATGATAATGTTGATGATGAGGAAGAAGAACATTATAAATAATGGCACCTGGAGCGCCAACATGACAGCTAGAAAAACGATTTGAGAAACTTAGAACTTTCCATAGAAGTTGGGAACTACCCAAGATTGGAGGCCATTGACTGTTTGACTCTTTGACTGTTTGACTGAGTGAGTGATTGAGTGAGTGACTGTTTGATTGATTGATTGACTGACGCGCGCGCACTCGCACTCGCGCTCGCGCTTTTGAGCTGTTAACAATCTCATTGTGGCCACGTACAAGTTGGCAATGTAATTAATTGCTTTCCAACCTGTGCGCTTGGAAAGTGTCCAAATCGCAATGAGCCAACAGCAGCAGCAGCAGCAGCAGCAGCAGCACAAAAAGAAGAAGAAGCAGCTGAGGTAGCAGCGGCAGCAACGCCCGAAGAACCCGCACACACAAATACTAAAGTGGGTCAAAGTGGTTAAAGACACTGGCCAAAAGGCAAAGAATGCGAATGTTGCAACTTGAGGCGACTTCAAAATTCATTCAAAATGATATGAAAATTACGAGGGCTGCACTAACAGTTGGCAACACCCGCTGCGCCACAAATTGCACTCAAGTTCAGTGAACCGCGTGAAAACTACGAAAACGTAACTAATTTTCGTTGAGTGTGTATGAGTCAAGCCTAAAACATCAATCAAAGCCAAATTAAGCGTAAAATGCTGTGCAGGAAACAAAGCGTCAAAGTCAAGACACACACAAACAAAAAAATAAAGCACAAAGCACAACAAGACACACACACACACGCACACAAAGAGACAGCGACGAGTGCAGTGCAAAAGGTTAGGCCCGCACCAGGAAAGCAAAGCCCGCATATACTATAAACACACACGCACACACACACACACACTGCCTGTACTGCCTCCATAACCATGGCCAAGACAATCAATCAAAGCGCTTTCCAAAGAAAGGCAACAAAAAGACCAAAAACAAGAAGACAACAGCTACAACAACAACAACAACAACAAAAAGTGCAAGCCGGCCTCAGCTAATTTTAAAAGTCAGCCCCTACTGCAGCCGCAGCTCCAATTGCAGCTCATTTGCATACAGCGCTGAGTTATGGATGAGCTGTTGGTGTGGGCAGCAGCCAAGAATTGGCACACGCACAAAGAGGCTGCCAGTGGTGTCCGTGTGTGTGTGTGAGTGTGTGCATGTGTGTTTTATGCAAATCTTTAAGCCGACAAACAGTTTCCTGATAAATGCACATACATATATATACATATATATTTATATAGTATATGTGCAGCTGGCAAACCGTTATATGCGCGATTTCCACAAATTTGATAAACCAAAGCCGGCGGCTGAAACAAAAGACTTAGGCAACAAACTTGCGTGTGATAAGACTTGAAAGTATATTAAGCTAAAATGATGCAACAGCTAATAAAGAGACTAAGGAACGAAGAAGATGAATGAAGAAGCAAAGGAAGATCGTAAAGTAGATGATTTATATGCAGAGAAACCTAATGGAACGAAATTAGAAAATGAAGATGAACTATATATATATATGCATAATATATATGGATGAGAGAAGTTCTACATATTCTATAATATGTATATAGAGTAGAACACATGTATATAAAACATAATATTGAATATTTATCGATTCGTCAAATCGGATTTTCAAGGGGAATACCTCTTCAGATGAAGTATATATGTATATGCATTATATAATATATATATTCATATAAAAACATAATATTGCATTTAAATATTTATAAATTCGTCAAATCGGATTTTTATGAGGAATACCTTTTCAGATGATACTTAATATGAAAATAGTAAAAGCATTTTTTATGCATAAACAAAAAAGTAGAAGAAAAAGATAATCAATGTCAAAATGGCATCAAATTGAGAAATAAAGCCAAAAAAAAAAGAAGAGTTTGAATGAAAGTTAAGATGAATGACCGATATGAGTATATATAATCTATTGAATAATTCACTATATATTATCCATATGAATAAATGAATACATATATTAATATATACATACATACGATATAAAATGATATATGTACATATGTAGATATTTATATGTTAAATATTATACGAGTCGAATGTGATGAATGAATGAACCAGATACAAGCATAAGAGTTGACTGAAAGCTTGAATGAAATATTCATCAAAGCGCCGATGTATAAATAGAAAAACTGTATACTATAAAGATATCCTATATAAAGATATAAAAACAAATATGATAACCAGCATACCCTGTAAAAAAATGTTCAGTATATGTTAGAGCGTTAAAATGAAAAACACTCCACATTTGCCGAATTCAAGATCTTAACTGAACTCTTTATTGCTTAAAATCCTAGTTCTTATATACCTAACAGAGACTCTTAAAACTACTTCCAGTCACTGGAAGGGTGCATTTTCTCACACAAACAAGTGCCCAGATGTTTACTTAAGTGTCCCTTTTTTTTGAATCTTTGGGCCCAGGCTCACGTTACATTTACATATATTAGACGCTGCATTGGTCGCTGCAACTAAGGGATGACATATTTATTACTTTGTGTCGGATAACGCGCAGGTTATTCGAGTACTGTCTCTATTTTTATTATTATGTATGTTCATGTTTGAACAGTATAAGTTCCTGATATATATAGAATACGAATTGTAGCTAGAAATGAAATAACTAGTCCAGACACAATTGACACAGATCCAGACTTATAGAATACAAATATATGACTAGCTCTATAGATATGTATATGATTCATATGCCGTATGCAAGACGGCCCCATACAACCATGATATATACAATAATATAATAATATTTTCATGATATGTGCAATACGAATTTCTATCAAAAATTAATTATATACAGAAACCTATGGACATAAGACTATACAAAAGCAATGCATACCCTATACCTGTACACCCTATAGAACTTTAAGCTTAACTTATTAACTCTTAAGCTCACACACACACACACACACATACGCACACTTGACGTTTGTTTGATGTGCTTTTGTCTACTTGGCTGTGGCCGTGTCTGTTTTGCCGGCATCAAGTCAAAAGGCGAACGCGTCGCCGTCATAAACCTTTCGATAGGCGGCGCTGCTTTGGCTACGCCTTGACCGCGCATCGACCCAAACTTGCGCTTGGTTTGTTCTTTTTCAATTTAATATATGTTCTTTCTCTCTGCTGCCGCTTGTTCTTCTTCTTATATTTTATTATTAAGCGTTACGTGCGCAGCATTTAAAAGGCAAACGCAGGTTGCATTTCCCTGCGTTGCATTTGTTGCTGTGCATTTTTAATTTGTTGTATGTTTGATTGCGCGTTGCGCGACGCCGAGAGAAATTAAAAAACAATATTTAATCAGCGCACATAATCTGCATTTTAAAATTGAGTTTCCACTCAGAGCGCGGGCTGCAGGCGCTTTTGGGTGTTGACCATTTAACGCGTCGAGCAGGCAGCTGCCCCGCCGAGCCCGCCTGAAAGCCCTGTGAAAAGAATTTGTTAGATTTTAATCGCTGAGCTGCGTTTTCGCTCGAATAAAAAATAATAAAAATAAAACTGAAAAAAAAGGTTCAGTTTGGCTTGGCTTGGCTTGGCTTGACTTGGGTTGAGTTGGCGCAAAGCCATAAAAATCAAATCAGCGGATCGGACGATGACGACGTCGTCGACGACTTCCTTGAAATCAAAGTCAACTTCGGCTCAACGTTTGATTCATTTGGTAGACTTGGCTTTATATGCTTTATATCTTTTTTTTTTTTGGCCGCAAGAACCTTGCTCTGGTTGGGGCTGGGGCGGGCGGGTGCCAGGGTAGCTGCATTGGGCTAGAGGGTTTTGTGCTTGTTAATCCTTTGACGTGACGTCTGTTCATAATTTGCGCTCATATTTCATCAGCTATGCATGCGGCTGTGTAGTCCAGAACTTTGGCCTTGCGGCAATTTTGAAAGGTTCTCTGATTGAATATTCTAAAGTAAGTTTGTCGTAAATCATTGGCCCAGACAGCTGTGGCCCCAGCTCTCGACTTCGAGCTGTTCTCCAAAACAAAACAAAACCCTTTTCACACACACACACACACACACACACATAAATATTAATGCGAGTGCACATGATAATATGCATATGCTGAACGCAACTATTACATCAGTTAAATGTCTCACAACGGCTCTTTGTCATACGAAATGGCAAAAGCCAACAACAACAACTACAACAGCAACAAAAAGTCGCACAGTCAATGATGCCGTTTCGTTCGTTCAGTCAACCCAAAAAATAATGATAAAAAAAAAAAAAAAGAACTCACATTCTAAATGCCAATCGTTGGCTATAAATAAAAGAGTCAAAGAGCTCAGAGCTCGGAGCTTGCTTTTAATTTTAATGAACCATAAAAATTCACACGCACAATGATGATGATGGGCAGCAACAAAATAGTATTACGATACCAAGACTCAGTTGACACAGACTCAAAAAAAAAAAGAAATGAAAAAAAAAAAATGGAAATGAAAATGTTAATGAAATCCAAAGAGACGCTAACAAAACAAATCAACAGCTAGAGCTGGGTTATGGGAGTCTGTCTGGGAGTTTGTTCGTTTTTCTCAGCAAACAAATCCCGAAGAACCAGAAGAAGCAGATGAACAAACCAAAAGAGACTCAAAATTCGAAAGAAAACTATTAAACAACTGTCCGAGTCTTATCGCAGAGAATCGCTCGTACAGCGTTTGCTTAGAAATTAGAGACGAAAACACAAACTTTTTGTTTCTCTCGCAGTGTGCGTGTGTGTGTGTGTGTGTGTGTGAAGAAAGGCCTTACCTAGAGACCGGTTTAACAGCGCGCTGTTAACTCACTGTTAAAATGTACGCTAGCTGCGACGTCGACAGCGACTGCGACTGCGACGCCGACTGCATTGTTCTGGGCACTCAACTCAACCGACAGCTCTCAGAACCGTAGCTCGCATTTCATTAGCTCCACAGCCAGCGACCGGTTCATAACACAATCAGCAGTCCGCGCCGTCGTCGTCATCGTCGTCGTCGTCGTTGTTGTCGTTGTCGTAGTTATCGCTGAGAACTGTGCGCGTGCGCGTTTGAGTTTACGTTTACGTTTTAGTTTACGTTTACGTCTACGGCCCACGCGAGACACTCGGCAAAGTAGCTGATTCGGTAAACAGTCGTCACTCGATATACGCAACAAAAACAGAATATACTACTACTACATATAGTGTAGATAATCAATGTGAGAAGAGATTTAAAGCATTTGGTAGATGCTGAGTTTCGTTATGCAAATCGAATGCGTGAAAGTAAACAAATTCTTTGTGTGCCAAATTTGGTTAGTTTTGTGAAATTCGCCAGTTAAACAAAAGAAATTTATTTGCCATTACGTGTTGTATTATGAAATGCGCGTAAAAGTCGCGTAATCAACAACAACAACAGCAACAGCAACGAGAGCTGTAAAACAAGGCAAATAGAAAACAAAAATTCAAGTCAAGAAATTGCCGCCAATGAGCAATGAAAGTACCTCTCTTTCACGCACTCTATATCTATGTGTTGTATGTGTTGTATGTATGTGTGTGCGTGCGTGTTAATTGATTGGCAAAAGGTGTAAATCTTTATGGTACATATTTAACGGCATTTCTTTCAATATATAATATATACATACCTATATAAATTTTGTGGAGCAGAGCGAGTGATTGTCCGCATTGGAGGTGAGCAATAATAGCAATAAATATGTAAATCTCTGAAATAAAAATACAAATCCAAAAAAATATTTGATATCATTTAAAAGTAATTAGCGTCATGCTCTAGAAATTGGGTTAAATGTGAAAATTATTATTCTGTCTGCGATTATGTGTGACTCTGTGTATGTGTGTGTGAAGCTGGTGTGAAATTTGTTCACATTAAGTGTCAAGAATAAATTTTGAATATCAATTCTTTAAAAAAAAAAAAAAAAACTTGTGAAATAGACAAAAACAAAGAGTTCAAAATATAATAGCGAATAATTATTAGTTAAATAAATTATTAATTAGCAATATAGATTTTAATTATAAATAAACAGTATTAAAAAACTATTAGGTAAATATAAAAACCCCACATAAAACTAAATGAATATTTATTAAATCAAAATAATAATTATAGATTTGTCTTGCATTATCTGCAAACTAATCAAATATTGATGAATAATTAATATTAATGAGTAAAACAATAAAAAGCTAAATTTAGTTCAAATGAGTCAACTCAAATGAGAAAACTCAAAATTTAAATATATAAATAGGTTCGAGCCAAAGAAAATTGTGTTTAATTTGGTTTTGAAATCATATGAATAATTTAAAAACCAAAGAGAACAAGTTTAACAGAGTTTTCATATGACGCAATAAATTAATAAAATATATTTAAATAAATAAACTAAAATTGAAATTCTTGGAAAAAATAAAAATAAATAATAACAAAAAATATATAATAAAAAACTAATAATAGTTAAATAAAAAGAAGAAATTTAAGAGATATTTAAATATTTCATCATGAATAAAATATATATATAAAAATAAAATGAAATACAAATTATAATAAAATAATTGTAAATAATAAAAAAAATATATATATATTAAAATAAGATAAATAATAAATTTAAAAAAAAAATAAAATAAATAAATAAAAAAAATTATAATAATAATAAAAATTTTAAACTTTTGTTTTATTAAAAAATGTTTTATAATATTTAATTAATATAACAAAAATAAAAATAAAGAGAATAACGATAACACAAACTTTTTTGAGCAATAATTAAGTTGGCTTTACCAAATAACTTTTCAAATACGTTTTATTTATTATATTTGAAACAATGCATGATCCATTTAAATAGCGTTTTATTTGAATATTGCCATTTAAGTTGGCTAGAAAATTGGAAGCAGTAAATATTGAGAAAGCTCTCCAAATTCTCCCAACTAATTGATAATTGTATGCAAATTTAAGTCGGTTTCAGCTCTATGGATATTTATTATCCAGAACTATCTGCTCTCTTTATGGATAGCATTCAACCGTTTGAGTTGGCCAAACATTAGGCATTCACTCAACTTGAAAGTTGCTTTTTGTTATTGCCACCTTAAAGAGTTCTAAACACTCTTTTTTTTTATGCGGCCTTTCACTGCTGACAATCCATTAGACAACAACAATTTGTTTAGCCCGTTCATTATCAGCTCGATTATATGCCCATTGCTGCCCACACTCTGATAGCCAGGGCAGGGACAGCCTTTGGGGCTGGGGAGGCGGCTGCAGCTGAGACTGAGGCAGTGCGAGTTAATGGTCTGTCGTAGAGCTGACACCAACGCACACTTCTCATCTTTGGCTGCCCCCTTGCAGCAAGCAACACTCTCCAATCGAATGGTATTGGGACTTTCGTGTTTTGTTTTATTGACAACAAAGACATGCAGCGTCTAGATGAAAATTTCACTTACAAAAGGCGGGCGCAACATTTTCTTATTGTATTTTCATTTTTCTGGGTCAAAAGCAAAGCAACAAAAGCCCATCCTCGGCATTGCCAAGCCCAGCCACAGCCCCAACCAGCCAGCCTTA
Organism: Drosophila mojavensis; assembly: GCF_018153725.1. Taxonomy (NCBI): domain Eukaryota; kingdom Metazoa; phylum Arthropoda; class Insecta; order Diptera; family Drosophilidae; genus Drosophila; species Drosophila mojavensis. The sequence continues at coordinate 6,776,803 of NW_025318906.1, read as the reverse complement.
GCACGGCCCAGCCCCTTTTTCTCTCTCTCTCTCTCTCTATTTGTCTCTAAGCTCGCAGCATTTGTTTATAAATGGCAACAAAGTTGCCCAAAAAAGGGATTTCCCTTTTACATACACACACACATACACTCACATAAACACCTCACATAGCCGTCACAAATGAAAAACTTTCGTTTCGTCTGTGAACAGAACTCTTACGGTTACCTAGTGTCATAGCCAAGGTAGAACTGTGGGCATAAATTAAACTTTTTTCTTTGGGTCTGACACAATGCTCAATGAACCCAATATAGAACTTCGACAAACGGTTCTTTTACTATATTCTTCTATATGTGTGTGCTACCGTTTAAGAGAGTTCTGTGTGCCACCAAATGCGGCAGCCGTCAATTGTTGCTGCATTTCGTTTTCGATTTCCTGTGCTGTTCTTGGTAGGCGACCGCTATGCCCTACCCAAACCCAAATCCTACAGCTCTATCTCTCTCTCCCTCTCTCTCTCTCTCTCACTCTGTCTATCTGTCTGTCTGTGTGCAGCGCATGATTAATATAGAATCCGAAATGTGTGTGTTTTCCAGCTCGGACCGTTTGGTTGATTAGTAAGCACGTCAACATTTCAATAAAAAACACAAATCATTGGCGCGGGCAAGCTCATCAACGTCAGAGCAACAACAACTATGACTACTACAACAGCAACAGCAACAACAACAACAACAACATTATTATTATTGCCCCTTTTTTCTGCTGTTCTGCGGCTTTGCATTTTAATTGCTTTTGATTTGCTGCTGCCCCCGCCATATTTATGAATCGGAATTGAAAATTTTCGAATTGGGCGCGCTCCGACTGTTAAATTTAGCATATGAATAAAGCAACAACAACAACAACAACAATAACAATGACGACAACAATAGCAATAACATCAATAACAAAATGAGTTACATTCTGCCTATACATATGGAGCACGTATCTATATATCTATATACACATATATTATCCATATATACTTTATGGATATATCGCATCATCTATCTATTGACACAGTCGATACTCAAAATATAACTTTACGACACGGTCAACCGTCAAGGGCCGCGAGCCCTTGAAACTGCTTTTGTCCGGCTGAGTTTTTATATGATGTTACGGTATTTGATATTATTTCATTTTACCTCAGTTTTTTTTCGAGAAAAAATACAATCGAAGAAAAAAAAACAGTTTTGATACAGTTTTCGTGGAAAAGATAAAGTGATGCGCATAGAAAGAAAAAGGTTTCTAAGTAGCTTTGTCAAATGTCTCTGAAGTAGTTTAAAGGCCTATAAATTTTAGGGACTTTCAGAAGTTTTTGGATTTTATAACAGAGATTTTATGGGCGATTCTAGAAACATATTGAAAGGCTTCATTAACTAAACTTCATTTTAGCTGTGCTGTCTTTATATCACATTTGTTTACATTAGCTCTAGAACTGTATTGCATATTATATATAGATTATAGCTAAGAGCAACGTGACACTTCCTGCAGCTTAACCTGCATCTGCTTCTTATGAACTGTGTTGATATGGAGATGAAGTATTTAGCTACAGTATTATATATACGTATATATAATGACTAGAAGATCTATATACGATGAGAGTAGAGATATATAGAGTGGCGTAATATTTAAACATAAACATGAGGGGAAATCATGCATATAAGAATGCTGATATAGATTTCTATATAGATAGATTTTTATAGATATTAATAAATATAAATATCCATCTATATTATCTTTTATTGGATGCATAGTTATGTTATATACCTATCTATCCTACTTGAATATATATAGAAATACACATAAAGATATATTTATATTTGATATCATTCTACATTCTCTTCTATATATCTATTGATTATTCACATATACGTATACATATACAATACATAGACATAAAAAAATAGCTATAAATATTGATTCGTAATTAGTAATTGCTATACGCCCTGAGTCATGTAATGACATATATTAAATATGAATATATAATATATGTATATGCCAGCTTACTGTTATCTACTCCCTCGTTACTGCAGCTCGTTTGCTCTGCCCTTACCTTAATAACTTACACTAAAGACCCACCTAAATATACTCCACCTCACGTATTCCTCCTACTCATTACTCAACGCAGACCTCAAACAGAGGCAACTGCCTGCACTCGACTCAGCCTATCATAAATGACAGCTACTTTTGGCTTCAGTGCAATAACCTTGCGGCTTACACAGCTACCCCCAAAGAGTCCGCCCAAAAAAGAGCGAAAATAATATGAAACGAATCCCAACTGCGCCTTTTCTCACACCCAATAGAACGAATGAAAAAAAATAAAGGGACAACTTGACAAATGAAAGCAAAAACCAACTGTCCAGCGATATAAAAAGCTGAAAACGAGTCAAGAATGGGCAGCGCGTTAATTTTTCATGGTAGACAAGAGAAAAAGCATATTATTTCATTATTTACATCGTGGCGACTAAACAAACGAGCGGCAGCAAGTGGCAAGCGGCGAGTGGCAAGTGGTGAGTGGGCTAGAGGCTAGAGGCAAGTCGCGGCTAGGCCCAACGATGTTGTCCGTCATTAGTCACACCAAGGGTTAGAGATATGCCCGGTGCCAATGCTAGGGCGAGTGCAAACCACAAGAGATCCGCGTGCAAAAGCGGATAAAAAGTAATCAAAAGCGCTAAGAACGACATAATCAGGTAAGCGAGAGCTCGAGGACTCGATGCAGCTGAAGATGCAAGTTAAAGCCAAAGCCAAAGCAGTTCGCAGTTGCCGTTGACAAAACGGATATGAAACAAAATGCAGGAACAGCATAGAGCAGTTTATACTATATACATGCATACATACATACATATATACTCTACATATACAGATATACATGGATATTGTTCGCTAGCTGCGCAGTCAGCGTCGACGTGAAGTGTTGCTGGGCGTTGAAGCGGCAATAGCGCGAGATTTCTTAGACGCATATAAGCAGCTTGCTGCAATTTTTTAAGCCGCAGCTTAAAACTGGTGACAACAACAGCAACAACAAATGCAGCAACTGCAGCAACAACAACAACAACTCTGCTCTGCTCTGTTCTGCCTTTGACTGCAGCGCGCAGTCGACTCGAGTTGGATTTTGTAAAACTCTTTAGTGTGATTAATGTGCTCAGACACACACACACACACAAACACACTATGCAAACATTCATACACACACACACATGTTTGCTTCCTTTTATGAGCTACGCCTGTTCTGACCTGCGACCGGGACGTGCTCCTTACACTTTTCCTTTTCTGTTTTTTTTTTCTCTCTTCTCTTCTCTTTTCTTTTCTACCTTCTTGCAGCGCGTCGGTTTGCCTTTTGTTAGCAAAACAAAAGCCACCCACATGCATCCACACCTATGTACACACATATATGCGCAGATTTTGTTTGCAAGCACACTAGCACACCAACACACACACACATGTTTTCATAGACTGTCACGTAATCCTTTTGAACGCTGCTTTTATCGCGCTTTATACACTTTCCATGCAACTCGGGAGGGAAACTTGTTCATTAGGCAACGCCAAACTTCATATGCAGCAAGTGAGTTAATGTTCTCTAGTTAGAATTTTGAGCTCTAAAGTGGGTTTAATACAGCTGACAGAGCTTATTTATTGGGGCACTATAAGTTGGAAAATATGTGTATGTATGGGGAAATTTTAGACTGTTTAGGTTGAAGGCTATAGCTAAAGTCAAATAACTAAGCATGGAATTTGTTTGAAATGTTTATATATTCAATATTGTCTTGAATATATAAAATCTTAATATATTTAATATGGGAAGAGCCTTGATCTATTTAAAATATGAAGACAGCTTGCTTTGCATTCTAGAAACTAGAAAGCCAGCGAAACACTTGACAATTATGACTAAGCTCTGGTTGCTGCATGAGCTCATGGAAATGATTAGCTAGAATGGAAGTATAGAAATATATTAAAATGGGTTTTTTTAAATGAAATAATCCAAAAAAAAAATGAGAAACGTAGATTAAGCTGGAATTTTTATTCAATTTTTATATTTATAGCAGATGAAAAGAAATTTTATATAAAACAAAATCAAACTGGAATTTCCTATATTTTTAGAAGTGATTGAATTTGAAGAAAATAAAATAAAAACGTTTCTTTGAATAGGACGAAAGTAAAGTAAATATTAATAGGAATTCTCTGCATTAAAAAAAAAAAAAAAAAAAAAAAAAATTAAATGAAAAAATAATGGCAATTTCTAACAAATTTGCAATTATTAAAATTATTAATTATTACTATTATTAATTATTAAATTATTATTAAATTATTATTAAATTATAATAAATTAAAATTAAAGTTCTCTGCAAAATTTCACTGAATTTAAATAAAATTAAAAAATCAAATGAAAATGCTCTGCCTAAGTTTAAAAAGAGTTTGAACCAACTTAAAATTTTACCTCTATTTTTGCTCCCAGCATACCCAACTCAGCTACATTTAAGAGCATTTAGCATTCGTCCGCTCGCAGCACTCCAAAATCCTTGCTTCTTTTAAGTTTTTTTCTGTTGCTTTCCGTTTCGTTTTTGCTGTGTACCTGTTGTGTTGTTGTTGTTGTTGTAAGCTCTGTATCTCATTATGCGTCAGACTTCTTCCACTAGTCGTTGTTGTTGTTGTTGTTGTTGTTCTTGTCTGCGTCTTAGGTTACATATTTCATATTTCATAGTCAGAAAACCGCATGGAAGGGCGCAAGGCGCAATGCGCAAGGAGACCGGAGAGCGGAGAGCGGAGAGTGGCGAGCGGGCGAGCGGGGCTGCCCCTGTTGTCACTTTCAACCCATCTGCGCACTCCAATTGGGAACTGGCTGCAGCGTTTGTTCAAGTGTTTTGCTTGCGGCTTTTGTTTTGCCCTACGGCCAGGAAACAGTCGCAGCAACAGCAACAGCAACAACAACAACAAACGGCAACAGGCAGGCGGTCTGAAGTGGTAGGACTCTACGCCAGCATAGCTCAACGTCATCGTCGTCAAAGGCAACAAACTTGGGGGCCAGCTGCAGAGACTGAGAATGCGACAGCGACTGCTTGCAAAAGGATTTCATGTTTATTGCAAGTTGTATTTTTCCTTTTGCATGCCTGCTTATTAAAAACAACAACAGCAACAAAAAAAAAAAAAACTTTAAAATAACTTTTTGTGTGGCTTCTTCGTAAATGCAACGTGTCAGTCGCAAGTTAAATGAGTTTCTCTTCGCTTTTTTTTTTTTGTTTGCCTCTGTTGCTTCACAGGAAGTTGTTAAGTGTTGCCCTGGCAGAGGCAGAGCCAGAGCCAGAGGCAGCGGCGCATCTGTCTTGGTTGCCCTGAGCCTAAGTCTCTGTGCCAGTTACTTGGCAAAGCCTGCACAATGCTGTGCCGGGGCGCCACTAAATTAATTAAGCCATTCTCAATGAAATCGACTAAAATGCGAGGCGCAACTGAAACTGTGTCATGCCATGCACCAGCACCAGCAACAGCAACGGCAGCAGACTGAAAAATACTGGAAAAAAAAGATCAGCAAACAGGCGACTAAAACTCCAGACACGTACGCGCCAGGAAACCGAGTCGACTCGAGTCGAGTCGCGTCGCGTCGCGTCGCGTCAGTTGGCCAATCCTCAGCACAAACAAACTCTGTTTGAGGCTGTGGCATCAATTTTTGTCCAGTAGCCAGTAGAAAATGTCACGTTTCTTTAGCCACATAAGTTACAGCGAGAGAGAGAAAAAAAAAACCGTGAGAATTGCTGCTGTTAAGTTTTTCCTGCAAAAACTAAAAAAAAAAAAAATAGGTACTTTCCATGGTGGAAATTAATTGCTGGCCGTGTTATCGTCGTCGTCTAAGACACAGTCGGCCAAATTAATTGGAAAGCAGTGCAAAACACACAAACCAAAATACCAAAAAAAAATTAAATAAGATATCCAGAAGTAAACTCACAGCCAACAAAAAAAAATTGAGTCTACAAAATGAGCTACTCTATTAAACTACTCGCAAAAGCTTTTCCAACACTGTCCAATTAATTAAAAAAAAAAAACAAAAAGCAAAAAAGAAAACTGGTTAAAATTAATGTAAAAGTAAAGTTGAAGAAAATGAGCTGAGAACTAAGCAATCACTATTTGCTGCAAGTTTTACAACACTGAAAAGTAGTGGTGAAATTCTAAAACAGCGTAGAAACTATACTAGCTATCTAAAAGGACCTCTGAAATAATCGATAAAATCTTTAGTTTAAATTGAAACTCTTTAGCCTTGGCATAATCTGTAGCCTAATCAAAAATCTATCAAATAAGAATAGTATTGAGATTATGTTCCTTTTTAACACTGACACTCCTACTATATAGGACAACTGGTCAAGTATACAGTAACAGATTCTGTTAGTTATTTTAACTATAACTAACTAATAAATAGATACAGCTACATAATATATGCAAAAATTTTCATAGAGCCTTTTCCAACATTGGAACATAAATTTCGAAAATTCAATTATAGCTTGCTTTTATGTACAGCACGAAATGTTTTATAACTTTAAGTTAATGCACTTTATGTTGCTGTTGTTGTTGTTGTTGTTGTATTTTACTGTTGTTGTTTCTAGGGAAAATTGCATTTTCAGCTCTTGGCTCGTAAAATTGTTTATGATCCGCGTTTTCCAGCAGCCATTGCATAAACTTAAGTCCGGTCAGTCCCTAGAAGTTCGGTCTATGGAAATGCAAGTCCAGCGTATGTCTTAGCACGCCCACATTGACTCCTATCTCAGTTTCTCTCTCTCTCTCTCTGCGTTTTCTTGCTTCTAATTGCCAACTAATTTAGTAAACGTTTTTGGCCAAACACAGCACTGAGAGCTGAACTACACAGTTCAATGGCAACGTATGCAGAGTGCAGCTTGCAGCGTTGCCATCGTCGCATTTATGTGGGCTCATAAATATGCAAATATCCTTTAAGTACTTTTAATGTATGGTCATTTGTTGGCCAGGCTTACGACGATTCCTACAACAGCGTCTGCCAGCTGCCAACTCCCTCAACCTAATGGCCTTAATGGCATGCGGGGCATTGTCGCCAGCGTCTTGGGGCATATTTACTTGCATCTCCTGGCTGCCTATGCAGCCACAAATGCAATTTCTATTCAGCTTTATAGACACATAAATAACACCTTTACTTCTGAGTCTGTATCTGTGGGGCTTTGTGAGTGTATATGTGGATTGTGCGAAAACTTGACGGATTTTTGGTATATTCCACGAGGGAAGTCTTAAAAGTAGTACTACATTTAAAAAATTCATATGGATAAGAACTCGGTTAATAACAAATGAAAAAAATAATAATAATAATTAAATAAAAAAAATTTAAAAAAAAATTAAAATGATTATAAAAAAAAACTGAAGATGTTTTAAAAATACTAAAAATGATTTTTTTAAATGCTAAAAATGATTTTAAAAATACTAAAAATGATTTAAAAGTGCTAAAAATTATTTTTATAAATACTAAAAGTTTACTTTAAAAACTTTTCAAAAATCTGAAAAAATTTATGATCTTACCTATAGATTATGGCGAAACCCGTGTAGAAAATTGTGCCAAGCTAAAATAAAACAGAAATAGAAATATATATTGATTAGCAAATTAGACAGAATAGAGATAAACAAAAGTAAATATCTGATCTGCCTCGCACATATATACAACTATTCAGCCAACCCTCGCAAATAGTTGTGCGCTCTAGCACAAGCTAATTCCAAGACCAGCTTCAGCGTCTTTGAGCCGTCTACAATATTTATGAACTTTATGCAGCAAACTCCTCAAACTACTCTCGCTCATAACTTAACTATCTAGGCATATGCCACTCTAGTATATGTAGTAACTCACGCAGCTTTAAGTATTTGCTCGACCCTAGGCCATGCCTTGATTAGGGCTAGCCATAAATATGCTCGTAAAAATAATAATAAAACCCTTTTCACTAATTAAAACACAACAAACTTGCAGGACTTGCCAAGAGGAGGAACACAAAGAGCCACAGCAGCGGCAGCAGCAGCACTAGAAGAAGAAGACAGGACGCCAAGACCCAAGTAGAATTCGCACACTGTGGCCAGAACGACGAGGAGCAGCAAACCGAATGCAGTATCTCAACTACGCTCTGCAAACATCCACGCGACTGCTGACCAGCCACAGCCACAGCCAGAGTCAAAGTCAAAGTCAGAAACAGTTTGAGACGAAACTCAATCAGAATCAGCAGCAGCAGGAGCAGCAGCAGCAGCAGCAGGAGCAGCTGAAGCAGAAGCAGCAGCAGAAGCAGCAGCATCATCAGAATCAGCATCAACGTCAGCGACAACGTCAAATAGCAGCAATTGAGGCAGCAGCAGCCGCAGCCACGCCCATTGAAGAGCAAATAGCAAACGCCTGCTGCAGTCGTGGAGCCCAATTGCTGCGGCTGCGTCAACAGGAATTGCTAAAGCGACGCGCGCTCGAATTGGAGGATCAGTTGAACGGGAACATTGATAGCTGGGAGAGCGACGCCAATAGCAGCGAGGAGGCCGAAGAGGGAGCGGTGGGTGGACAGCAGTCAGAGCAAACAGAGCAGCAGCAGGAGCAGCAGGAGCAGCAGCAAAAGCAACCAGAGCAACTGAAGCAGCAGCAGCAGCAACAGCAGCGGCAGCAGCTCGAGCCGCAGCCGGAACGTGAGCCGCAGCCAGTCCAATGAAATTTACTCTCATTTAATGTTCAATTGGCGCGCAGCAAGCTGCTCTCATTCTTTAATCGCGACATGGCCGCCACCGATGGCCAAATCATATTGGCGGCATCCCGTTTCGGAGATGCCACGCCCGTTTATCTGCGCGACTTTTCCAAACAGCCGCTGCCGGCGGTGGCCAAAATACTTAAGGGGCAGCACCAGGCGCTGGGCGTGCCCACCCTTTCGGCGCCCTCGTTGCAGAGCACCGCGCTGTTCTTGAGCGCCGGCAAGAAATATCAGATACTGGCGCAGCCCATCAAGATCAAAGAGGGACGCAAGCCCACCAATGTGGGCGCTAAGGTGCTCATACCGGAGACCTATAACGGCTACTTCGAGCTGCTTAGCGAGGATGGCCGTTCGACGCGCTGCATCGACTCGGTGCTGGAGTTGGCGCGACGACGCAACGCTAGGGTCCTGGTGCGTGAGACGTTCCGTTGCCAGCAATTGAATCGCACCATTCACGCCGGCGAACTGCTGACCACCATGAACGACAACGGTAAATTTCTGCAGTGCCGCAACATCAAGGACGAGATCATCAATCTGCCACTCGATACCAAAGCCAAGTTCTCGCCGATAGCGCGCGAGGACAGCATCAGCGGTGTGCATACGGTCAAGAATCTGTTGCTCAAGCGTATGCCAGTGATTGTCAGGTGAGTTGGCCAAGGATGTAGATAAAGCTATGTATATACATATTGTATATGGAATACTCCTTAAATTTGAGATAGAAGAGCATATTAGATTTTATGCAATAACCACAGCTAGTAAATGGAATTATGGAAATGGACTGAAAATGTATAATTTAAAGGAATTTCAGAAGAGGTTAACGATTTTATACTATCTCAAATTGTGCTCGAAGAGTATATTGGTTTTCGTTCAATGACCACAGTCCTATCTGTCCTATCGTCTGTCTGCATTTCTATATATAGCCTTCTCTTTAGCCTTCTTTCTCTGTAGCCTTCTTCGATACTCATTCAGCTTGCCAAGAGAGAGTATATTGGCTTCTATTGCTTTAACCTCAGTCAATGCTGTCCATTCGTCCTTCCGTTTATATTTCTGTGATTATATATGACTTATTGAATCTAGATACTTGAGGTTTAGAATGATGGTTTCTCTTCAATACTATAAAAGGCCTTGCAAGCCGAACAAATCCATAGCTGCCTCAGCAGAAAAGTATGTTATTCTTGAACGACTCTATAGGCTGTCTACAAGTATGATATACCATCCTACCAGAGTCGAGGGAAATCGTAAGAATACAAGATCTTCCATAGATACACAGCTAGGAACTCGTATAAAGCAGTCGCTAATGCTCGACTGCAGCGCCTTTACCTCTTCAAGCCTCTCCTCTAAAATTCTCTACTCTCTCTTCTCTCTCCCATCCAATCCCTCGGCAGACTCGTTCACGGCAGCGCGCCAAAGGGTCTGAAGCAGCCGTTTGTGCCGGAGCTGCGTCTGCTGGGCTACGTGGAGATCGATCGGATCTTTGCGCTGCCCCTGCAAAAGGATACGGATTTGGTGCCGGTGCCGTTGAATGCGAAGATCAAGCTGCAGCGTGCCAAGAACATGGAGCAGCTGGAGCACTTCATTGAGTATACGCGCTTTCTGGACAAGGCGCAACGTTTGCTGGCCGATGCGCGCGATCGTCTGCAAGTTGTTGATCTCAAGCTGAGCGAGAAGGAGAAGAAGGACTCCAAGTTCAGCAGCCGCAATGGCAGCGGCAATCGGCTGCCCATTGTCATGCTGCCATCGGCCGCGGGCCTGGCCAGCGGCTGGATGGAGAGCGGCTATGTGTTGCGTAAGAGCGCCAGCTGTGATTCGTGGTCCAAGCAGCATCAGCTGCAGCATCAGCAGCAGCAGCAGCAGCAACAGCAGGCGCTCAATAGCAACGATATTGCCGAGGAGTACAACGAGATTGATCACATCTATGATTATGTGCGTGGCCTGACACCGCTCTCGAAGGGTTTGGCACGATTCGAACCGATTTGCGAATCGCCTACGCTCAAATCGCATCATACGGACAGCAGTGGCAATGGCAACTATTGCAGCCTGATACGCGCACCGATTGCTGCTGCAGCAGCAGCACCTCCAGCACAGCAGCAGCAGCAGCAGCAGCAGTCGAACAGCAACATCAACAACAACTACAGCAGTCTGGAGTCGAATAAGCACAGCAGCAGCAATGGCGGCAACACACATCATCATCAATATGCAACACAACAGCAGCAGCATCAGCAGCAGCAACAGCAACAGCCACACCAACAGCAGCATTTGCTGGTCAATCACTATCATCATAGCCATAGGCAGGAGGATATTAAGCCCGTGCCGCCGCCCATCGAGACGATTCCGGGCAAGAAGCCAGCCGAGAAGCGACAGCGTCCCACACTACCAAAGCTTTACATCAAGAATTCGAATGCGAATGCGAATGCGCATAGCGCCGGCAGCAGCAGCAATGGCAACTCCACTGGCGGCACCAGTCACAGTCACAGTCACAGCCATAGTCACAGTCACAGTCACAGTCAGCAACATTTGCCGCCAACGCCCAATAATAACAGTAACAACATCATCAACAACAACAACAACAATACAGCTGCCATTGTGGCTGCTGCAGCGATCAATGCACATCACGCTCACTCGCATGGGCATCCACACACACACACGCACGCACACCCCCATCCACTGCCACATCCACACCCACACCACGGCAAGGTGCTGACGCCCAACAATCATTTGCCTGTTAAGGAATCGCTGGAGCCGCAGTCGCCGCTGTTTCATATCAGGTAAGTGAGAAATAGGGAGAGAATGGGGAAGATATATAATTAGATCTTGTTAGCAGGTTTCGCAAGAGATTTTTAGAAATTCTGAAATACCCATTGATTATGGCATTACAGAGTGAACTGAATGTAACTGACAGTAAAAAAGCTAAGCAGGGCTTAGCTTACTTCTAGATATTCCCGATGATGGCATTACAGGGTATATTTTCTGTATGTAACGAACAGTCAAGAACATAAAAAACATATATATTCTTGAAGACCTAATTGGACATTGTTAAGTTATTTATAAAAAAAAAATATACTGTAAATATATATTTAAAAAAAAAAAAAAAAAAAAAAAAAAATCTGATTAAATCATTTTAAGCAACTTTTTAAAATTTCATTAGAGCGTCTAATGTTAAAAAATAATTAAAAATAAACGTGAAGATCTTAAAAAAAATAAAAAATAAATAAAATAAAATAAAATAAAAATAAAAATAATATAAACAGACAAAAAAATAAAGTAAATACAATATAAACAGACAAAATTAAATAAAAGCAAAAATAAAAAATAACAAAATTTAAAAAATATATAAAAAAAAAATTTTAAAAAATAAATAAATATACAAATCAATTACGATCCCCATTGCAGTTTATATTATTATAGGGTATATTAATATGGCAACAACAAATGTAAATGTCCTAACATCACACTCTCGTTTTCCCTTTATTTTCGGGTCCACCCAGATACAAGAGCCTCAGCAGTCTGCAGTTGACGCCCGATAGCAATACAGCGGCCATGACGCCGCCGATCTCAGCCAAGGCAGCGGCAGGAGGAACAGTTGACGCCTGCTCACAGACGCCGCCCGATGTGGTGCTCAAGTGCAGCAGCATACTGAATACCCATGGCTATCTACACAGTCACAGTCACAGTCAGAGTCACAGTCAGAGTCACAGTCACAGCCGCAGCTCGAGCAGCAACAATCATCATAATCCGCGCGAGGGCACACTCGACTCATCGCGCAGCGGGGGACGAACGTCGGGCGATTCACAGAAGCAGCTGCCGGAGAAGAAGACGCGACGCTTGTCACGGCCGCGCAGCCTCTCCAATTTGGTGTGGGATCTGCGGCCGAGCAAGGAGAAGTCCAAGAAGAAGCTCTATGTGCATCATTTCGATCAGCGTCAACAGGCGACGCTCTATCTATAGGAAGTTATGATGGGGGAGAAGCAAACTGAAGTGAAGTGAAGTTGGAAGAAGATTCGTTGCCAAATCGTTTCGCTGCCATCAACGACAAACCCACAGACAACAAACAACAACAACAACAACAAAACAAACAACAACAAGCAACATTTAGAGCGCTGTGTGTGTTCCCGCAGGTGAGCAAGCCTCTAGTCGCTAGCGGGTTTTGGGTGGGAGGGGAGGCGTGGCAATGCAAATCGTGCCGGCCCTCTGATTGTTTTGCTTATTAAATTCGTGCAGTTTAAAAACTTAAACTAATTTCCGCTCGCTCCTTGCTATATCTCTCTCTCTCTCTTTCTCTCTCTTGCAGCTTTCACCTAGATTTTTTTTCAATTTCTTGTTTAAAGCTTGCAGCAGCAATTTTTAATTAATATTGAATTGTGCCTTTCCCTGCGCCCAGAACTATGCTTTAAACAACAACAAAAACAACCAAATTCCATTCAAATATTTTTCAAGAATATTTTGCCTGGATGCACGAACGACAACTGAGAGCGAGACAGAGAGAGAGAGGGAGAGAGAGAGTGGGAGAGCGAGAGAGATGAAGCGTGAGAGCGAGCGGAACTTACTAAAGCAGTTGAGCCAAACAACAATATAACCACATGAAGCGCTAACACACACCTACACACACACACGTACACTACACCTACACCTACACACACACACATCAAGTCTATAAAATTGTGATTTTAATTTTATGTTTAATTTAATGTTATGCGACACATTTAGTTAATATTTTTTTAAACGATGCGGCGATGAGCGATGGAAAAAAAACAAAAACAAAACAAAGCAAAATAATAAAAAACATAAGAAATATACTAAAAAATAATAATATAAATATATATAAACAAAAGCCATTTATCAATTTGCTGTCGCTTTTAGTTTCGAGTCGAAATGGCAAAAAAAATAAAATAAAATAAAAAATTAATTCAAAGAGAGTTAGCTGGAGAAAGAAAAAGATAGAGCAAGAGAGGGAGATAGAGCGAAAAGCAGCAATATCAAAATACACACAAACACACACACACACATTTATAAACAAAGACACACACACACATGAGTATATTATATAGTTAAGCAATATATATATATAAATAAATATCGCGTACATTATTTAACTAGATGAAGTTATGCAACAAGAGCAGCAGCAGCTGCAACAAGCAACAAGATTTATGCAATTTTTAAATCGTTAAACAATGAATTTAATTAATTTCTCCTCATAATTGTTTACAATTAATGCAATTTAATTACAGTTACAATTATAATTACAATTAAACTATAATCTTGTTAGTCTCTCTTTTCTTTTAGTTCGAGCTCAAGAGATAGAGAGAGAGAGGAATGGGGAGAGAGAGGGAGAACCATCACTCTCTCTATCTCTTTTGCTTGCATTGTCTTAGTCGTTTAGCGTGTACATTTTTTAGTTATTACAAATGATATCGCTTATACAACTAGCATATTATGTGAGCATATAGAGTATACTATATTATACTATAAATACAAACTACATTCTATTTGTGTCTAATAAATGTCTCAGAAATATATATATAAATATGTATATCAATTGTATATGCAAAAGCAACGTGTTATTCATTTGGGCGGTGTGTGGGCGTCGGGTAGCGTTGCGTCGCGTCGCAGCGAACGAAAGCAATTGAGTCGTTTATAGAAACGGGAAGAGTTTCGATTGCAGGTGCAACAGGTAATTAAGCTGCTTTTACAAAACTGGCTCGAGCCATAAATGGAACAAACAATGGAAAGTGCGCAGTATTCATTGATTCAGGTAATTGTATTAAAATGATGTTTATAGAATTTTATTTGGTATATTGTTGAGGCAAATAATACTCTTCTCAAATATAAAATTGTATATTAGTTAACACAAACTTTAAAGTATAAAACTCTCAATTATTAATGAAAAAGAAATCGTTGATCTTAAAGAACCAGCCTTTTAATTACCAATCGATGCTACGTTGCTCGCCTGGAACTAAAGAATCCTGAATTCTTAGACGTCCTCGTAGGCTTTAAAAGGGGATAAAAAGCATCAAGATCTTGTTCCAGCGCAAGGATATGGCTAAAGTAGAAGTACACGTATGCATCTTATGCCCAAAGTAAACTTTGCCTGCAATATTTCTCCTTTTGGGTATGCAACGAAATTTTTTGCAGAAAAATTTGTCAGCTGCTTACTGAGATTTCATTTTGAATGGTATTTTTACGAAATATTGTAAAATTTGACGGCTCTTAAAGGTCAGCTCTGACGGGTATGCGACAAAATTGTTTTTTTTTTTTCGTAGATTTTTTGATACTTTTTGTATCTATCCTGTTTGCCTGATATCTTAGCTTATATTTTTAGTAAAAAGTCAATTTTCCTTTCATGTTTTTTGTTTAATAAATATTAACAAATGTTTTTTTAAATATACAAAATATACATATTAATAAAGTTTTCTTAAAAATACATAAATAAAACTGTTTTTTTTTTTTTTTCATTTTTTTTTATCTTATTAATTTTATGTTGCAGCTGTTGTTACACGTGGGTAGATGCTTCGCCTGACTTCCCAGGCGCTCTATGTAGTCGCAAATATAGAAACGTCGTTAGTGTGATATGATCTAACTTAATAATTATCCAAGTTTCAATATACCCCCAAGACTTGATTATATCCTTAATATATGCATATTGGCAACGCATTAAAGTATCATTTATAGCCTAAGCTGTTTTATAGACCTCATACGTGACCCGCTCCTTATAAATCAACATTGCTACACAGTGAGGTTAAACAAAAAGCACAACAACAACACGAGCAATTCAGTTAAATACACACAGCACACAATACTTAACTGGCTTTAACCAAAACGGGATCATGCGCCAGGTGAAAACTGCGCAATTGCTAGCGTTTGCTTTTGCCTAAGCGTTTGTTTTCGTTTTTGTTTTTCTCTTCTCGCTTCTTTCAGCAAACGCACCAAGCGCAAAAGAAAAAAAAAAAACCATTTGAATAGAGCAACACTTAATAATTTATGGATACACGTCAAATGCTTCCTGCTAAGCGTCGAGCGAGACAATGAGGCGAAACACACCTGCCAAAGCATCGACACCTGGCCAAAAACATGAATTGCGCCCATTTGGGCAAAGAATTAAATCCCAATTGCATTACACACACAAACACACACACACACAGCAACAACCATATTGGAGCATATGCGGAACAGACTGAGAGAGTAGAGAGGAAAAATGTTTATAGATAGTTAGAGGAGGCTCAATTGCGTTAATGTTCGTAATTAGTTGGCAATATCGAAAGATTTAATTTGCCCGCACAACAACAACAACAACAACAACGCCAAAAACGTAGCCAAGCCGATCAAGTTTGTTGCCTAAGTCTTTTGTTATTGCAGCGATTGAAGCAAATTGTGCTATGCAAATAGTTGAGAGAGGGAGGGAAAGAGAGAGAGAGAGAGAGAAACGTATCTCGCCAGCTTGAGCTGGCGGCAACGAATTGAATAACATGAAAAATGCGCTTACATTGCGATATCATCACGTTTATGACGCTGGCGCAATTAATCAGCCGACATGCAAGCGCTAAAAGGCAGAACTCCAAGCTGCAAACTCCAAACTGCAAACTCCCAACTCCAAGTCAGAATTGGAGTTGCAAGTTGCAAGTTGGAAGTCGCAGACACTGCAGCAAACGCACAGCTGGCTCTGGTCTTTGCCTTCTGCTGCGACTAAGAACGAACCATAAACGTTTCTCTGCTCATCAAATGTGCAATTTATAACATTTTCCAAGGCGGCTGCCGGGACGACCAAAGCTCCAGCTTCAGACGCCTACGCAAAAGAACGAGAATCAACAACAACAAAAGGAAATGTTCGACTAGATGATACTTTGCAAATAGTTTGGACTAAAATTTGTCAATGAGTGGAAGAGAATTAGATTTGGACTTGGACTTCAACGAAAGCTTGGATATAAACCAGGACTACGACTCCTTCCTCAGTTAATAAATATTTTAACTGAGCTTAGTTCCGTTCGGGCAGTTCCAAAATGAAGACCCCAAGCTAGAGTTTTAACAAAGGATTCTACGCCTAATAAATAAATTAAAATATTCAAATGAAATTAATAAATAAATGAAAATACAAAAGTAAATAAAAATTGATATACAAATTTAAAAAAAAAAATAATTAAAATAAAATAATTCTGAAATGAAATTAAATATTTAAATTAAAAAACATGTATATAAATGTATAAAAAAAATTTTAATTAAATTTAAAAAATAATTAAAATAAAATAATAATATAAAAAAAAGACAAATAATAAAATAAAGAAAAGTAAAAAATAAATAAAAATAAAATATTTAGAAATTAACAAAGATCACATAAGCTATTTCTAATGATACCACAACAAATTCTATATTAATATTTAATTAAAAATATATATTTAATATATAATTTAGCTACCATCTGACAGACGAACATGAAAGCCTGTTTCGATAAAGCTGACTCTATGATTCCCGTCAATATCATACAACATGCTTTAACTTCTACTGCATCTGCTGCACATGCCATACATCATTATACCCCATTTTCTGTAATCATATTCATTTGCCCAGCTTACAGGGTATAACGAATATATATTCTCAGATCTCAGGCGCAAAGCTCTCGTTCTCTGGCTGCATGTTGCCTGGCCATTTGCTACAGTTATGGCACACAGGAAGACACTGAAGCGGCTCGTCGAACAGCTGCCATGGCACACAGGCGAGAGAGGGAGAGATCGAGAGCCTCGATCCATCCGCCATCCGCCATCCGCCATCCGCCTTGGCATTGCCTTGGCTATGGCTCATGTGCCGGCGATTTGTATCGCCGTCTGTTTAAACTGTGTAAATCGCCCTAAACTACGCATCAGTTTCGGTTTCAATCTTAAAAACTTGCTTTGCTTTGCTTTGCTTTACAGCCAAACAGCATCAGCATCTCTTGTCTCTACCGTAAGACCGTTGCCTGTTGCTTCAATATGTTTATTTAAACGCTGCTGTTGCTGTGGCTGTTGCTGAGCGTTGAGGAAGTGGTTTTATTTGCCACGGCTAGCAACTTGATCGCGATATATTCACGCGATATGCGATGTAGCGGTAACAAATTGGCCCAGCCATTGGCTTCCTATCCGCTCTCCCTCTCTCAGTATTCGCTGTGTAAATCCTGGCCCAGTTCTAAGTCGCTTCCGCGTCACCTGAGCACAATTAAAAGTGCGCACAGTTCAATTACCCACAGCCCACAGACTGAGGCAACTGAGTCGACTTCCCCCTATTGAACGTTGGCCCAGGCAGAGGGTCTAGCTCTTCAGCTCTGGCTCTTCTTTGTCTACACACAGACCGTCATAGTCAAAGTCAAAGTCAGAGTCACAGTCAGAGTCAAAGTCAGAGTCACAGTCAGCGTCGGAGAGTTGTGCAATTACGCGGGTCGTCGACATTTGTTGGCTGTTTGTTATTGTTATTGCTATTTTTGCCTGTGTTTGCCAATTTCGCAACTGTTGCTAGTTCCAACTGCCTCGATAATCATTCAAATTTACAAGAAAACAATCAAAAACAAATTCCTAGAACACAAATCGACGAAACTCATTTCATTTCAATTAAAGTTGCACGCCGATGGTGAGCAGAGGATCGCAGTGCTTAGCGAGTGATTATAGCAGGGCGACGATTGTATACTCTATAAGGCAGTCAAGATGTGAGAAATGAGAATCGCATAGAACAGGGAGCAAGCGATGTAAAGTAGAAACTGTGTAAAGTTTGTATGCTCTAGAGGAGAATCTAGCCTATGATCTAGCTATCTATGTATATTTATGAGAATTGAATAGAGAGGCAAACAAATGGTTAGCTTAAACTAGAGCGTCAAGATCTGGATTTCAGGAATTATTAGTCAGATAAAATTCAAGAAAAAATGCCACTACTTATATGAGCTTCTTTGAGAATCGCATAGAAAGGTGCCCACTATGTATACCCTAACGGGCAAGAAATTCACATGCACTGCTTAAATTTATATGAGAATTAAATAAGACGCCAATCAACTCTTGAGCAAACAAAGTTTCTCTACTCTTACCATGAATCACGTCAAGTTCTATGCACAGAGACGGAAACAGAAACTGAAGCAGACCCTTGCTTACTCTATAAGGTTCCCTACGCATGCGCCGATTGTCATTAGCGACTGATTTCTTAGCTTTGGCATCAAACTCTATAGGAAACTCTCAGCGTTCAGCAGTTGCTTGGCTCAGCTGGCGAGCGGGCGAACGGGTGGGCGGGTGATCGCAGGGGGCGTGGAGGGAGCTGCTTGTAAGCCAAGAAAAATGGCAAAAAGAAAAACAAATTTAAATAAGACAAACGTCAACCAATTACCGTCAATCGCATTTTTCCGCAAACGTCGACGCGACGCGACGCGAGGACGGACGGACGTCGTTGCTCAAGCAACCTTTTTGCCCAGCACAATTGGCAACTGCGGCGAGTGCATGAAGATGCGATTTCAGTTGCAGCAGAGGGAACAGCAGAGGGGGCACGGGGCATGCGCGGGCGGGCATTGGGCGCGCATGTGCAGTTACGACTGCGTCACACGCGGCGGGTTCAACAAACTGTGCGGCGGCATTTGAATAAGTTTAAGTTGCAGTTGTTGTTGTTGTTGTTGTTGTTGTTATTGTTGTTGTTGTTGCTGCTGCTGTTGGAAATCAAATCAAATCCAAATCAAACAAAACAAACTGCTAGCAAAAGCGACACAGCAAAGAGCAGCAGAGTTGCAGCAACAACAACAACAACAACAACAACAACAACGCAGCGACAAGGCATCGAACAAATTTCCATGCTGCTGTGAAATTCCGCGTTGCAAAGTCGACGACGACGACGACGACGACGACGAACCAAGTTGTTAGTTGTTGCTATTGCTGTTTGTTGCCAAGGCTTGTTCTATGCCTTTTTATACTTGTTTAAAGAATTGTACAATGTGAGTATATAGGTTTTGTGTTATGTTAGGCCTTGCTGTGCTTTAGCATGTTTGTATAAGTTTCTTGTATTATCCTGTGATTCAAGCAACTTTTGTTTGCGTGTAGATCAAACCAGATCAGACAGTTGTGTTTACGAAAATAGAAATAGTAGTAGAATTCATTGAAATGGTATTAGTAGCATACAAAAGAGAAGTCTACTAGTAGTAGTAGAGCTAGTATCACTCAAGAATTAGAAATAGTTGCATTCAAATAGCAGTAGGTTCAACAAAAATGAAAATCGTAGCAAAATTCATGAAAATAGTAGTAGTAGCATACATGAAAATAGTCTACTAGTAGCACTTAAAACGCAGAAATAGTAGCGTCCTGGAAATTAGTACTAAAAGTATTCATGAAAATAGTAGTACATGAAAATAGTCTACTACTAGTAGCATTCAAAACATAGAAGTAGTAGCATCTTTGAAAATAGTGGTAGAAGCATTTATTAAAAATGTACTAGTAGTAGTTGCATTAATGAAAATAGTAGCAGTAGCACTTTTGTAAATAGTATTAGTAGTAACATCATGAAAATAATAGTAGCAGCATTCATAAAAAAAGTAGTAGCAAAAAATTGAAATAGTAGCATGCATGAAAATAGTAGTAGTAGCATTTATAGTAATAGTAGCAACATCATGAAAATAGTAGTGGTATCATTCATAAAAACAGTAGTAGCAGCATTCATGAGAACTGCAGCATATTCTACTCCTATTTTGATGAACTCTGCTTCATAGTATATTTAAATAAGTGCAATGTGCAAATATTTATATTCTTAGTATTATTATTAATTATAACCGCTCAAGTCGATTGCCATTTATCTTATAAACACTCTCCTAGAGGCGTGGCATATTGGCTATAAACTAAAAATCTCATAGAGCTGAGATCATCAAGTAACAATTGGCTTAGACTAAACCTCTAGGGCTCCTTATAGTCTGATAAATTGGCCTCAACTTTAGCATAGATTCGCAGTTTTCCGATTCGTGAACGTGCATTAAGCAGTCGCTTATGCCCCACTGCATTATTCTTACTAGCTTTTTTTTTTTTCGCTCTGCGCGCAATTATCCGTCGCGTATTTGCTTTGGCTTTGACTTTGGCATTCTGCCATCGATGTACATGTCGAATGTGTTTGTGTGTGTTGTTGTTGTTGTTGCTGCTGTATTTGTTGTTGTTGCTGGCAACCTTTCTTCCACTTCCACTTAAATTGCCCATGACGAGCTGCGCACACTGACAGCTGTGTGGCAGCAGTTGAGCAACTGTCTAGCTGACAGTGCGCCCAACTCTATATACAGATTCAGTTCAGTCAGCAGCAGCAGCAACAACAACAACAGCAACAACAACAACAGGCAATAGGCAATAGACAGTGTATCCATCATCAGCATGCGATTCTCATGCGAAAAGGTCAACAGCAACGAGTTGCAAAGTTAGAATTTCAATCATTGACTTTGGCCAAAGTGAAATGCGCCGATGATTCGCCAGCAGTTGCAGCCAGCTGCAACAGTTGCTGCTGCTGCTGCTGCTTCTGTGCGTCGTCGGCAACATTGTCGCTGCGCGTTGGCCACTTTGTTCTGGAGCGATATCTAGCAGCTAAAAATTGCTGTTAGGCAACAGATCACGTTCGCCGCATGCATACAAAACAGCAGTTGCAGTTGCAATCGTTGCTGGCTGCTGTTGTTGTTGTTGCTGCTGCTGTTGCTGCTGTTGTTGCTGCTGCTGCAATTGGCTTGGCCATTTTCAACGCCAGTTGATTTTTCATTCGATCCATTTGAAATTGTTTGATGCCAGTTTGATATGGCCATAAGATAGATGCCAGCTCGTTACGACTCTGGCCAAGAAGTACTTCAATCATATTCAACAACCAGCGACACATCCACGGGCCCTGACAATGACTGCGATTTGGGACGCTGACAATGGCCATTAAAGATCGATGGCTATTCGAGGAGGCAAAGGCTTTATTATGCTTTTTATTCTGCCTCTTCTTCTTCTTCTTCTACTACTTCTTTTCCTGCTGCTGCTCTGTATATAATCTCATTTCAGGCTTTGCTTAATTGTTAACTTAGTTCAGCCCCATGGCTAAATGGGAACCGTAAATGCCTTGACTGCAGCTCACATTTCTTCAGCTCTGCTTAAAGGGCATAGTTATAGTCTCCACTTGCTAGCCATAAAAATGGAAACCAAGGCATAAATAAAGTGCGGCAAGAAAATGACTAAAGCAATGGGTATAATAAAACAAAGTGGAATTGGTAGGTGATATGATGAATCATATATAGATATGTGAGACTATATTCAAGATATAAGATATAGAGTATTGAGGCAGTAAGAAAATATGCGAAGCACTTTCTATCACGTTTATCCGCATTAATCCTCTATATCTCATGTCTCGAGCATAGTCTCTTATATCTTGATTATCCTTTTTAATCAATCCATCAGGCTCTTTTATTCTATCTCGTGGCCCTCCTAACTCATCGTATCTATTTATCTTCTTTTCTAGATATATCTCACTAAACTTATTACTTCTTTGTCAGTTTCTAGGTCTGAACTTCTAACTTCTCTCTCAGTCATTAGCTCTATCATTCCCTTTTTTCAGCATTCTTTTTACTCCTTCCGTATTTCTCTCTCTTCTTCTTCTTCTTCTTCTTCTTCTTCTTCTTCACCTTCTTCTTCTTCTCTATCTTTCCTTTGTTTGTACTCTTTCATTCTCTATTTCGTTTCCTCTCTTACAGTTCCTTTATGTATCAAACACTCGCCCTCTTGAACTTTCGTTAACTTCTCTCCCTTTCTATGCGATTCTCACATTCATTAGAGACTGTGGAAAATATGCAAATATCGAATCTATATAATCTTCGACTTACTTATACATATATACAGGATGTTTCCTAGTCACTTTGCTTTTATTTTATATCCACCTCTTCACATTAAGTAAATCCCATTTACAGGGCATCTCCTGATCGATCGCACACTGCACCATTGAGTGAGCCGGTACTCAATTGTTAATTAACAATGCTGTTTGCATTGGCAATAGCCTTGCCAATTATCGATGCAGGACATGCTCATTACAATAATACCAGTTATTCCATAATTAAACCTTCGGCTGCAGCAAGCATAAGTGCAGGGAAATATGATATGCAGTCGCAGTGCCTTAATGGATTTCTCGCTTTAAAAAACGGCAAGCAGCATGAATCAGCGTTTTATTATTATATATACACACATATGTATATATATATATTTATGTTTATAGAGTGTTTCTTCGAATGATTTAACTGTTGAAAATTCATTTGGTGCATGTGCAAAATGAGTTAAAAGCAGCTGCGCTGACGTCGACGTCGACGGCGACGACGACGACGACGACAACTGCAGGGCAGTGCGCATAAAATCAATAGCCCAGCACAAACACAAACAAACACGCACACACACACACATGCACTTGGCGTGTTGCACTGTCAACAGTCAAGTGGCAGTGCATTAAAATTGTAAACTTGAACAACAAACAAAAGCCACAAACAGAGGCTCGCACGCCTCGCTGCTCGGGCCAGACGGTCCTGAGCCCAGGGTTCGATGCGTTTGGTTTTGGTTGGCTCTGCTCGATTGGCCAGCATATTGCCGCTGGCAAAGTTGTGGGCGGCAGCGGGGGGAAGGAGATGCAACGACAACAACAACAACAACAACAACGACGATGTTGCCAATTGTGCACATTGGTCGCCTGGTATCCGGCTTATAAGCTGCCAATTTCAAATTGTGCGTCACGTACACGCATAATGGTCAAAAGTAATGAAAACATATGAACAGACACGCAGCACAGAGACGAGAGAGAGAGAGAGAAGCAGGAGGCGGCTGATCGGTGTGGCCCTGCACGCAGCACTTGGGGGCAAGCCTTGCACATTTCCAGTAGGCAGCCCAGGCAATGCGATTGCAAATGCACAAAATAATAATTTGCAATACGCGCAGTTCAATTACAGCAACAACAACAGCAACAACTGCAATTGCAACTCCTTGGGAATTCAACTTGCTGATACTTGCGTATCATTTGGCCATGTTGGCTCATTTATTTTACAGTCGCTGCAGTCATATAATTGATATGCTCTAAGTAATTGGCGCTGACCACGCGAGCAACATCTATGATGCTGCTGCTGCTCCTACTGTTGCTGCTGCTGCTCCTGCTGCTGCTGTTGCTGTTGCTGTTGCTGTTGCTGCTGCAAGTGAGAGATCAAGTAAATGATTTGTATATCAAGCGATCGATCGATTATATGTCGGACATGCTGGCGACACACAGGACCACCTCGCTGCCTCTACCTGCCAGACATACATCTCGCGCCTAATTGCATAGCCAACAGCAACAGCAACAGCAGCAGGAGGAGTGGCAGCAGGAGCGGCAGCAGCAGCAGGAGCAACTATAATGCATTGTTGCTAAATTTTTGTTTATAAATCAAAAGGCTTAACGCTTGGCAACTTGTTATTGCTGTTGTTGTTGTTGTTTTTGTTGTTGCTGCTGCTGTCGCCAGCATGTTGCTAGCTGTTGCTGCTAGCTGTTGCTGCTGCTGTTGCCATTACTCTAGTTGATGTTGGCGCTACGCTGAAAGCTTTACGTTTGATGTCGCCACATTTTGTGCAGTTTGTTGTTGTCCTTGTTGTTGCTGTTGCAAAGCTGCCATTTATAGGCAATTAGGCTTTGATTTTAGTTGCTGTTTGAATGGTTGCTGCTGTCGCTGTTGCTGCTGCTGCTGTCGCTGCTGCTGCTGCTGCTGCTGGCGCTGTCCTGCGAACGCCATTAATGCAGTGTATAACAAATCATGGCTGCAATTAGTGCGTGTTTATGACTGCCTGCCAGCAGCCGGCCATGTATAGAGCGAGCGGACCCAAAGAGGGCTCAAACAGGCGCCCGGTCATGCCAAATAGCTGGCACTATTTCAGTGCTCAATATTTTTGTACTTTTAGCTGTCGGTTAGGCATCAATAATTTTGTATTTTTGCATGTTGGGCGCAGCGCACAATTTGCATGCAAGCATCGAGCCACAATGGCCACTGATGATAGCAACTAGGAGACGAGCGTGAGCCGTGTCCCATGCACCGTGTCCCATGCACCGTGTCCAGCATCCCGACCCATCCCAGCCCAGTGTCCAGTGGCGTCAATAATGGCCTGTCTTTTGCCTCCACTCTCATGGCCATAAACGCCCGCCGGCTCTATATTGTTAGCCGCAGCGCAGTCGATAGTTGTTTTTACAGCCGCTGCCGCTGCCGCTGCTGCTGCTGCTGCTGCTGCTGCTGCTGCTGCTGCTGCACTAATTGCACTATCCAGGCACAACACACACACACACACACAGAGACACGCATCTATATATATGTATATGTACATCCTTAATGACATAGATCATGCTAATATAATTATATGGCAGCCGGTACAACAAAAGCTGCTCTCATATCATATCATCAAATGTAAAAGAGAACAAATAATCTATGCCGGCATTATGGAATTATAGAATTATGCAATCGAGCAAGCAGATGAAAGACGATAGATGAAAGAGATGAGAGACTTGCAAGAGCGCTTTCAACTAAACTATAGAGTTTACTTACCGGCTTCTTCTTCTTCTTCTTCTTCATTCGTTTTAATTTGCATGCCCTCTTCTGAATGTAGGTCATTAAATGGTCGTAAGAGTCGTCAGATGAAACGCTTGACGCAGACGCAGTCATCGGTGCCTTACAAAGCGTTCACGATTTTGCCATTTTCCCAGCATCAATTGGCCCGAAACTCTGCAGCAGCAGACGAGAGACCAAAAAATAAAAAAGTTAACAAAAAAAAAAAATTAACTTTAAATAATTTCTATATTAAACGAGCATGAGAACAACTTGCACATTTTTGACAGCAATTTTCTGGCCAACATCGCCCCAAAGCAACAAAAATAGCATAAAAAGCAACCAAAACAAAGCCCCAAATCGTTGATAAGCAATGTAGTTGAAAGAATATCAGCAGTGATATATCAACTGTCTAAGGACTGGACATAAAAAAAAATACCAGACAGAACAAATTGTGCCTCGAATGTCGAAGACTAAATACCCTAACCGGCATTGCATATAAAGTTATGAAAGCATTTATATTCTTATTTTTAATATTAATTTTTTATAATATTTATACTTTGTATTTTTAGTATATAATTAAGAAAAACAAAAAACAAAAAATAATAATAATAAACAACAAAGTAATTTTTAAGAGTATTTCAGTATTTACTTTTGGTTTATAAATTATTTTAATATTATTATTTATTTTCTGTATTCATTCATTAAATATTTAAAAATAATTGTTTATAATTTTTAAATAAAGTAAATAAATATTTTCAAATTTCCGTCTATATAAATTTGAGAGGTTATTAATATACGGTATAAACTCTAAAACAATCGAAAATCTCATTCCCACCGTTACACACTTTGCAGCTAATCTAATATGCTCACCGCTAGGGCAGAAACATTGAAAAAAAAATCGAAAACAAAGAAGCAAAGGAAAGAGAAAAAAAACAACTCAAATCGTTGAGTGCTTTGCTGCTGACGCTTCAACGCTGCAAGCGGCGAAAAGAAATGCAATTTTCGGGCAAAAAGGCAAACGGCGAATGAGTGGAATACATAGCGAAAGCAGAATGTGCAAAATGATATTCGTCTAGGAGGATGATGACGCCGCCGATGCTGCTGATGTCGACCGACGACGGCGACGTCGGCGTCAACGCTGCTAAAAATTGTAAAAATGTAAAATGGTAAATGGCGATGCGACCGTCGCGCTGCTTAAAATTCCAAAGCAAATTGCGGGCAACAACGCCAGCAAATGTTGTTTGTTGCCTATTTGTGGTTGTTGTTGCTGTTGTTGCCGGCAACAACATTCAGCAACATCACAAACATCAATTGACCCTTTGGTACTTTAGGGTCAAGCGTAATAATCGCTAGCATAAAAACGCTTTGCACTCTTGCGCCCAGAACGGAATGGAACAGAAGAGAACTGAACAGAACATTGGCCCATGCAAGGGACCCTAACCTGAGCTCTGCACATTGCCTGTAACTGAGAGTCAAGCGCTGAGATTGCACCCATGGCACACATGTGGCTCTGTCTCTGTCTCTGGCTCTGGCTCTGACTCTGACTAGCCAAATGGCCATTGGCAATGGCAGCGAATGAAGATGAATCGCCAAAGTCTCAACGCGTTTAATAAAACATTAATTTAGGCATATATCTTGTATACATACATACATATGCATGCATATATGTACATACATATGGAAATTTCAATTGGGCCTCCAGCGTTGCTTCTTGCTGACAAGAATATGCACACATACACAAACATAAGCATGCACTCACGCACATTCATTCGTGTAAAGCCTAGAAATTCTAACAGAATGACAGAGCATGCAGCTCCTAATTCTAGTCATTTAATTGCTGCGAGCCATATATTGAGTAATTGATTTTTAAATAATTAATTAACTATAATTCCACCTTTATTTATATGAAATATATTATCAAATATTCATTTCTTATAATATTGAAACTAAGGCAAAACACAGACTCAAAGCAAGTTGCATTTACGCAAATAAATCTGAAGTGATAATAACATTATAATTGAGTATTTTCTTTGAGTTCGTACCTGCTTCAATTTACACTCAATACATGTTGTTACAGTGTCTTTTGAGTTTTAGTAGAGTACATTACTTTGTCACTTTTTGTGTGCAGCGAAGTTGCTCACTAAACACACTCATGTATAGGTATGTACATACATATGTATGCATGCATTATATGCATAAGTACGTATGAACACATATAAATATGTATGTATGTATGTACATATGCATGTGTGTGTCTGTGTTTTCTCTTGAGCCCTTCCTTTTCAATTTCTTCACTCAATTAATATACACTTACACATGTTGGCATAGTATTGGTGTCGGTATTTAAGCTGAGCTGTTCCTCTCAAGCGTATATGTGTGTGTGTATGTATAACAGTTTCTTCCTTTTTAGCTCTTCCAACGCGAAATTCAACAGATTTGAGTATAAATGAACATATGTACATACACACATATGCATGTATAAATGTATGTGGGTATATATTTATATAAATGAAAACCATTCTTTTTTTAATTTAATAAGAACAATGACTTTCTTCAATTATTGAGCTCAAAGCACTACATATATTTTTTTTTTTTTTTTTTAAATTACATTGTCATTAATTTATAACCACATTGATCGCATTCTTTAATATTATTTAATTGAATCATTTTAAATGTATAAAGCAACAATTTAAGATGCATAAAAGGTAATTGATCCAACATTAAACGCAAAAAAATTAAAATAATAATAATACGCGCACGCACGCATCGATTCAATAATGGCAACTAAATTTACGCAGTTTCAATAGAAAAGGGAATAGCGTAATTTTTGGCTTTGCGTTTTCTCTTGTTGTACTTGATTTCATATTCTATTTGTTTCCTTTGCTCAAAGTACAGTTTGCTTTTTTTTTTTTTTTTTTTGCGTGCCCACTTCTTTTTTGGGCACTCTTTCGTTGTCTTGGAATTCAATTAATAACAGTGCTGCATAATCGACTATCGTTTCAGCTACAGAAAATTTGCAGCTAATTATGTTCATCGGGTCGCATTGGATTGACTGATTACAAGTAATTATATTTATTGACATGTCTAATAGAAATAAATTGTTACCTTATCGTTAAATTTACGCATTAAATTTAACAGAGTCATTTTCAATAGCTCTAAAACGATACTCTCACCAATATGCCCAGTGCGACTGCAAGTAGTGCATCGATATGGCATTTTGAGTGCTTCACATATTGCAGACAGATTTTTTTTGCTGTGTCTTTCAAGATGTTTCTTTTTGTTTTAGTGTAACACCCGCCTAGGGGTCAAATTTTGCACGCTGTCATGTGTGTGTGACCGTGATCCATGCAGCGGGCCAGTCACAGACTGGCGGAACGAGTGCAACACGAACTATTTTAATGGACTTGGCATGGCACAGCCGTGGCCATGTGAGAAGAAGAAGAAGACATCTGTGGCTGTGCCACCAGACTATGCCATCTCCAATCATCTATCAGTGTGTGTATGTGTATGTGTGTGAGTGTGAGTGTGCACACGCCCGTTAATCAGCTTTGCTTGGAGGCCTTTCATCAAAGCGCAGGCGGCACCCACAACAGCAACAACAACAACAGCAACACAAAAACGAAACAGAACTGAAAAGAGATTAAGCATACGACGTGTTGTGCAGTTAACCGAACTCCTAGCAACAACTACAACAACAACCAAATGGTCAACTAACGGTTTGGCATGCGTTGTTGACGCTCAGACTGCTGCAAAGGCTTTTTTCACTCTGAGATTTCGACTGCGACCTGGCGGCAATTGTAATTTATGATTCGAAGCGCACGGCGTTCAAATGATCTATTGGCGCGCCGTCATTCGCCCCATTCAAGTGATTTTCTTAAGAGGCGGCTCGTTGCACTCTTCATCATACGCTGGGCACTTGTTGCAGCGGCATTTATATATGTACATATAGACATACATATATAACATAACAGTTAAAATGAATTATTGCAGCGCATACGACCGCCCGACCCAAGGGCCTTCAACTGTTATCAAAGTGTTATACTAGATGTGGTCAACTTGATGAATGACTCGAATGAAGTCTACATGAGACTGGGTAGACCGCAAGTCCATGACTGTTATACTAGATGTTGGCAGTTGAATGATGAATGGATTACATTCAAGTGTTATAAAAGTCTTAAGCTGGACACTAGAGATGGATAATGAATAGATTAACTTTCTGCATGGGCCGCCTGCCCTCAAGGACCTTCAACTGTGAATGTTAGGAGGATGCGTCGACTGCCCACACAAGACTGTTATAAAAGTGATATACTAGATATACAACGGAATGTTATAAACTAATTAAATCAAAAGGAGGCTGAGTAAATTGCCGCCTCGAAAGGCCTGGACTGTTATAAAAGTGTTATACTAGCTGTAAGCAACCGAAAATTTCGACAGCTGTTATACTTATAATTGATATAATATACTTTGTCAATGGATTATTACTGGATGAATCGTATCAATAACACAATGGGTGCGTATTTTTATCATTGGTAAACTTTATTCTTTACATTTACATACAATTGTTTAAAATTATGTTGTCCAATGCGACATGGATTCCACTTGAGAGTAAAAGGTAAACAATGTGCGAGCAGGCGAATTCCTAAATATTGAAATCAGTTTAGGGAATATTCGCCAATCGATATGTCGCACACACAGTTCAATACCTTTTAAGCATTACAAATACAAATTAGTATATATATATATATATTTATATATATGTGTGTGTAGTGTTGTGTGTAATTGAAACTGTGTATTATAGAAAATGATTTGCATTAATATATGAACTACGTAAATTTTAAACTATAAAAAACTGGCTACTTTTAGGGGGTTACGATAGCCACAAGTGCTCAATTGTTGTTGTTGCTGTTGTTGGTTTGTTTTGTTTGTTGTTTGTTGTCTGCAGCTCACGTAAAATGTACAAATTCGAACTGACAGCGCAAATATGTGTTTTGTGTCTGTGTCTGTGTTTGTGTTCGTGTTTGTCAATAAAAACTAGAACTATTTCTTCTTCGTCTCCATCGTTCGCTCATGGTGCTGCCGCTGTTTATGCTGTTGCTCCCGTTGCTTCTGCTGCTGCTGCTGCTGCTTCTGTTGTTGCTGTTGTTGGTGCTGCTGCTGATGTTGTTGCTGCTGTGTGCGGCTCACGCTGCTGCTGGTGCTGCTGCTGATGCTTTGCGCTTGTGCCTTGGGCAATGACTATAATGGCGGCGGCTCATAGTGAAAGCCCGGATTATTGAATTTAAAGCGCGCGATCTCAAACTGCAGCGTCTCATAGTTGATGTCAGCCAGGCGTTTCAATTGATGAGCTATCTCCTGCGCATCCAGCCCACTCAATGCGGCGCCCAATGTGGTGGCCTGGCCATCGTGATGCATCTTTGTGTTGTGCAGGGTCGGCAACGAGGCGCCCGTCTGGATGGTTGTATAGGAGCGCGGCGCATTTTTAACTGCAAACGAAAGATAACAGCGAAAGTGTTATACAATTACAGCTCCTTTAACTGGTTAACTGTTCAGCACTCACCTTCGTAGATCACCTGATCTCGTCGTAATCGCTTTACGGGCAATTCACCGTTAATTAGCTTGGTGGTGCTGCTGCTGGCCGAGTGTATGTTGGGCGTGCACACAAACTTGACGGGATCAGCGGTTGGCTCCGCATGATCCTGATCCTCTTCCACATACGTGGAATTGTCCACGACTATGGTGCGATAGCCACCGCCGCTTGTATTCACGGCCGTCGTGCCGCCCACAGTGGGCCCGTCGATGCCGCCGCCCGGCTCGTGCATGTTCTCATCGGTGAGATCCTCCTGATCGACATGCTCCTCCACCATTTCATCCTCATCCTCGTCATTGATGGCCTCTTCGACGGCCGCTTGCAGTTCCTTTTGGAACGAGGCCGATGTGCGTTGTCCCAGATCCTCCATATCATCCTCCTGATCATCTTTCTCCGATTTCAAATTCATCAACGTTTCCCCCGATCCGGGCACCTTGCCAAACAGATTTAGAGCACGCGTCTCTAGCGATGACATCGATATATCCTTCTCGCTGGACATCAGGCTGCGTCTGTACTTGCATCGCGTCGTGTTCTTCCAGTCGTTTAGGCGCTGCAATCAACAAATATTTGCGCGTCATTCATTTGCCGCCAATAATCGCTTTGCCTACCTCCCTCACCCCACCCGTTGCTCTTTACAACATAACGGGAGACCCACACAGACCTAAGCGCGCGCACACACGTACACACACACACATGCACGTACTCCCACTGAGACACAAACAGACACACGCACACGTAGAGAGTTATAAAGGGCGAAAACTCACCTTGCGCCATTCTTCGGCTGTTAGTGTCGGTCCCGATCCGCATTTGTTGAGCCTGTCGGAGAGCTCTTTCCATTTCCTCGTCAAATAATTTAGATCATAATCGCGCGGCACGCGTCCGCTGGCGAAAATTGGGTCGCTCTCCATGAGCTCGATATACATTTGATATTGCTCCGAAGAGGTTCGTTTTTTGCGCCTGTCCATTTTGCGACCCCGTGAATTGCACGATTTGCCAATAAAAAAAGGTTTTTCCTCCGGGAAATACACTGCGAACACGAAAAATTAAAATCGACGCCACCAAATGCAAACAAATTTTACGCGTTATGCGTTTTTTAGTGCATTTCGTAAAGCGGTGAACAATGCTGCTCTATGCAGATTATCGATAAGCATTGTGGTAAACGCGCAATGTTGCTTTTGCTGAGCGCAATACGCTGTTCACAATGGATGCAAAACATATTGTGAATATGTAATATTTTGAAGTATTTTGAATAAATGAGTTCTTTTTTAATTTATAAATAAATGAATTTTTTCCCCATGAAATGAAATGTGCACTGCAAATAGCAGTAAATGCTTGTATTGAAATTATGCTATCGTATGTTATCGATAGTGCATAGTGCTGCCCAGCGGCATAATAGTGCTACCAATAAACATACGGGAACTATAAAGTGAATACAGCAAATAATTTTCTGTCAACTTCAATCGTCAAAAACTTGAAAGAATCGTGAAATAGAAGAATCTAGCAAATTGTAAATTACAACGCGTAAAAGTGGCAAACGAACGCACTACATCAGTTTTAGAGAAAAACGCGAGTTTATATCGCAAAAACCATGCAAAATAAGACGCATGTTCAGATTTTGGTCACTCCAATGCGAACAAAACCAGATGATAACTAAACGAGTGAGCAGACCGAGTGTAAATGTGAGTGCTAGTGCGAGTAAGACAGAACGAGTCGAGTAGAGATATCAAAAGAAGGGAAAAAAAAAATTCAGATTAAAACCCGAAGAAAAGTGTCGCCGATTCATTACGAATTTAATTCCAGGAGAATTCGTAAATCTATAAATATATCTAAAAATCTATATTTACTATATATAAAATACTCAGTCCATGGCCGATTCACTGCTAATTGAGGAGCCTCATCCCTATATCGAGGATGTGGCTGCCTCTGTTATTGTCGAGCCCACAGCTGTAGGAGGAGGTGGCCCCGGCACTTTGCCTGCTGCTGCAATGCAATTCGCAGATCTCACAGAGAGCGGCAGCGAAAGCGGCGACGATGTGAGCAGCGGTCCACATTTGCAGCCGTCGTCCCAGCAGCAGCAGCAGCAGCAACAACAACAAACACAACAACAACAACAGCTGCAGCAGCAACAGCTGGAGCATGGCTCATCCGGACGCTCGTCACCGCCACCAAATTGTGCCATTTGCTTGTCCCGCTGCAGGCGCAAATGCTTCACCGACTCCTGCATGCATCAGTTCTGTTTCAAGTGTCTGTGCGAGTGGAGCAAGGTGAGTCATACGAGTCTTTCAATTCAACAAAAATCTAACCACAATTTCATCACAACACCCAGATCAAGGCTGAGTGCCCGCTCTGCAAGCAGCCCTTCAAGACCATCATCCACAACGTCCGCACCTTGGACGACTACGATCGCTATCCGGTGCAGTCCAACACGCCGGAGCATTCATCTGTCAGCTTTCACATTGTCAACATTAGGCGACAGCGCTATCTGAACCAAGGTGTGCTGACCAATGACATCGATGCCGGTGCCACAGACGATTCACTGGACGGGCTCCTTCCACATCCCACTCGCATGCAGGGGCCCTTCAATCGCTTCGAGCCGTATCGCACAGAGTTGCTGAATTTCTATCGTCATGATCAGGATGCGGGCGGTTCGGGTTCACTAAGTCAGCTATGGCGTCGCTATGTCTACGACAGGAAGCTCTACGCGTTGCCCGTGTGCGACAGTCTAACGGGACAGTTTCGTGAGTGGAGCGCACGCTTCTACAGGTGAGCATTGGAATAGCCATAATCATATATATACACATATATATATATATGTAATCCTTTCTATTTCCTCTTTCTGCCCCTGCAGAGACAACCCCGCACAGATGCATCGCCTGATGCCCTGGATCAATCGGGATATTGTCTGCCTGTTGCGCAACTTGCCGCAGAATGTGAGCGAAGTGATGCAGCTGATGCACGACATCCTGCCCATGATCAATATACCGACCCGCACATTCCGTCGCCGCCTGACACCCTACCTGGGCGAACGCACCAATCACTTCATCCACGAGCTGTTCAATTTTGCACGCTCGCCCTACGACATGGTCGGCTATGATCGGGTGGTGCAATACTCGGCACGTGTGGCCGAGGAAGTGGAGGTGGATCTGCTCGACTTGGTGTCCGGCAATAACGAAGGCAGCGCAGCAACGGCCACTGAGGGCAGCGGCGGTGGCGTCGGCGGCGGCGGCGATGGCGCTGTCAATGCTAGCGCTGAAACTGTCAGCGAGTGGAGCCGCCTGCCACGCCCCTCGACTAGCGTTATCGTGACCAATCCCAGTGCAACACATTCCTTTAGCGTAACCATGGCCACCGATGGCAGCGAGCTGCCAGGGATTTCGATACGTCGCACCACCACCTCCAATGTGGGCTCCCAGACGGTGGCCATCAATCTGAGCATGCGCCGGCCGGCCAACGAGATCATCGAGATCGGCGATGATGGCGATGCGGAGGCCAATGCCGAGGTGGCCGCCATCAATGATGGCACCGGGCAGACGGGACGACGCCAGGCGGGCGCCAGTCTGCCCATCAGTGCGCACATCGAGCTGCAGAGCAGCGACTGCAGCAACAGCAGCGACGATGATGAGTGCGTCTTTGTGCTGGAGCGCAAGCCGCCGCATTTGCGCACACCTGAGCTGGTTAGCCTGGACTCCAACAGTGATTCGGACGTGGTCTTTGTGGATGAGCAGAGGCCACAGACTTCGTCCTCGTCGCCTGCCAAGGCAACAGATGCTGCAGCTGGTGCGCGTGAGGCCGCCAATGCTGAGGCATCAATTGATGACAGCGTGCCCAGTGAGCTGTTCATGGGTCCCTCGACCAGCACGGGCGTCTGCTCCAACTCGCACAGCCGCTGGATGGTGGTGCGTCGCAAGGATCAGTTGCAGCGCAACGGCTTGCCCAAACGCCATGCGACACGTTCGCAGCATCGCCACAGCCAAGTGGCAGCAGCTGCCGGCGGTTTCAGTAGCAGCAGCAGCAGCAGTAGCGGCGCCAACTGGATCAACAGCAGCAGCAGCAGCAGCAGCGAGGACAGCAGCGATGAGTCCAATGTGAAGTTGAGGAAGAGGCGACCAGCGCGCAAGACTAAAACGCGCAAGCGTGTGGCCCGCACCAACAGCAGCAATAAATTCAAGAACAAACGGCGACGCAAGCAGCAGCAGCAGCAGCAGCCGGTGGAGGATGATGATGAGGATGCGGATGAGCCGCCACGATTGCGCATGCCAAGCAGGAGCAAGAGCAAGAGCAACGACAGGAACGACAACAACAACAGCAGCAGCAGCGGAGACGAAAGCTGCGATGCAGCAGGTAAATGGGAGAGAGAAATCAAGAGAAATTCAAATAAAATCAATAACTCAATCAAATTTCATCTCGAAGGTAACAAAGCAAAGAGGAAGCGCAACAATGTGAGCAGCAGCAGCAACGATGAGAGCAACAGCAGCGATGATGACAGCTCGGATAATCTAAAGCTGAGCACACTCAGAGAGCACATTAAAATAGAGCTAAAGCCGCACCAGAAAGAGCTGAAAGCCGAGCAGCCAGAAGAGCCAGAAGCAGAGGCAGGGGCAGAGGAGGCGGTGGAGCAGCAACAGCAGCTGCAGGAGCAGCAGCAGCACCGCACAGCAGAGCCACTGCTGAATATAAAGAGCAGCACGCGTAAACGACGTCGCAGCTGCAACAGCAACAGCAGCCAGCTGAGTAATCTGTCCAGTCACAGCAATAGCCAGAGCGTGAATAGCAGCACCTTGGCCAGTCAGTGCAATACCATGTCCAGCTGCTCGCCCCTCAGTCTCTCACTTACCAACAATTCGGACGCGAATGCGCCGAGTCGCATGGCCATGGATTACCATAGCGCCACGTTGATTGGGCTGCCGGATGGCAGTGTGGACAGGGCGGACAGCGAGCAATCGGAGGCTACGGTAAGCTATTTGCACACCAGCGCCAGCAGCAGGCGTCCGCGGACTGTGGATGAGGAGGCGCAATTGGGCATTTATTCGGATGGCAGCAATGATGATTTTATCATTGATGTGGTGAGGGAGGCGGAGAGCAGCTTGCTGAATGAATCTGTTGAGGGAGAGCCGGAAGTGCAGCAGGAGCAGCAGCAACAGCAACGGCAACAGCAGGCAGAGGCAGTTGAGCAACCAAGTGTTGCTTACGAGGAGGAGGAGGTAGATCACGGTGAAGACGAAGAGGAGGAGGAAGAGGACGATGATGACGAAGATGATGAGGATGAGGGTGAGCATGACCAGGAGCAGGACGATGATGCGACCGATGATGCTGAAGATGCTGAAGACTCTCCGGCACCCGATACCGAGGCCAGCGACTCGGAACTGGATGCAACGGATGCCTACTAAGACGCCTTGCCGCTTGCTAAAGCACGAACTGTGGTTTTTTTTAACGAGTTTTCTTTTTTAAACACTTTATTTTTTTTATTTAAGTAGTTGTTCTTAACAACGCCTGTGTGACGTTCTCTTTTAAGAATCCCCATTTAAACTTGTTGACTATACCTAAAAAGAAGCAGACGAAGATGATGAAGAGAATGACTCCCGATTTATACATATATTTAGAGATTAATGTTAAACGCAGGACGAGAAAACTTTTGTAGTCTTGAGGCCGTTAATTAAGCTTAAGCTTGAGTTTTTAAGTTGTACATACACAGACATATATACTTAGCTATACATACACATGTTCATTGTATTATATAAATGCATTGCTCCCATTAACCCACCCGAAAACATACACACCCATACACACACCCATACACACATCCCCTACACCCACCTCCAACACAGCTGATCGCCTCTGTTAAACCCGTTTAATCCCATGAATTAATTTGTAATTGTTTGTACTTAGATAAGTCAGACGTAATTATACAAATACACACACATACATACATACATATGTATGTATGATCATACATATATATAAATAATCGATTTAAGCCTAGTTTTTATGTACGCTAAAATCAGTGTAGCAAACTAAGCAAATGTTTCAACAAAACGCAAGGAAATCCATTATGCATATGCCAAATGCTGAGCATATCCAAAGTTTTTAAATTAATAATTCATTTTTTTACAATGTTGAAACTAAGTTCTTCAGTAAATGCAATAATTGTATAAATTAATATATATATACAGTCTTTATATACATCTGTATATATAAAGCATGGCAATAGTCTGTATCGATTTCTCAGCCGAGTTGCATATTTATTAATGATATATTATACATATATATTGACCTATTTATACATATATATGTATTTGATATATCATAAATTATTAATTATGAATTTTATTTTGTGTATAAACTGTGCACGTAGTTAATAAAACAAAAAAATATTAAACTATTGTGAATCCACTCTGATTCCTAAACATATATAAAAAAAAAAAATGTTTTGTTACTGTCAGCTAATTCTAGAATCGATGTACAATATTATCTTTACCTTTAGCTTTTTCTATATCAGGATCAATTGATATAAGATTATATGATTCAGAGCTATAAACAAATTGAGAATTGTTTGCAAGATTTTGAGCAAAGGATTAACTTTTTCTTAGTTGTCTTTGAGCTGATTAGCTGTACGATTTTGGCCATATATTCCCTCAGTATATATTATTATATTATATATAAAAATTATTTATTATATATATTTAATATGTATATATAAGATCATTGATTATATATATCTAATATTTATATATAACGATTATTTATTATATATATTTAATACTATATATATGTAAGCTACAAGAAAAGGTTTTATAGAATGTTTATACATATTTCATATATACATTGTTAATATGTATTAGGAGTTAAGTATGTCTGTTTATCAGCTTCTCTTTTGAGCTACCTGAAGTTAAGTTCATTAAATTTGGAATAGGTATAGGTATAGTTCAGGTCGTAACTGTAAATATTAATGATGTATGAAAAACTTCGTCTGCATAACATAAGAAAACGGGATTTGTGAAGAATAGATCATCTCTACTTTATATAAATTGAATCTTAACAATATTGGTCCGCGATATCATATAGCTCCAATAAGAAGTATCAGGGAAACTTTTTTGAATTGTTGGTTTGATGAATTTCTGCGTATAAGGACGAAATTCTATAAATGTCGGCCTATTCTATTTTACGTTTTTTATATAGAATATATATCTATTTATATATATCTCTTTCTAATCTTTCTGGATTATGGCTGATCAGCTTTTAGATGAAAGCTCGTCAAAGTCCAACTTCTCAAAAGGTTTCCAAGCTTCGGAGTCCTGATTAAACCTAATTTGGCGACAATTTCTATTCCTACTCAAAACTTGAGCTGATATTTCTCTAGAAGAGCGAGAGAGAGAGAGAGAGATTTTTAGACTGCAATCTGTTCCATTCATAATTTTCATATTTCTATATCGATTACTATCGTTATCGATATGAATTTGTGCACCGGCCTTAAGAATTGTGGCAGCCCAAATTTTCCCAGGCAGCAGGCTCGTGACATCTCTCCCAAAAACTTGGATCTGACCGGTTCAATAAGAAAGCTTTAGTGAAATTTGGTAAGCTCTATATATATGTATATAGAAAGATACTTAGCTTGATCAAATAGATATACGTATATATAACATAAATAAGAAATTTAATAAGTAAG
This sequence comes from Drosophila mojavensis, assembly GCF_018153725.1. Lineage (NCBI taxonomy): Eukaryota > Metazoa > Arthropoda > Insecta > Diptera > Drosophilidae > Drosophila > Drosophila mojavensis. The sequence continues at coordinate 6,738,305 of NW_025318906.1, read as the reverse complement.
ACAGCCCAGGCAATTCTCTCTCTCTCTCTCTCACACACACACAAAAACATAAACAAGTGTTTATGGCGGTGAAACGAAGTGGAATTGAAACATGAGAAACTTGGGCTTTGCTTAGACTGTCAGTCGTTTGTTTTGATATATTTTGCTGTGGTAATTTTCATTTGATTTTCAATACACAATATCTAAGGCAACTGATCGAAACTACATATATCTGAAATGGGCTCGCGCTATATGGTCTACTGGCGCGTCTACGTCTATGCGAACAACTTGTATTCGCTGCCAGAGGACGAGTCGCGCAGCTACCGCGAATGCACGCCATTGGTGTACAGGTAAAGTGGCATCTATATAGATATAGATCGAGTTATATATATGTATTCCCTTTGCAGGCGCAATTCGGATGAGGTGCATCGTCTGCTTTGCTTTGCCAATCGTGAGTTGTCCGTGCTGCTGTGCAACGCGCAGGCGGAGCTGTTGACCGTCTTCGATGTGCTGCAGGAGCTGCTCCTCGAGGTGAACATGAGGAGTCTGGAGTTCAACATGTCGCTGTCCTACTTTCTGGGATCCAAGACCAGCCACTTTGTGCACGAGCTCATCAACTTTGCTCGCTCGCCCTACGACGATATGATTAGCTACGAGTGCAATGTGAGCTATAAGGAGCGGCCCATCGAAATTGCAAAGCAGGTGGCGGACGGTGTGGCGGAGGGGGCGGCGGAGGGTGATGAGGAAACGCAGCAGCAGGAGCAGCCGGTGAAGCAGCAGCCGCCGCAGCAGCCGCCGTTGAGCACTACGAAACTCATGCGTAACTTCGTGGAGTTCTCCAAGTGTGTGGATGAGGATGAGTGTGTCGGCTTCTCGGCTGAGCTGGAGGCAGAGGATGAGGTGCCCGATGAGATTGAAGATCTGCTCGATATGAGTGATACGAATACGGAGTCACCATTAGTGATAGAGCTACATCGCCTGCTCGCCGAGCACAATGCGGCAGGCGTACTGCGTTCCCGTCAGAGGGCCGGCCAAGCGAGCAGTGACCAGGTGCAGAGCTCGGACAACACTGCAGCGGCAGGAGCAGCATCAAACGGACTTGCAGCAGCAGCTGGAGGCGGTGCAGCGGCTACAGGCACAACTGGTGGCATCTTCGACATGAATACCAATACCGTTATTAACATGAATTCGAACTCGAATTCGACTTCCAACAACAACAACAACAACAGCAACAGCAATGGCGCTGCTCCTGCTGCTGCTGCTGCTGCAGCTGCTACTGCTGCTCCTGCTGCTCCTGCAGCGGCTGGCACATCGTCCAACCTGTTGAGCAATGATCTAAGCCTCGAGGTGGCCATCGAGCGCAGTATGCTGGATCCCGATATCTTTATGCCGCGGCGTGGCCAGCCCCTGTTGCCCACTGCGGGCTACCCACGCAACTTGGCTCGCCCAACGGACCCCAACGGCGGTGCAGCGGCCCTAGCAGCAGCAGCGGCCAGCTTGCCTCGTCTGTCGAGCAACTTGCGTGCGGCGCTCCGCTCGCGGTCCCGCGGCTCCAGTGTGACGCCCAAGCGACGACGCACCACGAATCGCGATGTCGACCATTGAGACTAATAACTGAATTCGAGAGACCAATCACACACACACACGCACGCACACGCACACACAAATACACTCTGTCATGGCCTTTGGCGGCACGTGTCGCATTATGCACATCTATAATAAATAAATAAAAGAAGAGCTTTACGCATTTAAAATTGCATAAAAGAGAATGAACTTTTTTTTCTTTCTTTCTTGTTGCTTTGCTGAAGTTATTACAATTGGCAAATTGGGGTATATTGGTTTAGAGAACATGTATGTAACAGGCAGAAGGAGGCGTGGCATGGGATTATGTATATACATATATGTATATGTATGTGAGGGATGAGGCTGGCCAGCGGAGTGGATGTAGCTATGTCCGTGAATATCTATCCGCCTGTAGTTCTGTACGTTCGTCGTTTTGTTCTCTCGTATGAACACATCGATCACGTAAGCCACAAGAGCTGGACTAGAAATCTTTTCCTTACGAACATTTCACACTTTTCAATAATTTCGTTAAGTTAGACTTAAAATTACAAGAGCATTGATCGATTTTTATCGATAACAGCTTATCGTTATCTAATTGTCGATTAGAATCGATTATTCGACTTATTATTAGAGCTAGAACTTTCAGATTTACTGTGCAGAGCCATGTGCTGAGTAGAAATAATAATTTTATTTGAGATACCATCTCTATTTCCCGAAAAATTAAAAAAAAAAAAATTGTTTCAAGTTTCAAGTTTAAATATATTAATATAAATATATATATATATATATATATTTATATTAAATTGTTATAGCCAAAAATTCCATCAGAAAAGTTAATTTAGAAAGTTAGAAAACAACAATTTCCCTCTAGGCTTCAGACCTTCCCTTGCCCTTGCCCCAGCGCAGTCGCTGCGTCAGCTGCGCAGTTAGCGCAGAGCGTGGGCTTAAGCCCGTGTGGATGCATGTGCATATGTGTGTGTGCATATGTTCTTTATTATATGTATGTTCAAAGGAGATGCTGCTAATTATGATGAGAATATTGGCTCTATCGCATTACTCAGGGTATCTTGTAGTCTGGCAATGTCGATTCGAGGATTTTTACTTTGTTTTTAAAAGGTTTTTAGCATCAAATATTGATAAGCGTTAACGGTTAAAAGGATAACTGAAAAAGGGATCGCTCATCAATAAGGACATGCCATCGACGCAAATTGCGTGCCAAAATATGCCTTTGACGCATATTTTCGCTTCTTTTGTCTTAGCACACACACACACACACACACACACACACATACGAAAAAGGTAGGGTCAGTCACGGTGCGCCTCCTTTGGGTGCCGCGGCGCATGAAAAATTGAATTACACGCACTTTTGCGCATAAAACGAGAGGCGAACGCTACAAAATGTCGACTAAAAAATTGCGACCGCTTTGCTTTTTAGAGTAATCGTAGAGAGCGAGAGCGAGAGGAAGAGAGAGTGAGAGTGAAGATGAGAGAGTGTGGGGGGCCGTCCTCTTGTGGTAGCAAATTTATGGCCAGCAAATCGAGTTAAGCTTTCGTTGTTGTTGTTCTTGCAAAAAAGGGATAATTTAATTGTGAATGGGCAACAGCTGAATGTAATTCAATGCATATTTGATTTTATGATTTAACAGGTGTGCACAAAAGGTAGTAATGCATGCGATGGGAACAACGGGACTAAGAAATATAAGGAACTGGAGTCCTGAGCCTGAATAAGCTCAAAGAAGAGAGAAAGAGAGAGGGAGAGAGAGTGAAAGAGAGAGAGAGGCGAATGCCTTAGGCGCTTAAATATAAAATATAATCTATTTTCTGCTTTTCACAAATTTTTCTAGCTCTTTACGAATCTTAAGCTGCCGAGTGCCGGCTTGAAGCTTCTCTAAGGGTATTGTTAATTCTCATTTTATCGATATATCATTTATCGATATACAATTACAAGCTTTCTCGAAGAGTTTAGATCTTAAATTTTTACTTAAAATAACAGTTTTTAATAACATGAAATATTTCTGATACTTTCTAACTATTATGTTTCCTTAATTTCATATATGTTGGAAAACCTCTGCTGTTTTTTATTTATTTTTTATTTCCTGGACCGCCTTGCACTCATTTGGAGTGTCCCATACATCCGTTGATTAAATAGTTTAGACGTGTTTATTAATATGATATGAAGTCTATTGGACCTAATTTCGCCTATTATTAATAAATCTAGCTTAACTAAGAAAACCATATATATATATTTTCATGTCTTCCTCAGTCTTTGCTTTTCTTTAATGATCCAATGGATATGCCCATATCATTCACATTTGCAACACTAAAGAAGTGATACGTCTATTTCCTTCCTCCCGCTCTCTCGGCCTTTCATGTAGCTTATCTTAAATCCAAAACTTGACTGTGGCATAAATGTCATTAGGGGTATGCCTGCATTTGATGCTTGGCTTTGCTTGGCTTGGCTTGGCTTGGCTTGGCAAACTAATTTGCGTAATGTTGACGCAAAAAATAAAAACTTTCTATTTGAGTTGCCGACTCGCCCAGTTGTCCAATTGACGGACACGCCCACAGCACACCCAGCTGGGAAACTTGGCTGGCCAAGAAAGAGATGCGTAACGTTTACAAAAACGTTTACAAAAATACCCTGTAAAATGGATGCAACTTGAGTGAGCGAGTTAGCAGAAAAACAGTTGAAGTTTGATGTGTAAAATAATTCATAAATTAAATATAATATATAATGTTTATATTAAGAATCCTGAATTTCATATAAATACCTGAAATCTCTATCATATTCCAGGGTATATTTAATGTCCACACTCAAAGAGCTTCAACTTTTCTCCTTCATTTTACTTAGCAAACTATTTGCGTTGCATTTGCTGCTTGCAGCTGCACGCATAGTGGGGGCGTGTGCTGGCGCATGGGCGTGGCAGGATGCTTATTGGTTTGGCGATTTGATTGCAAAAGTCAGAAAAAAGTTTCGCAGCCCAGATTTAGGCGTCAAGTTTGAGTTGCAAATTGCGCAGGGCAAGACGGTTGGGATTTATATCTATGTATATGTATGTATATCTATTTCAGAGTCAGATATTACGCATACGCACCGTTACACTTGTTGGCGAACGCATAAATCAAGCGCGGCGCGAACTAAATGGCGCAAATCAGCGCCGCTTTATGGAAGTTCTATGAAAATGAGGCACTAGGCAGTTGATACATATATAATATACATACATACATACATACATATACATATACATATGTATGTGTGGGAGAAACTATATCTAAGCAGCAGCGGACAGCAGGCAGCAGTAGACATCATTATGCAGCTATAGCTTGGAGCGGCTGGATGGGGGCATGGGCGTGGCAGAGAGTTATGGCGCATAAATGTTTAATGCTGGCAGCATTTTTGCAGCTTATCTTCAATTCAGCGCGAGCAGAAGGAAAAATGTAACAAATATAAAATTAAAATAATTGCCACATTTGCCGCAGCGGGCAATTAATCAAAAGCCGCAATGATATGCGACACAATTATGTAGCACATAAGTGCGTGAGTGTGTGTGTGTGCGATGTGGGCGTGGCTTGGTGTAACCACACTCTGTTAGCCGTTTAACACTAATGAAGGCTGTTGGTGGTTGCCTTTAGCAACGTTGCCGCTGCCTGATTTGATTTATGCCCCAACATTTTTCCACCTGAAATCAAGTTCGTTTTGCTTCGTATACCCAGTGATGAATGCCTTACAAGGGGCATGCAGAGCTTGAATAAGTGGAGTGGGCTTTTCGATAATGTATATCATCTATATGACTCAATATGTCTATGCCTTTCGCCAGTTACAATTGCTTAATGTGAATAGTTCTATCGATCTGTCTGCTTCTCCTTTCGTCTATATAAATGCTTCCATCTCGAGAATTTTAACAGCTAGAGGCTTAACGACATAATGGTATAGCGGCTTCCTGTTATGTCGTTAAAACCGTATTCTACTGTATTATATATGTTTATATCCATTACATAAATTTTTATGCCTCTAGCTGTTAAGGTTCTCGAGATGGAAGCATTCATATATACCGTATAAGTTTGTCTGGGGACCAGAATTTTCGTCGCTATAACCGTATAGACGCTATAAGTGGAGTCGTTATAACCGGATTCTACTGTATATAATATATAATTAATCTATAGTTTTATACATACAGTCGAGTCTCGATAATTCGTACCCCGTTAAATAGAAAATCGCGATAAATCGAAAAAATTCTATTCCCTTGAAAGAAATTCGTTCTCAATAATTCTCAATATTTTTATTCTGTGTAAAAAAAAAAAAAAAAAAACTGATCTCTTTTCCATTTCGAATTACCGGGACTCTACTGTATTAAAAAATGCCAAATATCAATAGATTGACCTACGTTTTGGCCATAGCTCGAACTCTATTATAGCTGGCGTTACCAAATTCGGTATGTAAGCTTTCCTAGAGTGTATAAATAAAAATATTATTTTATAAATATTTAAAAAGCGAAATTCGTATAAAGTCAAATTCTGGTTAGGAAGAAGCAGAGCAACTCTATCATAGAATTTCTACATGTCTCCATATCTATATTTATATATAGAGATTACCTAAGTCAAGCTCCTCTCCATCGTCACTCCGTTTAGGGTATCTGCTAGTCATTCATTCCCTACTCGAAGCACGCTTCTTGGCGCTGTCGCTTCTCTGCTTTTTTCCTGCGTGTGCAGTCGATATCCTGCTGTGTCCTGGCTGCTTAGATTTCCGTTTGCGACACTTGCGGCCTGCAGTTGCCATTTGCCAACTGTAAAGCTGCCACAGACTGCGGCACGTATTCGTACTTGGTTTCCATTACATTTCAACGGAAGCCGGATGTTGAAATTGTTGAGCTGTTGCTGCAGCACTTGATGCGCAGCTCCTTCTCCCTTTCTCTCTTTCTGTCTCGCTCTATCCCTTTCGCAGAGGTAAGCTGCTTAGGGCAGCGCCTGGCAACTGGCAAAGGAAATTGCCTTGGATACGCCGCAGCAGACACACAGTTCGAAACCCAATCGCGGCATCTTTTAAATGCTCAATCAAAACTTAACTGAGGCAGCAACAGCAGCAGCAGCAGCAGCAGCAGCACCAATGACTCAATTTACGCACTGGCACGCCCCCCCTTTCGCCGCCGGCTAGGAAAACTTTCGAAATGCCAAATGTTAGAGAACATTTTTTTTTTTTTAGCTGAATTCGCAAAAGTATTTGCCAGGGTCATAAAAATGCGTATGCAATCCGTTCGCAAGCTGCAAGCAGCAAGGACAACGCCAGCATTCAGCACTTAAAAAGTAGCGGTCCTTGCCAAGTGCCAAGTGAAATGATGTTGTACCACAGGACGCGATAGGAGCTAAGAGAGAGAGAGAGAGAGAGAGAGAGAGAGAAAGAGCGAGGGAAGAGGCTAAGCCGGTCAATCTTCGTGTTCAATGTTATCGCAAATCGAATTTGACAAGCAAGCACCATGAAGATGAGGAAGAAGCAGAAGAAGAGGAAGACCAAGTAGCAGCAGCAACAGAAGCTTTAGCAAATAAATAAAAACTTGAGCTCTGCGAAAATTTATTGAGCTGCGCCGCAAACACGCGCAATATCACAGTGAAAAAGGTGAAAACGTTTAATGCCACAAACATTCCATTCAATTTAACTGTCATCCCAGCATTTGAACTAACATTAAGAACAACAAAATCAGAAATCAAACTATATATTATTTTTATTACCAGAAATTTATATATTTTAAATTGGATATTAAACTTTGACTTCAGTGCTCAAACAATTTCAATTAAATCTCTTTCAATTTCGTTTTATGGCTCTGATGATTTATGACGTCGCTCAAGTAGTTTTTCAGAGTTTATTCACAGAGCTGAACAGGTTTTGTATTCGGACTGGACTTTTTTAGTTTTTGGGGAAATTCTGATAAATTCAGTTGTTGTATTTTAAGTTTTTCCGTTATTTTTCAGATCATGTAATGCTAGGAAAAGTATGTATTTTTTTCTAAAGGACTGAGGAATCCCAATATAGTCTTCTCTTTTCTACCACACTCTCTGTCTTTATCTATATCTATCTGTGTGTCTGTCTGTCTCTGTCTCTGTCTGTGTCTCTCCCTCTCCCTGTCTCTCCTTTTCAACCGTTTCATTCTCTCTTTCTCTCTCTCTGTCTCTCCTTCTCATCCACTCTCTCTCTCTCTCTTTCTAATCTTTTCCTCCTTCTATTATCTCCCTGTAGACGTTTTTATCGTCATTCTCTCTCTCTCTAACCAGTAAATTTTCTCTCCGTTTATCTCTTTTGCTCTTCTTCCCTCTCCTTCGGCATTTATTTTTCTTTCATTGTCCATCCCCCCTCCCCCCTCTTTCTCACACTCTTGCCCTCATCTTCTTACTGCAATTATGAAAATTACAAATAACTGTAAGGGAAATGCAAATATCCTATAATTATTTTTAGATTTCTATTTTCTTTTGAAGTCTTCTATATTTCGAAATTAATATCACTTCATTAACAGCATCAATTACTTTAGAACTCTGATAACTCTGATAAAAAATAATTGTGGAATTGGAACTTTCGTCAAGTGATGAATAATCTTTCGCCTTTGCAAATCGACGTGAATAATATGTATAATGAAAAATAGATTTTAATAAATTGGATTTGCGCGAATGAAATTGAAATCTTATTCATTATATTGAACTGTCATTAAAATTTGAAATTCAATCACAAACTGTGTAAGCCAAGCATATTCAAAATCAATTTCCATTCGAGCTCACAGCTCCATGGTCGTAACCCCTAGCATTCACTGCCCCACGCTCCTGCTTCTCTGCTCTCCTGCTTTCCCCTTCCCCTTCCACTACCCTCGCTTTTCTTTTCACTTTTAGCTGATTTGCGCTGCCGGCAGCAGCGACTTTTCGTGGCATTATAAATGTGTGCGTCATAAATCTACACATGGAAATTTTCTGCTTCTCCATCACTTTTTTTCGGGCTTACTGTTCAAAATCATGCCACATATTTATTATCAGTAGGCGTCGCCGTCGTCGTCGTCGCCATCGTCAGCGTCATCGTCGTCAGGCGCCAGCAACAATGTCACAAGCTGCAGGACGCTTATCGGCAGCGTCATCATCATCAACAAATGGTGGAGTGAGAGCGGGTGTCTAGGAGAGAGAGGAACCATGAGCAGGAGTTGCAACAGTGAAGGTAGGTAAGCAAAGCATAAGCTCCATGGTGCGTATAAGAAGGAATGTGTGACGGAAGAGTAGGGATGAAGGAGAGATCTGTGGCAGCAGGGATGGCAAGAGAAACGAAAACAGGTAAAGGAATTCAAAACGCTAGCAGGTAAAGGTAAAATAGTAACGCAAGCTAAAGGAAGTTTAGCAGAGGCTAAAGCAACAGCATTAGCAAGAGCTATTGTGGGAAGTTCTGTGGAAACCTCCGCATCAGCTCAAGCAGCAGCAGCAGCTGGTGTTAGAGTAACAACAAAGGAGTAAGCTCAAGAAATCCAAAGTAAGACTTAAGCATAGTTAGACGAGTTAGAATGGACGACAGTACTAACATGAGTATAAAAACATGGGTGGGCGAAGACTTAGGAGTAGCTGCAGACCGCTGAATTGTAGGGAGAGCCGAAACAGAAGTTAGAATAACTTTAAGAAAAGCTGAAATAACAGCAGCAGCAGGAGCAGCAGTAGCAGGAGCAGCAGCAGCAGGAGCAGGAGCAGCAGCAGGGGCAGCAGCAGCAGCAGGAGCAGCAAAAGCAACAGCAGCAGGAGCAGCAGCAGCAGTAGCAGCAGGAGCAGCAGCAGCAGAAGCAGTAGGAGCAGAGGTAGCTGCTGAGTAGGGAGTAGAAACAGCAGCAGTTGCTGGACTGGTCGGCTGGACTCCTGCTGGAGGAAAAGGAGGAAGCAACAGCAGCGACTATAATCATAAGCAGAAATTGAAATAAAGGGGGGAACAAAACAGCATTAGCTAGAGCAGGAGTAGTTGGGTACAGAGTAGGGAGTAGAAGCAGAAGCAGGTACAAGACTAGAAGTTGGAGATGCAGCATCAGCCAGATCAGGAACAAATACTAAAAGAGTATCAGCAAGAGAAGAAGAAACAACAATAATACACAGAGCTAGGCACACTATCTTAAGTAGGAGTACTCAAAGAGGAAGAAGCAACAACCGAAGATGATGCCTAATTCAAAATCAGCAAGAAAATATTGCTAGGCTTAATAACCAGAAGGTACTACAAAAGCTTGATCTGCAGCAGGAATAAGAGATAAAGAGATAAAGTATGAGCAACAGCGTGAATAAAAGTTGGATCAGGAAATTAAATAGGATATGGAACAGGAGAGGAATTAGAGGAGAGGGAACTGAAGGCGTGGGAAAAGAGGGTTAAAGCTAGCGGAAAACCAAATTGGAATATGGAAGGAGTGGGAGCTTCAGCTGGAATGGAAAGACAGCAGCGAGAGTAGCAGCATGAGAGGAAGTGGGAGCTGGGGAGTGAGTCGCTATATATGAGTACAGAAGCCGATAGAAAAGCTGAGGCTGGAATGATGGCAGAAACAAAAGAAGAAGAGAGAGCAGTAGCTCAAGAGAGAGAGACACAAGCTTGATGTGGAGAAGCAAGAAGAAAAGGAGAAACGAGATGAGAAGCCAGAGGTACAGCAGCAGCAGAGAGAAGACTGGAATAGCTGAAGCAAAAATTCTAGGAGAAGTGGGCAGCGGACTAGCGTTAGCAGGAGCTGCAGACGGATAATGATAAGCACCTGGAAAGCTATCAGCAGAGCTGTCGGGAACAGAAGCTGGAAGGGAGCATAGGTGAAAGCATTGGCAACAAGCGTTGCAGCATACAGCAGCAGCTGAATGAGCAGAAGCAAAAGATCACATCAGAGCAGCTGCGGCTGACATGAGAGTGAAAGCCGATGCAGGTGCAAAAGTAAGCGAAGGAAATTAAAGTCGACGGAAGCGGCCAAAGAAAGAGAAAGAGGAAGTAAAAGTCGCAGCAGGAATGCAGCAGCAGCAGCAACAGACGCTGGTTGCTGCCTCATTTGATGTCCTGCCGCAGACACATGTAACGCAGCTGCCGCTGCCTCACGCTGGCATTTTATGGCTTTTGCCTTCAGTAAAGATGAACTTTTTGTGGCAACAAAGTTTTCATGCTGTGCGTGAGAATATGTGTGTATGTCTCTCTCTCTCTCTGTCCCTCTCTCGCTCTCTGTGTGTCACTTGGGGGCGACAAAAATTTGGTAATTTGTGCCTGAAGGTTAAATGTTAATGTCCACCATTACAGCACATTTGACGGCCGAACGAACGGGTTATGGAACAGGTGCCACAGTGCGTATGCGCAATATTGAAGTGGGGCTACGCTATGAGCTGGCGCCTGCCGCTGTGCGTTGCTAATTTACTTGTCGGTGCAGCCCTCCCCAAAGGCGTAACCGCAATATTTTGTAGTTTGCTTAGGCGGAATAAACACAAAAGTTGCTCATAATTTAAAGAAGCGGCAGCCACTGTTGACAGACGCTCGGTGAAAATGTCCTTGCCTGGAGCTGTGGCCACAAATGAAATGCCGCAAAGGCAAACACACACACACACACATACACACACACATGCATACACACTTTGGGCCATATTTACGCATGTTGTGTTCGGCCATTAAACGCAAAAAGGCGGCTACTTGGCCAATGGGTTTTTGTTCTTAATGGCAACTGCAAATGCTGCTAATGTTAATTTAAGAAAACACATACACATATATACCAGTGTGCGTGTGTGTGCGTCTTGTGGCTGGCAGCATTTGTGCAGTATTATTTGAAACGTCTAACGTATCTTTTTAGTGTCTTGCGGCTGCAGCCAATTAATTGCTTGAGCTGCTCAACTAATTAAAGAAATATACGCTCAAAAATAGTTGGCCAGCTCCCGGGCCAGGATGAGTTAACTCATGGGGCCTGAGACCTGACAAAGTAATCAATTATGCCAGACAGCAGTTGCCTTCATCTTTAGCTTGCCACATTCGCCATTTTGTTCTTTACACTAATTGATGCTGCGTGAGTTAAACAAATGCGCAGTCAGTTTGTTTCGCTTGCACATATATAGAGCATATGTATGTATGTATGTACAGGCATGGCCTAAGATAAATCAAAAAGTTCTTAAATCTTCAAATGCCTCTTCACTTCACGATGTCTTCTCTCTCACTCACACATTCACTTGTATGCAACTGCAAAGCTGAGTTGTTCAGGGCAGTTAATTATAGATTGCATACATATGCATAATTTATGTCTTCTTTACACTAATTCTTAGAGCTAAGCCTGCAGACTACCTGTCTCGCTCGCACACATATCTCTAACTAACATACATGTGCTTGGCTTGCCCAGCTACCTAGATCTCGATTGCCTTTTGCCTTAGTCCTTACCTCGTGCCTGCTTTAGTATGCATGAGTACGGTATGCTTGTCTCGCTCTCACTTATACAACCGCTAGGCTACGTCTGCTCTCATCATTATGCATGCATAAAATGAAATTTGATCGCGCGTGCGAGTGAAATAGAAGTACTTTAGACAAATGCCGTTGCCCTTTAACACATGCAGCTAATGCACACGTACACACACATATATGTGCACATACACATACTAGTCCCGTATAATGACTGTAAACATCTTCGCTGTAAAACGTGCTTATTAATAGACCCATAAGTGCATTTAGTTAAGAATATTCAGCTTGATCTTGAGCAGGATGAGCAGACACGCTTCTCGTGTCGCCTGTGACGTGACAAAGCAATCAATTATGGCAGTCAAGGAGCAGAGGTCCCTAAAAAACGTTGCCAACATCATGGTGCGCTCGCCTATTGAGCAGCACCAACAACAACAACCACAACAACAGCAACGACAACAAGCACAATTAATTATGAACCAAGCGAAGGCTTTGTAAATGGCTGCTGTGTGCTTGTTTGTATTTGTGTTTGCGTCTGTGTTTGCCCAGGACAGCAGCAGAAGCAGCAGCGGCGCCCACCCGACAGCGGCGTCCTCTTGTTGCTCCGACTCGGGCTTTGGTGCCTGGCTAAGCCGACGCCTTGAGCGTAGACGACAGCATATGCTTATGCATGCCTAATTACGACAAATCCTTGCCTCCAGACCGAGGCGCTACAGACCAGCAGCAGCGCGAGAACAAGCACGCGCAAATGAAGCCAAAACACACTCTGGCACACACACACACACAGAGACGCTTTCATAATTATGGGCGTATTTAGAGAAATTGGTTATTATGTGCCTAACGCCATTTGTCTGACAGAAATAGTTTGTATTTGTGAGAGACTTAGCCTGAGTTAAGCGCGAGGGCTGCTTTATTAATATTATATGCTTGGCTTAATAGAGAATTATAATTTGTATTTTTAATGAAACACAAAATATAATTAGGCCTTACAAAAATATTGAAAATTATACAAAACATCATAATATAATAATTGATTTCTATTCTGCTAATATTTGTGACGACTTATAAAAAATTATTATTTATTTAAAAAAATTTAAAAATAATAAAAAATAATATGTTTAAAATTTACTTATATTTATATTTATTATGGAGAAAAATACCCCTTATATAAATAATTTTTAAATATGTACACTAAACTTTCTAAGCAGCCCTCGCTGCTCGTCGAAATGCTTGAAATTGTTTGCTAATTCATTATTATTGGCAATCGAGTCTAACGGTTAAGTATGCTATTGTCCCTACAAAAGCGCTGCAGCAATTAGCCAAACTTGCTATCTCTATATGTGTGTGTGTGTGTGTGTGTGAGTGTGCACCGTTACATGGCCATTAATAATGCCTGCTTGTGGCGCTCATTATGCCGTCCGCGTCTGCCAATTGGCCATCCATCAATTGTAATTAATCATGATACCAAAAGCTCCCCAAACGAATCCACTCCAAATATGCAACAAATTGATGCCCCGCAATTAGCCGCAACTATAAAAATACCAGACCAGCAAACAAATCAATGTGAGAAAAAATCGCACATGTTGTGCTAAAGCACTCCAAAAGGCAAAGCAAGAAAGCAAAGCAGCCAATGCGAGTGCTCTAAAAGTGCGCATTTAAATGCCCGCGAGGGAAAGAGGTAGCTACACCGAGAGGGTGGGTCGTCGCCTGACCTAGACCATGAAGACAGAGAGAGAGAGAGAGAGCGAGAGAGAGAGAGAGAGAGAGAGGGGAGAGTGAGTGAAGCGGACATCATTTGCGACGCGTTGACATCTTGTTGATGAGTACAAAAAGTCAGCAATGCTGTCATAAATTGCAGATGCAACAAAAACAAAAACAAACACAAAAGGAAATCAACACAAATACAACAACTGGAAGCGCACTGCACTTGCGGCTTTTGTGTGTTTCGCTAGCGAAAAAATCACAACATAAATTCATCAACACGGATTGACAATAGCCTGTCAGCTGGCCACACGCAATTGTCGAGAGAGAGAGAGATGGAGAGAGGGGGAGAGGGAGATGGAGAGGGCCGCGCTGCTGGTAGCGTAAAACAAAAGACAAGCAGTCTAATAGAAACGCAAATGAAGTCCAACCGCACAGAGGCCATTGCCACACACATGTATGTATGTAAACAGTGTGTGAGAGGGAAGAGAGTATGATATACGCACACACACGCACTCACACACACAGACTCGAGTGTTATTGGCATTGCTTGCTCCGCTTTACACTTGCAAGGCTGAATGAGAAGGCGAATGGTGTTTGCACTGAAGGTTGAGCACTTGAATGTACCTCCGTCAGAGTACTTTCACATACATATGAAGCTACTTAAGAGTGAAATGTACCTACAAAAGAGTTGTTATACAAATATACATATAAAAATTCAACTATTGAAATGTACCTTCATAAATGCGCCTAGACAAATGAATCTACTAACTTAGTAGTACTAGGGGTCTATATTATTATTATCTTATGCATATATGATCTTTTACAAATTTACCTAGAGAAATATGCCTACAAAAGATTTGTCATATAAATATACGTATACAAATTTACCTATTGAAATGTACCTTTATAAATGCGCCTAGACAAATTAATCTACTATCTTAGAAGTACTAAGGGTCTATATATGATTTTATATATAAATGTATATGATTTTATACAAAATTACCTATACAAATGTCTATGTCTTTAATACTAATACAAATTTATCAATTCAAATGTATTCATGAACGATTTTATATAAATAAACCCATCAAGTTTACCTATAGATTTTATATAAATAATCCCATCAAATTTATCTATGGAAATGTAATCATTATATCAATATACTCATACAAACAGCGTAAACAAATGCATATACAAACACATATGCCCTTACTCCAAGTGCACTTCTTCTTCTTCTTCAATTTCTCTTTCACTCCACTTCTGTTTATTTGCCTTGCTGCACATGTTCAAGGTTAGCATTGCCCGGCTCTGGCTCAACTCTCTCGCCTTCTGCTATTGCTTTTGTACTCCGATTCGTGGAAGATGAGCTTGACAAGTGCGTAATTGGCTGTCTCGCTCCTACACATAAACAAATGCGAATTGACATTTCCGTTAGTTTGCCGGCAAGCAAGCAAGAGGGAGTCAGTCTTGATCGTGTGACAGCGTGAAGAAGAAGTGATTCAAGGAAATTGTTATGCTACTGTAAACATGTTTATTAATAACTGATAACTGTAAAGCTGTGCAGTGCTAAAAGCGCATTGAGTGCATCGTTTAATGGACTTGTAAGTGCATTTACTAACGGCTGATTGCACTTGGGTGCTCAAATGCCTCAGCGAGTAGAACATGCGCTAAACTAATCAACTCGATTCTCGATTGCAAATTATTACAGGGTATTTGAGTTCCCATTAGCCAACTTTCTTTCACATATGCCGCAGGCAGGAAAAGTAACGGAATTTTTCATTTTGCGCTCAGACAATTCCGTTAATTTGTGCTTGTTTAAACTTGTCGATGCGGCCATATTAATAAATATAGCCATGCCCATTTATAAATATACAAGAACAAGAAGAAGATCAAGACAAATGATTCATGATTCAATTTTTGGCCAAAATGCGTGGGCGTCTGGAAATGGTAGAAGGTGCCCAGAGGCAACTGCGAAATAAGTAATGATAAAAAAGAAATGTGGTGGGGGAGCGGTAAAAGGAAAATATGATAATAATTATGGCAGTCATTGCCAAATAGGCAACAATTAAGCGAGCTGATATTCGCCTTGGCTGGCGACAATGAAAATAATGTCCATTGTAAAGAGATTATACTGAGAATTCCACAGAGCGGTTCAACGAGCGAGCGGGCAAAAGATATGGTGGCTGTTGCTGTTGTTTCCGTTGTGTGTATGTGTGTGTGTGTGTGTGTAAGTATGTGAAAGTGGACGAGAAACGAAATTCTTTCTATTCAGTTGTTGTTCTTGTTCGACGCGAAACCGTTGTAAATTATTGTATAGGGTATATTGGTTCATTTGATAATTGAAAGGAATGACTGTCTGTGTCTCTCTCTCGATCTCTCGCATTCTTTCCCTCTCTACATCTCTCTTTTTCCACCCCTTTATTTATTTCTGTCTCGCTCCTTAATGTATTCTCCCGTTTTATCCTTTTCGCTTTCTCTCTCTCTATCGCCCTATCTCCCTCTCTGTCTCTTTCTTTTTCTTTTTTCCTTATATGTAGCAGATATTATGAGTTTTATTATGCAGCCACCTAAAGCTGCTAAGCTATATTTCAATTATAGATATCGATATCAATATCTCTAAATACCTTTTTGCCTATCAATCAATACATTTACTTCATTCGCTACTGTTTGTGCATATATGTTTGTGTATTTGTTTATGAGAATGTCTGTCTATTCACTTTACTGTTTATATTTCTGTCTCTCTGCCCATCGATATATCTGTCTATATAGACAGATAGAGTTATATTTGTCTGTCGCATATATGTCTCTCCCTTTCTATACATATATTTGTCTTATATACATTTGTCTGTCTTTCTGTTTACTTATCTATATGTCTGTCTATATGGACAGAGAGGTATATACAGATAGAAAGATTTCTGTCTGTCGATCTATATCTGTCTCTGTATATGTCTGTCTGTCAATCAGTCTCTTTATTTTGCAGTCTGTATTCTTGCCTATCTCTCTATAATTGCTATATATTGTATTAGGAGCTATACAAGTCTTTGATAGCTTGGCTGCAAAACCGATCTATATCGATGTATTTATTATATGTTTCTAAGTTCATCATGAATGTCTTATATTCGAGATAAACAATGGGAATGGAAAGTCTTAGAAAAGCCCTTACACAAATATACTGTCTCACATTTCTATTAGAATTTTGGTAACTTGAAGAGGAAAATTTAAATTCTTTGCAATTTTCTCATATGCAAAAACTCTCGCTCATCACTAGGCCTTCAAGGGGTATCTCTTGATCATGCACTTCCCACCCAATAACGCTTTCTATTTCATGTCGTTGTTGTTGTCGTTGTTGCACGTTATTTTTATAAAACTCACCTCAGAACGGCTGATCATCAAAGATGTTGCCGCTGCCAGTCGAGAGGCCCCCCAAAAAAAATTCATTTTCATTTGCAACACGCTCGCGAGTGGACGTGTCGCAGTGCCCAATAGATATTCGCTATATAGCACACATATACTATACCCTATATATATAGATATAGATATATATATATATATGTATATATAGTTTATAGTGTTATCTTGCAGCTGCCCGTGCAGCTTGAAGTGCGTGCAACAGGACGTGCGTGTCTCGTGAGTGCGTGCGTGCGTGTGTGCGAATCAAAATCGAAATCGACAGGCGAAGAGCGAATCAAAGCTTAACTAGAGCTCAAAGTGCCGATAGCTGAAGTACGAGACGTGCCACCAAAGGCATGCGTATAGGTGTGCGAAAGTTTAACAAATTTCAATTAGTCAATTGCAGTGCGGCCCACAAGTGAGTGTAAAAAGCTGTAAAATGCTGCGTTGATTATGTAAAATAAATATATGCAAAATATATATATGTATATATGTATATGTATACATATTGAATATAAGGCTGCTCACAAATGTCACCTGGCAGCTACACCTTGCTTTGCCGCCCACCACGCAGACAGATAGAGGGAGAGAGAAAGAGAGAGAGAGAGAGCGACAGCAACCTCGCACAAGCTGTCAAAATTATTTAAAATTTTTTAAACAATTTTTGTTATTGTTGTATGAGAACATAAACATTTTTGCTATAACTGAATTTATATATACTCAAAAAAATTGTCTGTATATATATATATATATATATATATATATATATATATATATATATATATATATATATGTGTATATCATATATTTTTTTTATTTTTAATTTGAGTTGATCTTTAGTTAGATTGCTCATACGCCGCGTTTGCCGCAATTTTATTTTTAGTTTTTATTCAATCAGCGACATTTTTACTCAATTTTTCGAAAGCTTTTTTGTTTTTATTTTTATTTTCATTTTCATTTATTTTTATTTTTTATTTTTGTTTGCCTTGCGCTGTGCGCTTTTTGGGCTCGTTTTTTTTTTTTTTTTTGTTGTTTAATTTTCTTTGTCTGTATTTGCTTTTGGCTATTCCCTTTGTTTTCGCTTCACACCTGAATTGTTTACACTTCATTTCGATTGCTGTTGTTGTTGTTACTGTTGCCTTTTTGTTCATTGTTTTGAATGAGCGAAATTGAAGCAAATTTAAATGCCAATCGATTCGGTAGCATGAAAAGCACTTTTTACCCCAGTCCACTTAATTCACATCCGCCCGAAAGTATGCAACAGTTTCTCTTACACGCACACACCCACACACTCGCACACACGTACGCATTTATCGAAGCTTCGTCGTCTACACGGCGTATGCGTATTGAGTTTTCTCTTCTGTGAAGTTCAAGGCCGAATTTTAATTAGTAAATCGAATGGGCAACGACGTGCAATTGCAATGGGATATCATTTGAGATATCTCAGCTAATTGCTGTAGTTGATAATTAAATAACTTCGAGTTTCGAGTACGGCTTTGCATTCCACAGCAAATTTAAACTTTCCAGTTGCACTTTCTTGGAAATTATGCTAAATATGTTTGATATGCTTCGTTTATGTTAATTATGATTTAGAGTAAGGTTATTAAGTATTTAGTAGCGGCCCTTAAGTGGTTATAACTTTTAATTAATGACTTAAGTGTTAGCTTATGAAATGACTAATTGGATTTGTAAATAGCATAGATAGAGCTGTTCCTTGAGTGGCCTTTTGGTATTTTTTGGGGTTTACAAACATTTTTCCGTTGATTTTTTATTTATTTTGCTTTCTATATAGATAAGCTAGATAAGTATTTGATTTTTATTTATTTATTATTTGTCTTTTTTTAAGAATTCAGCTCAGGCATATTTATTATTAATAACAATTTTTAATTTTTATTTATTTATTATTTGTCATTTTTTTTTTAAGAATTCAGCTTAGGCATATTTAATTTATTAATAATAATAATTTTTATTTATTTAATTTTTGTTATTTTTTTTAAGAATTCAGCTTAGGCATATTCAATTTATTATTAATAATAATTTTTAATATTTATTTTATATTTCATTCCTAATTTTTTATTTAATTTTCTTAACTCTCCTTATTTTATAAGAAATCGACATTGATATATTTTGAAAAAAATGTATATATATTATAAATAACACGTATAAGCCTGAAACTGTAATAAGAAATCCTTTATGCTGCTTTTCGCACTCAATTTCGATAATATCTTGAGTTCAAGTGGAAGTTTATGCATTTCAATTAAAAAGAAAGCCGTATATCCAGGTGACTGCCTGCGAGCGTTGCATTTATTAAGAAACAATGCTTGCAGGATATTAAAATGTTGCATGCAACAACGTGAGAGGGAAACACGGCAACAAGGCAACATGAATATTGGCAATGCACGTTAATTAAGTCTGACATTGTATGTGTGTGAGTGTGTGTGTTTGTTGCTGTGTGTGTGTGCGTGTGTGTGTGAATCAAAATACGTAAATACGCATATCGCTTATCACGAGGCATGCAGCATGTGGCGCCGAAATGCCAGCAGCAACGTTAATATGCAAGTGCAACTGCCAAGGGCAACGAAGTTTCGCTGCGGTTCTTTTGTGCCAATGCAATTAAATGCCAACTGCAGCCCATAACGATAATGAGCAGGTAAACAACAATGCAGCTGCCCCATATTGTGTTTCATGTGGCATCATGAATTGTAATATTCAATGCGAATTGTAGCTGCTATCATTTGATGTGGCATTTGTGGGCGATGCGGGGTGCGGCGGCAGCAGCCTTGTCTCATTGCCAGCATGCGTAACTAGTTGATTGGCAGCCAAAACTCAAGTGATTAATCATGCAATTTGGCATGCAGCCGTGAATCCCATACTTATCTCTCACTCACTCAATCATTCACTTACGCTCTCTCTCTCTATCTCTCTCTCTTTCTCTCTCTCTATCTCTCACTCACTGTCTCTCTGTCCATCTGCCTATTTGCAGCCATCACAGTTAACAGCAACGCAACAGGGCCCCCCCAGGGGCGCCTCGGATACCCAAACAGGAAGAGGAAGGAAGGCAAAGCGTAACGAAAGCAAAAACACAAAAGTAGCTGTAAGTACATGAATATACCGTAAAAAGCCTTAAATTACATTTGAAAGTAACTGAAAAATACATTTGCCGTGTGCAAAAGTCCCTGGAATGTACGATAGTAGAAAATTGCTTAAAGCCGCTTTTCATGGAATTCGCAGTGAGAAATGATAAAGAAATTACTGGAAATTCATGTTTTAGCACATTAGACTTCAATCAGTCATAGTGCATAAGCAGCTCAGGTGTATTTATATAAAGCTAAAGATAGAAATTTTCAATTGAAAAAGTCAATTTAATATAAATTTGTGTCAAGTCGATTTCCAATTATATTACAAACTTTCTTCTTGTCTCACTTAAAGCTGGATTTCTTTGATATATTTAAAGGAATTTTTTTCCCTTATAAAGTCATGATTGTTGAATTTATATCATTCATCATCATCAATCAGTTGGTCAATCATTCCATCCACTCAGTCTGTCCATTTCAATTGGTCAAGCAAGTGTAGTAAAATTTGTTTTTAAGTCTAGTTCGTATACGATAATCGAATAAAAGTGTCGGTAAAACTCTCTATAATATTTATATTTCCCTTTATTAATCATCTTATAGCTTATTAGAGCATTTGACATCAATTAAACCACTATAAAAGCGAAAATAGTTTGCACATTTATTTAATATAAACAAGAAATTAAAGCTTTTAAGGATTTCTTCTCTTTTAGTGAAACTTGAACAATTTGTTTGTTTGCATTAAATGAAAGCTTGTTTTCAGTTTTCTTGCAAGTTTGCTTTGCCTTAGCAAAGTGTGAAAAGTTTTCGCTTTCTGTTTAGTTGGGCAAACGTTCTCGCTTTCACACATACTCTACTGCAGTCTGTGAAGTTGCAGCCTCTGTCTGGCTGTTATTTATAGCTCGAGTATTTGCAGTTCTATTCTGAGGCGTCTGCACTCCGCTGTAGTTAAAAAAATTCTGGGCAAAACGCATTAACTATTTTTAGCGCCTGTCGCCGTTCCAAGGGAATACGACCTTGAGCTCTTGCTGTGCCCGCTCAGCGCTCAGAGCTCTTCCATTTTGGGCTCACTCTGCCCCAACCTCTTCGTGCCTTTGTTCGTCTCACGCTGACTTGTGCCACATGGCAGCTAATGGACCCCTTTGTTTGTTTCTCTTCATAAATAAAGTCAATTTTATTCTTTTTCGGCGAAAATTTTGTTGCGAAAATTTGTGCAGCGTCATTGCGCGCTAACGGAAAGACAGCTGCAAAAGCGAAATTATGGCTAAAGTATCTATAAGTTGCAACAAACTAGGGCGTCATTTACAAAAAAGCCCAATGTGCGTTCCAGTTTCTGTTCAATGGAGTGTATTTTTAGGTTTATAGTGAGGCACAAGAAAAATAAGTGCCTACAGATAGAGATTCATCTATAATTACAGATTCAATTAGAGAGGGAGATACTAATACATCTAGATAGAGAGATCGAGAGATACAGATACAGATACAGATACAGATACAGATACAGATACAGATACAGATACAGATACAGATACAGATACAGATACAGATACAGTTACAGTTACAGTTACAGATACAGATACAGATACAGATACAGATACAGATACATATACAGATACAGATACAGATACAGATACAGATACAGATACAGATACAGATACAGATACAGATACAGATACAGATACAGATACAGATACAGATACAGATACAGATACAGATACAGATACAGATACAGATACAGATACAGATACAGATACAGATACAGATACAGATACAGATACAGATACAGATACAGATACAGATACAGATACAGATACAGATACAGATACAGATACAGATACAGATACAGATACAGATACAGATACAGATACAGATACAGATACAGATACAGATACAGATACAGATACAGATACAGATACAGATACAGATACAGATACAGATACAGATACAGATACAGATACAGATACAGATACAGATACAGATACAGATACAGATACAGATACAGATACAGATACAGATACAGATACAGATACAGATACAGATACAGATACAGATACAGATACAGATACAGATACAGATACAGATACAGATACAGATACAGATACAGATACAGATACAGATACAGATACAGATACAGATACAGATACAGATACAGATACAGATACAGATACAGATACAGATACAGATACAGATACAGATACAGATACAGATACAGATACAGATACAGATACAGATACAGATACAGATACAGATACAGATACAGATACAGATACAGATACAGATACAGATACAGATACAGATACAGATACAGATACAGATACAGATACAGATACAGATACAGATACAGATACAGATACAGATACAGATACAGATACAGATACAGATACAGATACAGATACAATTATAGATATACAGAGAAACAAATAGATATAGATACATACATAGATACAGCTACATATGGAACTACAACTACACATACAGATACATTTACATACACATTTAGATACACAAATGCAGATACTTAAGATGCTAACGGAAAATGCCGGCAGCTTTATAAATAGTTCGTCATTTAATGACGTCAACGGATGCTCAGGGCGAATTGCGGTCTGTCTCTCTCTCTGTCTCTCGCTCTCTCTCTGCGTATGAGTGTGTGCGTGTGTATCTATGTGTGCGTGTGTATCTGTGTGAGTGTTAGGCAAATTACATTGTTGCTGTGGGCCGCGCTTTCTTCTGTGGCCGCACATCAAAACAAAACAATGTGAAAACTTCAATTCGATTCACACACGTGCAGCACACACGAAATGTAACTCATTAATGAGCTGCTGTGCATAGCCAGCGATATAATGCATAGATACAAGAGATTTACACACACACAGACACACACACACACACTCAGTGATATGCTCACACACACATGTGCGAGTCGTTGCCAAGAATATCTTTTTGCGTTCGTATTTCGATCGCACGTTTGTTTATTTGTATTTCGGACGTCGTTGCGCTCTATATGCATATATATAGCTACACACGCACACAGACACATTTTGTATATATTTAAAATATTATACACTGCTCTTGTTTTTCCTCGTATTATTTTTTCGCTTTTCTGCCTTTGGGCTTCATGTGCTTGGCAATTTTCAATTTTCACTTGGCTTCAGTCGGTTCTTACATTTCCAATCGAATTCTACGAGGCGCGTTGCAAAAACAAAAACTCGCAGCGCATTTATTTTTGTAATTTACATATCATAAAATATATAACAATATAAAAAAAATTATTAAAGAAATTTTAATTTTGTTTGTTACAAAAATAAATATATATAAAAAAAAAATCATTTAAAATTTAATGTGAACGAGAAAAGTTAACAAAGTGAAACATCTTTGGCCGATGAAAAATATTTGAAATATTCGAAATAAATTATAAATAGTTGAAGATATACCGTTACGTTTTGAAAAGTTCATAAATCTAGTTTTGAGTTTTGAAGCCAATTGCATTTTATGATTGCCCCTGAGTGTTGCTTTGACACAGTAGCAGCAACAGCAGCAGCAGCAGCAGCGGCAACTGCAAGAGCAACAGCAGCAGCAGCAGCAACACTTTACTTCTTCTATTGGTGAGTTTATTTTTGCTGTGATACTCGCTCTTGGGGTTGTGGGTGTATTAGGTTTTATGAAAGGAACTTCTTGTGTGGAGCTTTTTACATAAATTTGTGTAGGTACGACTTCGACTACTAGCAGAAGGTTATTCGATTATATACTATAGTCTTATCATTTTGCAGTCATGTCTGTTTGACTTTATTGGACTATTCAAATTATTTATGGCTACGCCTACTGACTAACAAGACAAGAAACAACTATACAGTCAAAGTGTTAGTGCAAGATCTAAAAACTAGATAGATATAGACCTTGGAACATGTACTCTACAGATCAGTATTCATAACTGACGCACATAGAGGATATGAAATAAGTATATGTATATATAAATATATATGGCATGTAGAATATATTGAATATTGACTACATCTATATGATAAGTACAACTATGACAAACGTAGTCGATATATTGGTATTATTATATATATATGCCTATACGTATATACTTACTTATAGGTATCAGTTTTCCCATAAGTACTTAGACATTTGTTAATATGTATTATAGATACAGCTATATATGTATATAATAGATATACTATATTTCTGACTATTTCAATGATATACATCTTATAAGTAATATATGTATTATATTATACATATATACTGTCATATAGGAATAATATTCATGGTAAATTTTATTTTTTTTTTTTTTTTTTGTACAATTTTCTCTATTCTTATGTCTATTCTTAAAAAGTTATATATTTACCAGGGATGATCTTCTGTATGCTATAAAGTTGTAGTCTCTTATTTGATCATAATAGTGAAAGTAAATAAACATAGTATATATAAAAATTCATCTGTATAAACTAAATAAATCTATAAATCTATTGTATTGTTTATACTTTATGCTACAAATGGATAGAATTCAAATATAAGTATAGTAGATATGTAGGCCAATTATAATGGTATATTCATAGACAATTCTCTATGTAAGTTTTAAGTAAATACTTTATAATGCAAATCTAAAATATTTGATATCTCATTATAAGTAAGATAATAACAATTGACTACAAAAAGTCCTACCAAAAAACTAACTACAAATTAATTGATAAAGCATTGATTTTGAGCGCGCATTGGGCAGTCACTTATACCCGACCAAATGCATACTCAGTTTCTTTTTTAGCGGTTTCGTAGCTGCGGTTTAGCATTTCGCTGGCCCTGCCAAATGTTTGACCCAAATATTTCGCTGCAATTCCGTTCAGTTTTCTCTGTGTGTTTTTTTTTTTCTTCTTATTTTGTTTTTACTTTTGTTTGTTGCCTTTGTTGTTGTTTGTTACTTTTCTGACAGGCAATCGCTTTAGAGATCTATCAAACTAGCCGTCGATTTTTGTCACTTGCGACAGCTGGCGAAAAGTTTTGACCCATTTTCCAAAATTTCGGCAAAAAATTGATGAATGGCCCAAAATTGGAAACGCACTGAAGTCGATTGCGGCTGCAGCCAAAACTGGCAAACATCCAGGGTCAAATAGAGACAAGCATACATGTATATGTATATATACATATACATACATATATAGTTTATATGGTTGCAAGTCTTTGAACCCATTTGCAATGAACTGCAAATTTACGCATTTCCGTTTCCTTTAGCCATGCAAAAACCGACAGACGTTTGTCACATAATTGGCTAAATTTAATTGCCAAGGCTAATACGTTCTCTACAGCTCGCTAGTACATGTACATATATACACATACATATATACATATGGTATATTTGTGTGCCTTTGTAGAAAAACAAAACATTGAACAACTGTCCCCATCAATCTTGGCGCATAAACAAAAAGTTGCGCTAAAGTTTTGCCCGACAAAATGAATAATAAATATTATTATTCAGGATCAGGAAATTATAGTGTGTGAATGAATACTAGATAGATTCACTTGTTGTTGATTGGAATAAAAGAATCCATAGAATATTTATTATTTTATTCAATAAATTAATTATTCAAGCGCAGCGGAAGTCTCTAAAAAAGTTCTCTCTGTGTGTGTGTGGAAATAATTTGGTGTTCGACGCCTTTCCAGCTGTTGGCTGCCATTAATTATAGTTTTTTGTACATTTTATATTTATGTGGCTGATAATTTCGAAATGTGAAAGCCATAAAAAATAGAATTTCCAAGTGCATATAATATATATATTATATATTTTTAAATATTGTGTGCTATATATACTGGGTGTAAGTCCATTGAGACTACTCTGCCTTTTTTTCTCAGTAGCCAGCTTATATGTTTATGTATGTATATAAGAACTGTGTGAATTGAGCTACTGAAGCATTTAGCTGCATTACTAGACACAGAATTAATGAATTTGTTTATTGTATTCATTATTAATATGCTCTTACTTGAGATCTTGATATCTTCTTTTTTATAAACATAAAGCTTATTAAGAACGAATCTATGTATCATATTCCAAGAAAGCCGGAGAGCTTGACATAAAAAAATATATTATATATTTATTTATATTTATATATTTATATTTATATATTTTTGATATATTTATTATACAAAAAAAAAAAATAAAAAAATAAAAAAAATAAATAAATAAAATAAAAAGAAAAATAAATAAATAAAATAAAATATTATATTTTACCTATAAATATATATTTGTATTTTGTTTAAATATTAAGTTTAGGCAAAATTAATTTTTTTTACATAAAATAAGGATAGGATAGGATAAACAAGGATTTCGACTTGAAGGAGAAAGAAGAAAGAAGGAGAAATTATAAATATAATGTATATAAAATATTTACTCAAAACTAGCCTTTTTAGCTCTTAACTCGCTTTAAATATAATTTTAACAAATTCAACTCTAAGTGGAACCAAACTCCGCATAGCTTCTATAAGCATACATAAACCCAGTTATAGCGATAACTCCACATTTAGAGTTTTCCCCTTTAAGCTCAACGCAATTGCAGAGCAATAAAAAAATAAATTTCGCTGCGATTTGCAGCATATGTGTTGTTGTTTTTAATGTATTTATTTATGTAATTGTTAAATTCAAGCACTGTCCATTGCACACAAACCACGCTTCTAAATAACTTAACTGCCAGGCTGTACCTCTGACTCCTTCCTCTCTCTCTCACTCATCCTCTCACACTCCCTCCTTGATGCCTTTGAATGGCCATTCAAATTGTGCATTGAATGTGCTTTGAAGTGCCAGCCCCACCCCAGTGGCCCGCCCTCTTTTCAAAAGTCTCCAGCTCTTCAGCAAACATTCAAAATTTCAACTAGCACAGCGTGTGTGTGTTTGTGTGCGTGTGGGCGTGGCATTGGCTATGGTTTTTAAGGCAGTTTCTATTATGCGAGTGCATGAGTTCCATTTTAATCCTTTTTGGTGCCCAGATTCATAGATTGCAATTGCGAAATTAGTGAGAGCGAGTGAGGGAGAGGGAGACACACATATATGTGCCACGCCCACTGCTCGTCCTCTTGGCACGCCTGCTACTGGTTTATAGTACGCACAATTTGAGCGGGCGACAAAATTTCTATTCAATTTGATTTTAAGCGCATTTTCCACTTAATTGCATGCTATTCGCATGCGAATTTCTTCTGCTTCTCTGCATATTTTTTTTTTGGCTCCTGATGGTCTGGGCGTGCTGCAATACAATGTGAACTTTTGGCCGCAATTTAAGCAACGCTTTAAATATATTTTGCACACAGATTTAATTGGCAACAGGCGGCACGACAATTTTGTGGTGCACCTCGATGTGTTTATTTATTGTTGGGCAGGAAGTGTGCAGCCGTTTGCAACAGAGGTGGGGGGGCCTGGCCGGTGGCCGTTGGTCGTTGGTCGGGTGCAATGTGCACCGTGTGCTGACGTGGCGTATACGCAATATGCCTGACGAGGGCGCAAAAATTGCATTTCATATGCACTTGCATTCACGTATGTATGTGTGTGTGTGTATGTGTGTATATATATGTGTATAGCACACACATCACATTGAGAAATATTTTCGTGTGTGTGTGTGTGCATCATGGGAAAATCTGTGTCATTTTTATTATTAAAAGCTGCGCATTTGCCGCTTATTTTCGGCCAGGAAAATAAGAAAATTTCTGTGAACGTTCACAGCGAACGCGAAGGCAACTGGCTCGAAATTACTTTGCCAAAAACCTACGCGAGTTGGCTTTTTCGCGTGAATTGCGGAAATTTGCGGAACAGCGCCAAATTTAATGCCAATGCGGAATTCGCCCCAATATTCGTCTTATCATTGTGATTATGATGATGCCATTACTTTTACAGTTTGCATTTGATATGCATTTTTATGCACAAAGTTGGCTCTAATGATAGAAACTTTGATGATAGAAAGTATTTGTATGAGTCATAATAATGGCAATGATTATACTAATAAAAATTAAAATGCATTTTTGAAAATAGCTAGGATAAAAAATATTAATTATTTATTTCACTTTTATTAGTACTACAATTTCTTGTGTATTATTTGTATTTGAATTAAATAAATTAATAAAAAAATGGTTATTGTTATTGTGATAATAATTAAGGTAATGCTAATGAAAAGAATTCAATGAATTATTAAAATTTTTATATTGTGGTAATCATAATGCTAATGTTAATTAAAACTATATTATTCAATGAAATTTTATATTACTAATGAAAATGATAACGAGCTAATTTTATTAAAAAATAATTATGTAAATAAGGAATTTTGTTTAGAGATAATAAGAGTGAAAATGCCAATAATATTAAAAAAAAAAAAAAAAATATATATATACAAAAAAAATCTATAAACAAATACTAATTATTATATTAATCATATTTATAAATAAAAAAAATCCACTGGAAAAAATGTTACAAAAAAGTAAATAAACAAATATATAGGAAGCCAACACTAATTATAATTTAATGATAATATTTACTTTAATAAAACCAGTGATAATAATTAAATTACAATTTAATTGATTCAGTTGAATTGCATATTGCATTTCGTTTCACTATTAACGCTTGACTCAGCTTTCATTGACGCTTTGACTAGCTGAAATTCAGCTCCGATGCCTCTCAGCTGTGATATTAATTTCAATGTTTCATATCAATTGCAATTGCCAATATTTGTGGTCAATTTCCATTGCGTGCATTAATTGACATCCGAAGCCACATCAAAATGGCAATCGGAGCGCACTGCAAAGGCAAACGCTCAACTGCTCTCGTAATTAGGCTAAGTTATTGCCAATTAAGAGAGCCTATATATTTCCATATATACATACATTAGTGCAACGTAGGCCGTTTCTATTTACATTAACTTGGCTCAGTTTTATTTGCCGTATTGAGTTCTTTTAAATAAACCGCTTTTAATGAAGCCAGCCATAAGCAGATTTGTGGCTTAGAATATTTGCCAAGGACAAATGAAGACGGGGGGCGATGCGCGGGCGGCAGGCGGTGGTCGATGGGCGGAGGGTGTAGCCCAACTGAAGCAGGCTCCCGATTTACGACAATGGCTCAGAAATGGTCAATTTACGGTGATGCCTGCTCTTCTTTTTTATATGTTTTGTTTCGCTTTGTTTTTGTGCTCGTTCGCTAGGTGTTTGGGCAAAGTATATTGGCTTTTGTGTGGGATAGTCGATTTCTAGGGGATTGAAATTTTAGTATAGCTGTGTATTAGATTGTCTGCTAAGAGTGAGTAGTTAGAAATACAGTTTCTTTGAATGAAGCGGTAGTTCATGGGGCGAAGGTTTGATTTATTTACATAAATCTATTCATCTATAGATAATACCAAATCAAAACTGAGAATAGGAACAGCTTTTCCTTGTTCTTTTCTTATTTATTTTCTTAGTATCTAAATATGAGGGTAGTAGAAATATTAAGTAATGTAAATTTAAATAAGGAGTATACAAATATATTTAAATATAGTTAGTCTAATTAATAAAATTAGAGTAATCTTAAATAAACATAAAAAAAAAATAATAATAATAAAAAAATAAGGAAAAATCCGTAATTCATTTAGTATAAAAATACATTTCACTTAATCTACCGGAAGCGCGTATTAGCTAGTCAGTTAAGCCCAATTGCCACACTTGATGGCATTCCGTTGTTTTGTGCTTATTCAAAAGTAAGGGCTCGTAATGTCGCAATCCGATTTGGGGGCCATCTTATGATGAGCTTAGCGGCAAGGCGGCGCACGCGAATTTATAATGATATGAATATCAAATTGACAGGACTTTGTCTCTAATCAAATCAAGACTAATGATGTCTGATTGCATTCACTCACACTCTCATTTTCTCTATATCGCTCTGTCTCTTTCTCTCACACACTATATTTCTCTCTCTCTCACTCTCTCTCTCTCTTGCAGTGAACCATGGAGCAATTCGAACAGTTGTTGACGTGCTGCGTGTGTTTGGACAGGTATCGCATACCAAAGCTTTTGCCATGCCAGCACTCCTTTTGCATGGAGCCCTGCATGGAGGGTTTGGTGGACTATGTGAGACGCCAGGTAAGAATATTTGTTACATTAACTCTGTATGTATGTGCAAGCGTATAAAAACACACACACCCACATATATCAGAATCACACGCACAAAAGTCCATAAATCATAATCACAGTCGAATGCATAAGCCATGTGTACACATGGGTGTGTACGTGTGTGTATGTGTGTGTGCGTGCGTGTGTATGTTCATGTGTGAGGCAATTTTGTTAAATGCGGCGAATTCGTTGAGCGCTCTACGTCACATGCCAAAAGCTGCTTAATAAATCGTACGGCAAAAGCCCCCAAAAAATCGCAATGAGGCAAATGAAAACAACATTTTCGTTGTCCAAAGCCAAAAAAAGTGAAAAAAAAAAACACAGACTTCACATTGTGGAAATGAGTTGAGTTTTCTTTTTGTTTTTCTTTCAACGTAATTTCAGTTTTTGTTGCTTGTGGCGCATTTGCGTAGATTTGCTTTGCGTTGGCTGCTGAAAAATTATAAAATTTACATATAAAGCAGCCATACTTATCTATATATATATATACATATATATATATGCATATTTATGTATATGTATGCATGTATATGCATATAATGAATATGTGTCTACTGCGCTACTTATAGACGCCTACTGTATGTGTAAGTGTGTTAGTGTGCGCGCGTATTTATAAATTTATTTTGGCTTTACGCCAGCGCCACGCAAATAATTGCTAAGCATGTCCATTGTATGGGATACACTGCTGGCCAAAAGCCTCGACAAACAACTAAACAAATAACTGTCATGTCTATAGCACAGCCAGGCCCTATAGATTTGCCAGCACTGTAGGGCTGGGCGAAAATAAGAAAAACATAGACAGAGACGAAGGTGACACACGCTCAAGATGCCTACACTGTCAACATTTCATCAGATGTGTGGGTTTTTAAAGCGTGTTACAAAATTTAAATATGTGTGTTAAAATATTCATACATTTTTATTCATATATTAAAATACATGCCTAATTTTACAAGTACTCTTTCATAATAAGCTACTATGAATGTTGTTCTGTCTCGTTCACACACATTTGTGTCTCTAGTAACATAAATACATAATTACACTGAGTCAAGGCCAGTTGCTAAGCAGCTCCCGTTTTCTAAATTCGCTGCGCTCTTGCAATTCCTTACTTGAATTCTCTTAAGACGCTCTATCTCCCTCTTACACATGCATTAAGTTACAGGCGAACGCAGCTCCCATTTTGCGAATTTGAGCATCATTAGCTTAACAAGTAAGATGATTATTCTTACACACGTGTATATGAATGCATGTACATATTTACTTCTGTGCTTGTATTGAGGAAGAGTAATACATATGTATATATGCTCAGTCACGGCGAAGGCAGTTTATGCTCACTGCTCTCTTCCAATTCTACTTTACTTGAGCGCCGCGAATATAGTTTTATCTCTCTTACACCTACGCATGTAATAGGCAAACTGCTCAAATGGAGTCACTCAAGCCTAGAGCTGTTGCTCTCACGCATACAAACATAATCACAAAGCCATGTGCAAGAGAGTCAGTGTAGATCGAGCGTAAACATGTAAGAGACGTGCTTAAATGTACCGTATGCGTGTATTAGTAGTGGTATGTGTCTGTGCAAGTTTATATTGTACTGTGTATAGCACGCCTAACTATATTGTTGAGCTGTTGAGGTGTAAAATGCGTATTCACTGCATCGTTTGATGAACCTGTAATTGCATTTACTTACGTCTGATTGCACTGATTGCAGGTCAAATGCCCCGAATGCCGTGCCGAACATCGTATACCCTACAATGGCGTCCAAGCCTTTCCCACGAATGTTACGCTGCAGCGTTTTCTGGAGCTGCATATCGAAATCACCGGCGAATTGCCAGATCCCACCTCAGGTAAGTAATCCACTGTCTCCCACCTCATTGCTCTGCCGCAGCGTAAAGCACAGCATTTCATTAGAATTTTACGAGCTATTTCGCAGCAGGGCATACAGCAAAAGGGCGCGAACAAAGCATAAAGCATAAAGCACAGAGCATAAAGCGTAAAGCGCATCCCTGACTGTCTGTCTGGCTTCACTTTTTGGTCCGTTTGTCCGTCTATCGCAAATTAAAATTTTTGTGCATTGGAAAATGAAAAATTGCAATTTGCAATTTGCCATTTAAAATTGTTTACGCAGCGTTGCTTTTTATGCCCAAAGGCAACAAGAATTTTGAGCTAAAATATTGCAAAACTATTTCTGTGTAATATTTGCTCTTTTCATAAAAGCACTTTGTGAAAGCAATTTCTTTTTCTATTTATTTTAATTAATCTATAACATTTTATTTACCCTTTTTTGTATTTCTGGGCTTTGATAATTTGTTAATAAATTCTGCTCTCTATCTAACTTTAATTAAATTCCTAAAATATCACAAAAACAAACAGCATAAAAAAGTGTGACGAATATAAAGCAAATGCCAGGGCCATAATATTTGGTTTCCAATTAAAAATCAAGCGCTTTGTGTATTTTACAAATCAGTCCACGCCTCTTTGAGTCCACCCTCCACAACCACTCATTGAATACCTCGCTCGCAATTAAAACTAAGCAAAAGCAAATTGATTTTGGTTCATTTTTTGTGTGTGTTTGAAATTTTTATTGAGTGAGGGTATTGCTGTGAGGGTATACTTAATTTGTCATGTGGTTTGGAAATATATCGAATATATAATATATATCGATATATCTAATATATATATAATATATATTATTATCAGAACTGATTTTCTATATCTATAAAATTAAGATCAGATAAAAATAAATAATTTTCTGGCTGTCATGGACTGATATAGACCTACAAAATATAAATTTGTATCTATCTAAATTATAGACCAGACCTATCTTTCCTTTTGAAATATCTTAACTAGTCTCACAATGCAAAACTTAGGACTATCTCTCTTATATATACATATATTAAATAATTTTCTTGTTAAATTTTGCTACTTGTTAGAGTATTTAATTTTCGACATTTTGGCATATTTCGAGAATACTTTCTTGTTTTAAATCATTTGCATTGTGGCCATATTGCTGGATCAGGTTGGTAGCCATGACTATGCAAATAACTTGAAACTTGATAGTCGGCGACAAATTGCAAAGGACAAACAGAAGCGACACAGAATCGACAGAGCGACAGAGCGACAAAGCGACAAACCGGCAATTCTCATCAGCAAAATGCAAATAAGTGTTGAAAGAAAGTGCCTTTGACTATTATGAATGCCACGAATGGAATGAGTGTTATGTATGAGTACTATAAGTACTACATACACATACACATACACATACATATATGTATATGTAGTTGAAAAGTATTCACCGAGCTGCAATCAGTGGCAGGTAGTTAATAAGCAGACAAAGCTTCGAGTATTTGACTCTCTTTACATTTTTTTTAAACATTATTTTTGACAATTGCTATGCAAATGTGTGCGTGTGCATGTGTGTGTGTGTGTGTGTGTGTGTGGAAAGAAAAGTTGCTCCTTGAGCTGATTTTTGGGCAAATCCTTTCAAGCCGCGCTGTTATGGATAACTGAATGCGATGATACAAGGACTCGCAATCGCATGTAGTATTTGCAAATTCACTTTTCCATATGATTACACAAGAAAATACAGCCAACTATTGGCGCAGAGCAAGCAAAGCGAGCTTTTTCACAGTGTGTGTGTGTGTGTGTGTGTGTGAGTGTGTGCTTGTGTACTTGGTGAGCTTATTGTCATGGCAAGAGGAGTGAGCACAGCCTTAACTATTGGTAGCCGAGGCAAGTTCATCAGGCAATGCCAATGCCAATGGTTATGCCAGTGATTTGGGCCAGAAGCGGGGCCAGTAGTGGGACCAAGGCGGGGGCAGCAGCCGGGGCAGCTTTGCCAACAATTGATGCAGAAAAGTTTACATAGCTCGCCTGTGAATGTGACTGCGACTGTGACTGCGACTGTGACTGTGACTGTGACTGCGATTTGCTATGCTGTGACTGAGACACTGTGAAATGTTTGCATTGTTGAGGGCGAGAGAAAGAGAAAGAGAGAGGGGCAATAGGAGAAGGACATATGGGAGGAAGGGTGTGCTCCAGTGGGCGACTCTTCGAGGTTCATGTCGTTGGGGCCCGACAGCTCGTTATTTGCATTATGCATATATATGTGTGTATATAGCCAAGACATCGGCATGCGCTGGCAGGATATGCCTTGGCAAACGGACGCATAAACATCTCGGAAGAGCCGGGAGTTGTTGTTGTCGGCGCTGCGTTTAGATTCAGTTGATTTCTAGCGTTTTGGCGACACTCTTGAAATCGCATTAGTGCCCAGCTATGTCCTCCCTCATTGACTCTCTCACTGCACAGCAATCGCAGTCAAGATACACGAGCAATAGAGAAAAAAAGAAAAAGAAATGGAATATAGAAAAAAACAGTTGCCTTGTTGCCAACTGTCATTGGTGCAAATTGATGGGTTGGCGGCCTGGCTACAGAAACTGCAATGGCAACAGTTACTGCTGCTGCTACTCCTGCTACTGCTCCTGCTGCTGCTGCTACTGCTGCTCCTGCTGCTGCTGCTGCTGCTGCAGTAACTTAGCATTTAGCGGCACGTCGAAATATTTTGGCTGCACAACAAGCAGCAACAAGGCTAAACAAGTTGATAAAAGGAATGCGATGCGATCGAAAACAAGTGGAATTTCAATTGCTAACCATTGGCGAATGATTGCGCCGACAGCAGCTGAAACGTTCTGGAATTGGCATTTGATAAGCAGCATTGCATTTGGTTGAATTGCATTCGAAATGAAACGTTTTGCACTGGAAATATGATTGTGTGCGAAATCAAATTACTTTGAAGTGTGTCAATTCGAGCTGTTCCTGAAACGATTTCTAGATTCCATTGCATACTTACTTAAGAGCATCCTTAGATCCCATGAAACGCTTTGCTGCCACCTCAATCAATGCTCAGCCTTTATATTCCATTTCCATTATTTCATTGCAGGTCAAATCATGGAGCGCTGCGGCGTTTGCTCCGAGAAAGCATATCTCTCCCACTGTGCGCACTGCGAGAAAAAGATCTGCGAGGACTGCAAGAGCGCACACATGGACATACTGCGACGTGAGATAGCCCGCTTCAATTCACAGGTGAGCCAAACATAATCCAGACCCGAAAGTAACGCCAAACTAATTCCGCACTCTTCATAGATTCGTCGCAGTTTGCATCGACTGCAGGATTCGCTGGCGATCATCGAGAAGAACACGGCGAGTCTGCAGACGAATGCGATTGGTGTGACGGAGGAGATCGATGAGATCTATAGGCGCATAACGAAGGCCATAAAGGACAGAACCGACGGACTGAAAGGCGAAATCGATCGCTATTTGGCCGTGGAGCTGCGCAATCTGACCACACTCAAGGAGAATCTGGACCTGGAGATCACGAACATCACCAGCAACTGCGACATTGTGGACAAGTACATGAACGAGACGGTCGAGTGGGACGACTGTGAGCTAATGGACACCAAGGAGATCTTTCTGAAGACCGTCGAATTTTTGCGTCACTTTGAGTACGAGAACAACGATTACAGCCGGCGGGTGCGCTTCATTGTCTCCATCGATCCGAATCAGTTGGTCATGAATTTGGCCACCTTTGGGGATCTGAACATTGCGCCACACTCGACGCCCAGCGGCTCGGTGAGCAGCTCCCATCTAGCGCCGCCCAGTGCCCTGCAGCCCGGACTGATGCGCTCGAAGAGCGATCATCGTTTGGCCACACAGTTCCGACAGCAGGAGGAGCGTGGCGGCTACAACGATGAGCCCGTGCTCGGGGGCCGCAAGTTTGGCGAGCGGCCTCAGCGCAGCGCCAACAACAACGAGCGCTATGGCGAGAACCGTTATGGACGCTCCGAGTACGACTATGAGAACGACTATGAGAACGAGCCGGCGGGACGTGGGGCGAAGTCTTCACGTTTCCGTTCGCGTTTCGTGCGCTCGCACCAGAACGACGACTCGGACAGCGAGCAGCAGCAGCAGCAGCGCCAGCAGGAGATTGAGAAGCGCAAGGATCGCGTGCTGGACAGCGAGGATGTGTCGCGTGGCCAGCTGAGTGGCATAATACGGCTCAGCGATTGCTCGCGCGTGGTGCAGCGCCTGGCGGAGATTGGCAAGGAGAAGAAGGAGAAGAAATCGGATGTAGCCGCGCATGCAGCTCAAGCGTGCGTTCAGGCAGCCATCCAGGCGCAGAAGGCCGCCATGCAGCGACAGCAGCAAAAGAATCAACAATCGGCAGCAGCAGCAGCAGCCGATGAGGATGAGCTGGCGCGTCAGAAGCGCAAGAGTGCGGCGGGCAGCTCGACGGCCGGGGAAACGAGCGGCGAGCAGCGACCCAATACGGAGCGTGTGACGGCGTTGAAGCGAGGCGGCCTTGGCGGCAGCGAGGAGAGCGACAGCAGCAGCAGCAATCAGGCAGCGACAGCAGCAGCGGCAGCGGCGGCATCTCCAGTGCGTACAGCAACGGCGACAGCGCGAGCCGAGGTAAGTGTGAATGAGACAAATGAAGAAGATGAGGAAGCAGATGAGGAAGAAGAAGCAGAAGCAGAAGAGGAAGCCAGTGACAGCAGTGACAGCAGCGAAGCTGAGACTGGGACCGAAAGTGAGAGTGAGAGTGAGAGTGAGACAGAGCAACAGCAGCAGCAGCAGCAGGCAGAACAACACCAGCTGCAGCTGCCAGAGCAGGTGGATAATGCGACCAGCTCTGAGTATGAAGAGGTGACAGTCAGTGAGAGTGAGGAGAGCGACGAGGAGCAGCAGGGGCAGCCAGAGCAGAGCATGCCAGTGATAAATATTGTGCCGCCAGAGAATGAGCTGATGGAGAAGGCGTCAGAGAATGAATGCAATATGGATGTCATAAGCGATAGGCATATAGAGCAGGAGATTGAGGAGAAGCAGGAGGAGGAAGAGGGCGATGGCGAGGAAGTTAAAGTGGAAGTAGCAGAGGAGGAAGAGGAAGAGATTACAGATGATGAGGAGGAGGAGGAGGAGGAAGATGAAGAAAATGAGATTGAGGCAGAGGTGAAGGCAGAGCCAATTGCAGAAGCAGCTGCTGCTGAGCAGGGAGATGACGATGAAGAGGAGTATGTGGAGGAGGAGGAGGAATATGAGTCATATGAAACAGAAGAGGATCAAACGGAAGATTAATAAGAGAGAGAGAGGGATAGTTAGAGATGGCTTGTAGAGCAGAAGAAGGAAAAACTACAATAGATGAGAAAGAGGTATTGATGTAGAAAATGAAGAAGAAGAGAAAGCTTCTATAGATGAAGATGAAGAAGAATATGTACCTTCTATAAAAGAAGAAAAAGAAGAAGAAGAAGAAGCTTCTATGGAAGATGAAGACGATGAGGTAGGATTTATTAAAGAAGTACAAGAGGTAGCTTCTATAGAAGATGAAGAAGAAGAAGGGGCGGCTTCTATAGAAGTTGAAGAAGATGAAGAAGTTGCTTCTATAAAAGAAGGAGAAGAAGAGGTAGCTTCTATAAAAGAAGAACAAGAGGTAGCTTAGAAAAGAAGAAGACGCAGCCTCTATAGAAATGCAGCAAGTAGATGTTGCTGATGAAAGTATGAAGATGACGAGGAGAAAGCAGGGTCCAAAGCAGAGAACGCAGCAGAAGCTTCTGCTGCTGCTAAGCTCGTGTGAGAAGGAGCAATTTAAAATAGACGACAATCTAGCGGAACGCTAAAGAGAAATCGAAATAAAAGACACAGCTGCTCTCATCCCAGAAGCTGATAAAGTGTATATCAATCAGGCAGGAAAGAGAAACCAAAGCAAAGGCAAAGCCAAAGCTATATAAAAGTGGAACCCAATCTTGAAATAAATTAAGATGAGGAAAGTGAAATAGATGAGAACAAAGTGAACATATACAGAGGACGATTGTGAAGAGGAGGGCTGGCAAATCGAAAGCAAATGCACAACATGATATGCTCATTATCAGCTTCAATCTAATTAAAGAGTTTAAGCAGTAAGCGCGTAAAATGGATTCACCTAAATAAGCGGATCAAATAAGCTCTCTCTCTCTCTCTCGCTCTCTCATTACTCGTCTCACTTTGTCAGCTGCACTTTATGTTGCTATATAATTAAAATAATTCAAATCGGGTTATCTGCACAGTATTCAATATTTAATATATATATTTATATTACGTATACGTCATGTTTTGTCAAATGTTTGTTTGTCCAAAAAGAAAAAAAGATAAAAAACTCTTCTTTATTTGTGTTCAGTGTTCACACTTTCCTACGCTCCGTAAGTCTGTTAAATATAAAAAAAAAACACAAAACAAAAAAATGAAAAGAAAAAATCGAAAAACAAAAATAAAAAATATATATATTTTACTTACTGTTAACCGTTAACTATTTACCTGTTACCTGTTTACCTTTTCGACCTTTTGACCATTTCGTTATTTTACTGATGAACGCTAACCAAATGCCAAATACGATTTGTTTTTGTTTTTTGTGTGTTTTTTCCATTTCTTTTCTTTTTTTTTTTTTTTACCATTTTTTCTATGTGTCTTAAGCTAAGTTTCATTTATTTACTTTGATTTCATTTCACATTGCTGTCTTGTGGAGCGCCTTTCATTCGTTTTCATTTTGTTCTTGTTGTTATTAATGCTGTTTTGGGTCCAAACCTTTTCCAACAATCAACGCCTAATCGACTAATGTAAGCTAAAAATCAGAAAAAGAAAGAGAACAAAAAGAAATCTATATAAAAACGAAAAGTCAGAGGTCAGGCTGAAGTCTAAATGCTCTTGTAGGGTCAGGGAGCTTTGGTATGTGGTATGCAAATTTTATTCGAGTAGAGTATAGCTCAGCTTGCTATACAGAAATTCCATTTTTATTTGAGTTGAATGTATCTAAATATGCTATGAATTTCATTCAATTTGTTTTTTGAATGAATGAATTTCCTGAAATCGACAAATGCAGCAGATACAGGCTGAATGAATTGCCATTCTAAAGAATTTTTCATCGGAAAAGTGCAACTATTTTTATGAGCACAGCTGTGTGGGTAACAGCAGAGATATGAATTGATTTATAAATATTTTAAAAATAATAAGAAAACTGAAATGTTAAAAATTTGATATATCTCAGCTAGCTAGGCTGCATCAATTAGAGCTTATACCATGCATTTAAAGTCATAATACCCTTCCCCTACAAGCGTATAGACTAAGCCTCTGACTAAAAATAAATAATTGTGATAAAAAAAAAAAATTAAAAAAATAAAACATTAAATAAATATTTTGTAGAGTTTCGACCCAAAAAGCAGGGACATCAGAAATTATGAATTGTACAAAAAACAAAACAAAATTGAGTTCATAGTAATTTAACATCTATTACCTTGTCGTTTAATGCTTAGTTAGAGACTGCAAACAAAAGAGTTACGAATAAAAAATAAAACACAAATTTTTATGTGTTTAAAAAAAAATCGAAACAAAACTCTCGAGTAATTTCTGTTACGTTTTATTGTTGTATATGCATCTACTCTGGCTCTCGCTCTATCTCTCTCTCTCTGTTTCTCTTTCTCCCTCTCTCTCTCTTTTCGCTATTTCGCAAGTGGACAAACGATGTGGTAGTGATGTTAATTTGCTTAAACCTAACTAAATATATCTGTGCACTTTTGGCTGGCAACAAAAATGGCTAAAAAAAAAAAAAAAAATAATAAACCTGAGCAGAGAAAAACCGCCAAAACCGCCAAAAAGCATACAAATGTCATTTTTACCCGCTATCAATTTTTTATTTCATTTGGATTTTGATTTATTTTCTAAATTTTCTTTCCTTTTCTTTTTTTGGTTTTCATTGTCACAAATTTCTGATGTCCGTTGTAAATATATCTATACATATATATCTCCTGTGAGCGTATGTGTATGTGTGTGTGCCACCTTTATATCTATATTGTTAGCCTTCCTGTGCCAGGCATCGCTGCGCGTGGCATCGCTTTCAATGGTAGCATTTCAATCATGTCTGTCAGCCGTTGCTGCTTCCGTCAGTTTAACAACGTATTCATTTACCGTTACACACACAAATTTATTTGTGTGTGTGTGTGTGCGACATATGCGCGGCTGCATATTTGTCTTGTTTTGTTAACAAGCATTTTTTGACAGAAAAAGTTGGAGGAAAAATGAAAGAGAGGCGGCTTCATGCACTTGCGGAAATAACCTTGAGAATAGAGAGAGAAAAATTTACAAAAAAAATACATGGATAAATTTAAAAAAAAAAAAAAAACAATTTAAATTTACCTAAAATTTTGATTTTTTTAAATATTAAAAAAAAAAAGTTTGCAAAAAAAATGTAATTCCTCTATTTATTTTTTATTGAACGAGAGCCTAAAAAATTAATTAATTCAAAGTAGTAAATTAAAGCATTTATTTTTTTTTTTAGTTTAAAAAATTTGTTTCTTTATTTATTTAATATATTTTGTATTTTATTTTTTTTTGTATTTTATTTTTTTATTTATTTATTGTTTTTTTTTTTTTTTTTTTTTTTTTTTAAATATATTATTAAAAGATCTCTAAATTCAAATTAATGATTATTAAAAAGTTGCATAGTTAAAGGACTTAAATTAATTTCCTTTTTTTTTTTTTTAACTTTGATATGTTTTTTACATTTATGAAATATTGTCTAAAAATTTTATAAAATTTCTGATAAATATAGAAAATATTTTTAAAAATAATTCCAAGTTCACCTAATGGTTCTCATTTCTATTCTAACAACTTGCAAGCGCTCCTATCTCTCTCTCTTAATTGCCTGCAATCTATTTAAGCTACCCTCGTACTGTCAAAAATGCGCTCTGACTTTGACGTTTGCCAGCCCACTTCGCCCCTGCCCCAGCTCCTGCCAGGCGCCCACATCGTTGTCACTTGTATATTGTCCATACGCCATCCATATGCATATTCGATATCTTTCTTTCTCTACTTGCATTTCGTTTCGCTTGCAATCCAAAAAAAAAAAAAAAAAAAAAAAATTAAAAATGAAAACAACTAACAGGCTGACAGCGCCACAGACTCTGATGCAACTCCTACTCCTACCCAACAGTCCAAACCGGCCGTGTCCGCCCAGGTGGCAGCTGTCAAGAAGACACAACGTTCGGGCAGCAGCGATAGCAGCGCATCAACCGAAAGCTCTGCCAGCTCAGCAACAGCAGCAGCCGCCGCAGCAGCAGCAGCAGCAGCAACAACAACAAGCAGCAGCGCTCAGCCGGCCAAGGCGGCCAGCTCGTCGCGCTACTCCAGCGCACGTGAAACTACGGTGCCAGCGACGCCGGAAAAGAAACCCTTCGTGAGCCGCTTCCTGCCGCAGCACAGTACGCCGAGCACCACCAACGGCTCAGCGGATAAGAAGAAGGCTGAGTCGGATTCGAGCAGCGAGGAAGAGACCAGCTCAGAGTCCGAATCCGAGTCGGAAGTGGAGCCGAAGCCGAAGACAAGCGCCGCGGCCAGCAGCAGCAGCAGCGCAGCAACCAAATCGACGCCCAGCAGCGCAGCCAGCTCGACGACAGCAGCGGGCAGCAGCAGCTCGTATAGGGATCGGCTGGAGGCGAGACGCGCCTCCCGTGACGATACGAACACGACGACGGCGCGCAGCAGCTATGCCACGCCCAACTCGAGCAGCAGCGGCTATGGCAGCGCCAGCTCGCCCCGCACCCGCCCAGTGCCGGCGGCTCATCATCTGACGGAGAGCGATGATCGTTATGGCAGCGGCAGCGGCAGCAGCAGGTATTTCCATCCGAATTTCCAAGCTATCTATATACACATACATACATATATGTAGAACAACTATATATCTAACCTATATACTCGATATAGACTTAACTGTAATTTTTTTTTGGTTTTGTTACTAAACTTTTGCATGGCTCACGTTAAGTTCGCAATTAATTTCTGACTTTTGGCTATTGATTTTTGGCTTATAAATAATTCAATTACAATTCACACAAAGCAACGTACACACACACACATATTGATTGATATACATGCATATATGTATACACGCACACCCATACTCTAACACATAATGAATAATGAATAATGATACTTGTGCATGATAAATATAAATTAACTGTCGGCTGCTTTTTATACAAAGCGACTTTAATGTGGGGAATTATAGGCACTATATAATATATATATTAATATTATATATATATGTACATATATCTGATTAACCTTTAGCATAATAGTCTATAGTTTGTACTACATTTCTGTGTGTGTTGAATGCGGCTCAATTTATTTGAATTGGTGAGTTATAAGAGAACTATATAGAGGACAATAGGAAGCTGAAAACGGGAAAGGTTTTTAAGAATTTATACATATACTATTATATCATAAAATATAAGTGTAGCTGCTAGGAATTGGACTTAACGTGGCTCAGCAATCAATTTATCACTTCTTCATCAATCACTTGCTCTGCATAGATGACAGATCAGAGGTTGAATGAATTATTAATGTTATTCAGCTGGTTGTTCAAATAGTCATTAAGTCAGTCAATCAATCAGTCAGCAAGCTTTTGACTTAGTTAATCAATCAACTGTATGTCAGTCTGTCTGTCAGTTACCTAATCCATCAATCTGTTAATAATATTAACCTGTGTCAGTCAGTAAGTCAATCAGCTCGTAGGCGAATCAGTCAGTGTCAATCAGTGTGTCAGTCAGTTTGTCAATAATTTCATGGAGCAATCAGTCAGCTAGGAGTTCAATCAGGCACTATAATCAAATTAGTCTACCTATTAGTTGGTCAGTTTTTAGTCACTCAATCAGCCAGTCGTCAATCAGTAGTCTAGATAAATAAGTATATGGGCTAAATATCAATTATTCTATCTGTCAATTAGTTTATTTAAAGTAAGCACTATTTATTGAATATCAGTCAATCAGCCACTCAGTCAATCAATAGATTGTCAATTAGTTCATTTGAGCATCGAAAATAAACAGCACGCTTTCAATCAATCACTTAATGAGTATGTAAGTCAGTTGTCAATCAGTTAGTCAATCAGTTGATCTGGATATATTACGTAAGCACTATGACTTCACAACCAGTCGGTCAATCAATAAGCTAATCAATCAATCAGTCAATCACTTAGTCATCAGTATATTCGTAATTAATAAAATAATTAGCTAGTCAAGCAGTCAGTCATTAAAACATATACATAGATGACTTGACGAATAATCAATCAATCAATCAATCAATGAGTCATCAGTCTATTAGTAATTAGTAAAAGGGTAAGCGAGTCAAGCAGTCAATCATTAAAACATATTCTTAGATATATAATACACATATATACATAGATATATAATAGGTATTCTGTCAATCAATTAAAACTTGATTAGCTATGGAGACAGTTTTTGATATATTTTCAGTTCAAGGGCATTTGTTATTCGGCTAATTAAAATAATATAAT
The DNA here is from genome assembly GCF_018153725.1 of Drosophila mojavensis. Lineage (NCBI taxonomy): Eukaryota > Metazoa > Arthropoda > Insecta > Diptera > Drosophilidae > Drosophila > Drosophila mojavensis. The sequence goes on along the minus strand of NW_025318906.1, from coordinate 6,694,744 downwards.
CCCAGCTATCGAAAACTTCAATTTCAATCATTTTTGGTTTTACTTTATTTCTGTTGCATTAATCATATTATAGCTTATTTATAATTATAAAGTGCGTGAGATTAATTTACAATTTTAATTTGCTGAACAGACACACACAAGCACACGCACACACACACACGTATACACACGTGCACGCAGCTATACAGAAATGGCAAAACAATTGAGCTTAAATTGAAATTAATTGATTCCATGATTCATGCAAATCGAGACGAATTCGCTAATACAAAATGAATTTGTTATTGATTGTTTTGTTGTTGTGTGTGGCTCGAATTGTTGATGTTTTGGTTGCTTTTGTATTTGTATTTGTATTTGTATTTGTGTTTATGTGATGTGATCTCTCTCTGCTGCAGCTTTGTACAACTGTGCGACATTGGCATTAGCATCGCATTGGCCATTTTATTGCTCATACGCCTCGTGTGGCGTTTACTAGTCAAGTTCTTAACCTTTGCAGCAGCAGCCAGCCAGCTCTAGGTAAAAATAAAAAAAAAAAAAAGAAATAGCGTAGCACTCACTTACTCCTATTCCCCACCTCTCCCCCGCCTCACTCTCTGTCTCACTCTCTCTCTCTCTCTCTTTGTCTTTATATGCATCTCACTCTATGTATTTGTATCTTGTTGTTCTCTATGTTCGTCTTTGCAGCGCACTGCCCTTTAGCATACCGTACATAAGTAGGCCCCACCGGGCTCTGTACCGAAAGCGATTTGCGGATGTTAAGCGTGACACTAAATAATTGAATAACAGACAGTTATAGCTGTAACTGATTAGCTATCTATCTAACTATAGATAGTTAGATATATACGTATTTTGCATATATACTACCTCCATCCCGTTCCCTTCCCTGAAATGTGCCTCACAATCAAATTAAATGTGTGCAACTGCATTGAAATGTTTTATTTATTCTTTTTTTTAGGCATTTCATTTAATTAGTTTCATCGAAAGCGTTTTTCAGTTAAACTCATTGCAGTCGGGCATAGCCAGCTGCATGATGCGCGTTCATGGTACAAAAATAGTAGAAATTTTTCTTTTTTTCTATCATAAATCCAACTAGGTCTAACTATTCAGACGCGCATCTAATTAAACTAACTGAAACTTTAGTTTTTATTGCCATTTATTTTCTGTTTTCCTTTCCCACATTGCTTATAATATTCTTTATTCATTCCCATTTTGCAGTTTCTTCATCTCCTGCAAAACCAATATACCCTCTTTAATCTCACTCAGCAGAGTATGCACTGCCCACAGACAAATTTGCACACAAGTTGACTTCTTGCTTAGTTTCTAATTTTTTGCTTTCGTCTTTGTCCCTTTCATCCGAAGTCAAACAATGAAAGGTCGTAATAGCCTCACAGGCTTAAGAGCTTAACCCTAGCTGGTATGTTTTTTCTGGTGACACGAGAAAGCTGAAGTTTTCAGATGCAAATTAGCTATATATTTTGTATGAAATGTTTTGAAATTTAAAGAAATTTAAAATTTAGTTATATTGGTTTGCTTATTTTTCATAAATATTAATTGGGAATTACTTAAAGTTTAGGCAACATTTTAGTTTAAAAAAAAAAAAAAAATAGTTGTGCAAAAGAATCGTTAATTTTTTGTTTTTGCTACAAATATTAAACGTTAAAAAAATGTATAGTATTTTTTTTAGAATCGATAGAATTTATTTTTCTTTATTTTTTCTTGTTATAAAAAAAAATACATTTTTTCCTTTTCTGTGCTAAAATCTAATCGTTAATTTGTTGTTAAATATATTAAACGTTAAAAAAATGTTTGTTTAGAATCTATAGCTCTTTTTTAATTAATTTTTTTTGTTAAATAAAAAAATTAAATTTTTTTTCCTTTTTAAGCTAAAATCTGTTTAATTTTTAAACAGTTTAAAAAATATATATATTATAATTAGTCTAGTTAACTTAGTCGAATTGTTTAAAGTAGGAATCCAGGAATCTCAGAAAACCGCAAAAATTATTTCTATCAAAATGTATAGAATGTAGAAATATAAGTTCTGTTAGGTTTTTCTGCACACTTTTCAAAACAAATTTCATTAAAAACTTGGCTGCTGGGATTCAAACACATTTGACATATTTGAAAAATTGAAAAAATGTTATAAATCGATGTCAGCTAGCGATTGGGGAAAAGCTGTCCTCAGCAATCAGATATGTTATATATATGCCACAAAATATTATCGAAATGTTAGAGAGGTTGCGTTTGAGTGTGTGTGCCTGTGTGTGTGTGTTTGTAGTGTCAGATTCTAGTTCTAGAGCTGACATTAAGGGGTTAAGTAGGGCAACAACTAGAGCTTGAATCTAAGTTGAGGCAGCGGGAGCCACTCAGTGGCTGCTCAAAAGCAGCTTCAATTCAATTCACAGCACTTTACAATGACCTTTCACACACACACACACACACACGCGCAGAGAGCGAAAAGGGTTCAAATGCCGTTGAGTTGTTGTCATTGTGTGCGTCTGTCTCTTTCTCTCTATGTGCTCGTTCCTTAATTTATTTTATTGACAATCATATTGAATATTGAGTTCTATTTGGGGGCTAGCAGACGCACAGCTTGCGTAATGTAATTAAAACTTGTGGCACAGCAAGTGGAACACCAATTGCAGTTTTTTATGGTAGCTGTAGGTTATCGAGAGAGAGGTATCAAGAGAGTATATTAGCTTTAACATGAGGTGAGGCTGAGCTACTTTCACTTAATTGGAGCTTGCAAATTTATATAGTATATTTATTTATATATCATATAGATCCAACTATGCCCCATGTTTATTCAGATACAAAGTATTAAGCTAATGTATTAGTCGGTCCGAAGAGTGACGAATTTTACTTAAAGCTTCAGGCTTTCAATTTCTTTAGATATTCTTTACATATCTATATCAATGTCTTATATGAGCCGCTGATTTAGAGACGAACAACTCTCAGCTCTCCTATTGGGGGTATGTCATTATCATAATCATTATTGAGTTGCTTTATAGATATCTTTTTATTGTGAATATACGCCACCAAATTAGGGCGTGGCAATTTAATAATTACCACAGAGGTCATTTACATTCATCTTATATGAGAAACGCCCACTGCTCTTTAGATATGTATCTCTATCTAGCATACATTCTGCCCATTTGGGGCGTGGCAAGTTCATTCACCATAGAGCTGCTTTAAAGATATCTAACTTTGCCCATTTGGGGCGTGGCAAGTTCATATTCACCATAGATTTGCTTTATAGATATCTATCTTTTATTTACCTATAGATATCGCTCTAGTATATATTCCGCCTATAATTTATAGAAAACGACTCACTATTTATCCATCTATATATGCCGCCCATTTCGGGCGTGGCAAGTCAATACTCACTATAGAGCTCTTATATAGTTAGGTATTCATATCTTATACGATATTCAATAGTTGAGCCACTCTTGAGCTCTTCTATATATGTAAGTTATCCAACTAATATACATCTAATATATATATTCCCGTAATATATATTCCCCCAATATATATTCCGCCCCTTAGAGTTTACATTACAGTTTACAGATCTCTAGTAGGAGCCGCCCATTGGGGCGTGGCAAGTCAACAAGTTCTTGCAATTGATGCACAATTGAACGACTCTATATATATCTATATATGTATCTAATATATTCCGCCCATTTGAGTTTCTGTAACATGAACGAGCATTAGGCAGTCGTTAGCGGTCGCTTCAATTTGTCTGTGTGTTGTTGTTTGTTTAAATATTGAATAAAACATCGCGTTTATTTTTGCTATCATATGAATAAAAAAAGATTTTTATACTCGATATATATGTATATTTATTTTTATGGCAACAATCAATGCTTGTTTTTCTTTTGGCTGTCCTTTTTTTCCATGGCAATTAATGTATAGTTGGACAACATGCCGCACATGATGTGTTGCATGCGCTGGTATTCATTTCATTGTTTGACTATGTGTGCCATATATGTGTGTATGTGTGTATGTATGTATGTATGTATGTACATATGTTTATGTATATTCCATGTAATCGATGAGGTGTACTAAGAAAATAAAAAAATATTGCCTACATTTGTGCGTCATATGGAAATGTAAAGAGTGGGAGAGGGAGAGAGAAAGAGAAAGAGGAGAAGAGGTTGACTTGAGAGAGAGAGAGATATAGATAGAGATAGTAATAGACGGCTGATAGAGAGAGAGTGAGAGAGAGAGAGAGAGAGACATAAAGAGAGACAGAGAGAGAGAGAGAGAGAGACATAGAGAGAGAAAGAGAGACAGACAGAGAGAAAGATAGAGAGAGAGAAAGACTGCTGCTGCTTAAGCTTCTGCCCATGGCCTTAATACTCATTTAACCGTATTTAATGAGCTTTTTGTATTTACTTTCAGTATTTACATTATTTTATTTGGTATTTAAATACCGAGTATTATATTTTCTGTGTGTGCTTTGTTGTTGCTTTCCATGTAGCCGTTGGCCTTTGTGGTAGTTGCTGTTTAATTAATGTTGCTTATTTTTGTATACTCTTAATGCTTTCTATACCCTGTAAATGTGACCTGTATGTGAGCATAGTGTACTTATGCATTGTAAAATACCCTCTAAATTTGTGTTGCTCTGTGTCTAAACTTTTGCGCTAATGTAAAATGTAAAATGTGAAATTTAATTAGGAACTTTTTTCGGTTGAGCGCACATAATTTTTGTTGCTTGTTTTTTGTGTATTTTAATTGAATTTGGTTGCCTAATAAACGAGCTAGAGAGCGGGAGAGAGGGGATAGGAGGGCGGAAGAGCGAGGCGTAAGCTCGTTACACACAGATTTAAGCTAGTTAAAAGTTAGTTCACGCGAGGCGCTTCCAAAGTTTGTTTTTACCGCCAGGTGCGAGGCACACAGACACACACACACACACACAGAGACAGCACACACATACACACAAACTTCAACTTCTACAAAAGCAACAACAACCAAACACAATTTTAAAAGTGTTAAATATCGCATAAAAAAAAATACCAAAAAAAAAAACCAACATTTTTCTAGCTACACAAGCCGCTTCCTAAACAAAAGCAAGAGCAGCGCAATTGTCGCACAGCCGTCGCTATCGACGCCGAACGCCTCCTTCGACGATGATGGCAACGGCACAGGCACCGGCACTGGCACCGGCGACGATTCCGACAGCCGCTACGGCACCGGCCGCTCACGTTATCTGGCCATGAAGGAGCGACGCAATCGCTTGGCGCGCAGTCGCTCCTCGCATCAGTTTGGCAACGAGGACGATGATCTGGATGAGCCCGTATCGCCGACGACAGTGTCGCCATCTGCTTACCTGGCCTCAAGGTGCGCAAGTCTAAACAAATACCAGAACAAATATCCGAAAAAATACCAAAAAATACCAAAAAAAGAAGTGTATGACAATTCAATTCGAAACTCCGTTGTATATAGGACGCTGGCGTTTGTACATATGGCATATATTTTATAGATCTATATATACTCCATATTCTATATATACTCTATATAAATCTGTTATGGACGTTTCTATGGGCGCTTTCAATGTGCGTGTGCTGTACCACTTCCCGTCCCTTTTCGCTAAACAAAAAACACAAAATATTTGAATTTCAAATTTTTGTTTTATTCATTATTTTTTTATGATTTTATTTTGATTTTAATTATTTTTTTTATGAGTTTCTCTGCGTGCTGGACCCACGTTTCTTTACCACGTTTCGTTCTCGTTTATGTTTTGCACTCTACACACACACACACACACCCACACGCCTACATATACACAAACACACACATACACACACCAGCACACACTAATTCCAGTTTCTTCTATGTACATTTATTATTTCAATTTTTTATTTGAATTATTACAAAATTTTTGACACCTCCCCAACAAAAAAAAAAAAAAAAAAGTTTTTTTTCTGCGCGTTCAAATTAACCGAAATTAACAGGATTTTTAAAGCCATTTTGTATAGTTGTTTCTTTCTCACTGTCTTTTCCGTAGATGCAGTTGCGCCCACTCTGTACAAATCTCATGCATTCATCATGCATACATCATGTATTCGTCAGGCATTCGTCATGCATTTTCATCATGCATTGTGCATTTTTCCATTTCCATTTCAGTTTTCGTTCCGTGCAAAAAAATCTAGTTCAGCTCAGCTCATACATTCATTTGAACCAGTTCAAAATTTCAGTGATCAGCATTTAAACAAGCGAGGGCTGCTCACTGAGTTGTGCAGGCGATTTTATTTACTCTGTTGGAAGTTTGCTTACAGTTTGATAATCACTGCGTAATCAACGAGGTAAACAGTTTGAAAGTCAGCTAGCAGTTTGAAATTTACTTTCGCTTTAGCTCTCTGTAAGGCATACTACAGTTTGAGAGCTACTTTGCTATTCTCCTTGTTTGACGATCAGAGAATCAATCAATCCACAACAATTTTCCCATGTAAAGCTTCTTGCTTCATACTGAGCAACCGTTTACAGTTTGATTCCATTGGCATTCAAACTACGCTTTAGCATTTATTGTAGCTCTCTGCAAACAGTTCTAGAGTCATCACTGTGTGCTCAATGACTCTTCAACTGTTTAACTAAGCAAGGCCTTGATTAGCAGATTCCAGTTTCAGTCCAACTGTTTTCACAGGATTGACAGCAAGCAGTTGCCTTCAAATTAGCCCCATGGTTGTCGCCAAACTGTATTAGGATACAGTGATACTGTAAAGATCTCAAAGATCTTCTGCGAACAGTTTGACAGTCCTTTCAACTGTTCTAACATGCTGTTAGTCAGCTCACAGTTTGACCAACACTGCATTTAGTAGTGGCTGAACTGGAGGCATACTTTCAAACAGTTTGACAGTCAATATGCGAGCTCCAGTCGAGTCGAAGACTTAGGGCTCCACAAATATTTGCTGGACTAAAAGTTTGGCAGTCAACTGTTAGCAATGACTCTGCAACTGTAGGTCAAGGCTTAGCCAATCTTTGACAATGGACTCACAGTTCGCATTTAACTGTACCCAATGACTCCTAAACTGTCATGCCTAAGCTTGAATTCAGTTACACAGTTACCGTCAAACTGTGTGCCTCTCTCAATCACTCCCCAACTGTCTGCAATGCCTCTCCAACTGCATCGTCGCACAACTCAACGTTCAGCGCTTGCGCGTATCTTCCAACCTGTGTGCTAATCCTCTCCCAAATATCTTACAGATATAGCGGCTATGGCAGCAGCGATCTATCACGCAGTCGCTCCTCGCATGCGCTGAAGTCTCGCGACAATTCGCCCATCACGGATCGCAGTGCGGGCTCGTCGCGCAGTGCGCTGGGCAGCTCGACGGACAACAAGGACGGGGAGGCGCTCAGCTCGTGGGCGCGTTATCTGAAGAACAAGTACGGCAGCAAGAGCGCCAAGGATGCGCCCAGCAGCAGCAGCGGCAGCAGTGCGCGCGATAGCCACGCCTCCGGCTCGACGGCGGCCAGCCGAAGCACGGCCAGCGATGTGTCCAGGCGGCTGAGCCTCGGCCTGCCGTTGCGTCAGGCCAATGAGCTGGCCTCGTCCGACGATGACGGGTCAAAAAACGGGCTAGGCTCCCCTACGTCCCCTACGGTAGCAGCAGCAGCAGCCGGTATAACCGGAGTGGCAGGTACTATCCCTAAACAGGTATACCTGCGCAAGCGCCAGCAGCTGTTCCAGTTGGGGGGCCGGGGGAGCGAGCCCGGATCCTTTACGTGGCCGCGCGGCCTAGCCGTCGGCCCCGACAATAGCATTGTCGTCGCCGATTCGAGCAATCATCGTGTTCAGGTCTTCGACTCGAATGGCATCTTCGTCAAGGAGTTTGGCGAATATGGCAACGGCGAGGGTGAATTCGATTGTCTAGCGGGCGTGGCAGTCAATCGTATCGGCCAGTACATCATTGCCGATAGGTGAGTAGATCCAAAACTTTTAAATATCAAAATTCTAATGTACATAGCTTTAGAAGTCTCTGAGTTCTTTGAGTCGGTGTTGTTGGTGGATAGTGAAAAGCAGCAATTATTTTATATGTATACAGGAGAGTTAGCCACTTCTCTCTTTGGGTTTTTTGGAGTTTTCTTTTAAGAACTCTATAAAGCTCTGAGTTTTCAATTTTAGATCTTCCAATATGCCGTAATGGTACAAACGGATTCTCTGGCTATGAGATCTATATCGATCCTTACTAATTATTGATTTATCCGAAAATGCGCATTCTATTAACTTTTCTTCCAACTATTCCATAAAGCTCTTATCTTTTTCTAGACTTTTGTAAGTCTTCATATGGATCAAAGTTTCATTAGATCTATATCAACTCTTACTAACTATTGATTCATCTGGGATATGAACTTGGATTCATCTGGAATATGAACTTGGACAAAAAGAAATATGATTATTTAATACGATTAAAAATCTTCGAGCTCTCAAAGAAATTAGGAACACAGAAATGAAATGATAGGGATACATGAAATGAAATGATTTTTGTGTAAGTCTCATGAACTGCCTAACCATAGCATAGTTTTCTATTGTAAGTAGGAGCATTGTATCCATGGCCTTAGCTTATCTCTCAGGTTTTTTAAGCCTCTCATTCTCATTCTATATTTGATGCTCTTTAAACCTAATTGAAATCTCTCATTCCCATTCCCCATTCCTATTCCAATCCCTATTATTGCTTTAACTGTATTGAAAAGTTGCGTAAGACAACAGAGAATGGAAAAACTTCTTTCCCATATGTCAGATCATTCGCATACCAAAAATTTCAGTTGGACAGCTCTGCTGGTCAGTTGAGCTGCTTGAGTTGGCTCGTCTTTTTGGCTTCGCTCAGCTCCATCGACTCTTGGCTGCATTTTAATTAAGTCGAAACAATAGTCCATGATTAATTCTTGGGCTTAGCTTTATGCTGGAGCCGTGTAATTGGCACAGCTAAGCGCATAATAGCCGCGTTAATGAGAAACATGTGCGGACGACTCAGCCCTGCACCCCTCCGCACCGCCACCGCTTGGCTTAAGCCGTATGTAACCAAACGCCCTCTCGTTTTTTTCTCTCCCTCTCCCTCTCCCTCTCTCCCCTCTGCTCACGCCCACTCTCTGTTAGTATTTACACATGTGCATATGCCCAATCTTTGGCTGTGTGTAGGGGCTGTCATTCATTGTCTGACGAGAAATCTCGTTAAGCGCCCGGGGTCGGACGGATGGTCGGATGGTCGGATGCTTGGTCGTTCGGTTGTTCGGTCGAGCCTCATTGTCTGTCTCAACTTTGATTTTGCACGTTAAGCGGCTTAGTTGTAAGCCCAATGCCCAGGGCTAAAATGCGTCACACGATGCCAGCGACCACGCCCACTGGCCTCAAGTTACGGCACACGGTAATGAGTTCTCAACGCCCCATTTTGTAATTAATGACAGTCCGAAGCGCGTTTCACAATTTGATGGCAGAGTGACTGCAAATGGCAGAACTCTGCAAAATGGCCAATGCTGTTACATTTTTTTGCTTGCTTAAAGGAAGGAGGAAGAGAGAGAGAGAGAGAGGGAGATAGAGAGAGAGAGAGAGAGAGAGAGAGAGAGAGAGAGAGAGGAGAGAGAGCGCTAGTTTGCTCTTAGTCTATAGTTTTAATGTCTCTTTAACTGTTATAAATTTAATCTCAGCTGAACTGAATAAAAAATGAAATAAAATTTAATCAAACAGAATCTACAACAAAACATCAAACTAAATATTAGTTAAATAAAACGCATTCTTAAAGTAAAAAATTCAATAAAAATTTGCCAAACAATAAATAAAAGGTCGTAAAAATTGAAACTTAAAAGAAAAAAATATTAAAAGACAGAAAATAAATAAAAATAATTATACAATTCAAATTAAATTAAATTACATTATAAAATATACAAAAAAATTTAGATAAAAACAAATAACAAAAGAGTTATATTACCGAAAAAAAAAAATTAAAAAAAATAAATAAAAAAATAATAATAAAATAAAAATAAAAATAATAAATACATATATGCATAAAAACAAATAAATGTAAAACAAAAATATTAAATAAACATAATCTATACGTAAAAAAAAATAATTAAATTAAATAACTAAACAAATTAAATTAAATATATAAGCAGATTTAAATAAAGATGATTCCTTAAAAAAAATTATATATATATTTAAATAAAAATAATTTCTATAAAAAGAAACGCGAATTTAAGAAATATTTTACAAAACAAATTTTGTTAAATAAAAAAGATTATACAAAATATAAATTAAATATGGTAAAAAGTGTAAAAAAAAAAATTAAAAAATTATATTTTTATTTTAAATTTCTCAGAAGCCCATAAAAATAAATTAAATTTTTATTTAAAGGAATCAAATTCCACTTAAAGAAATATATATGTATTTAAAAATATAGCTTTAAGTTTAAATTTAATATATTTGATGCACTAAATATATTTCTACTTCATTTCAATTTGATTTGTATATTGATTTAACATGAACTTGCGCTCACCTTTGTTTGCCACATTGCAGATACAATCATCGCATTCAGGTGCTCGATCCGCAAGGACGTTTCCTGCGCGCCTTCGGTTCGCAGGGCATCGCAGATGGCAAATTCAATTATCCTTGGGGCGTTACAACCGATGCACTCGGCTTCATTTACGTATGCGATAAGGAGAACCACAGAGTGCAGGTGAGATGCTGCATGGTGTTTATCAACATGGGTGGGAGAGGGAGTGCGAGTGGGAGTGGCAGTGTGAGAGGCAACGGGGGCGAGGCAGCAGGAAACGGCAGCTCAAAGTCTTGCCCAATTTGTCACACTTGAGAAGGCTGCCAGCCGGATGCCGAGACTGCAGCTGCCTACGCCCACAGTCACGCCCACTCAATTTTCATGCGCTTAACGCAGCCAGAGCGCGCTGCCTGTCTCACTCTCCCTCTGCTCCTCTCTCTCTCACCCAATGTCTCTGTTTCTCTTTACATTTGTTTTATTAAAAAAAAAAAAAAACAAAAAAAAAAACCAACTATATCGTGGTTCAGGTTTTCCAATCCGATGGTTCCTTCGTTGGTAAATTCGGTTCCTGTGGCCGTGGCGAGGGCCAGCTTGAGCATCCGCATTATATAGCCGTATCGAATACGAATCGTGTTATTGTTTCCGATTCGAATAACCACAGAATTCAGGTAAGCTGACCGAACGGAATTTAATTGGAATCTGTAACAGCTGTTACCTGTCTACCTCCCTCTCTCTCTCTCTCCCTCCCCCTCTCCATCTCTCTCTCTCGTAGATATTCGATGTTAATGGCAAAGTGCTGTCCACTGTGGGCGGCGAGGGCTCCGATGATGGACAATTTAAATTTCCACGGTGCGTATACTTAATATAATCTTTATATAAAATATATTTTATTACTGTTTCTTTTTATAGCGGCGTGGCTGTGGATGATCAGGGCTATATCTTTGTGGCCGATTCGGGCAATAATCGCATACAGATCTTCAATCCGGATGGCAGCTTCCTGAAGACCTTCGGCTCCTGGGGCTCCGGTGACTCGGAGTTCAAAGGGCTCGAGGGCGTGGCCATTATGTCGAATGGCAATATTTTGGTATGCGATCGTGAAAATCATCGTGTTCAGGTCTTCTGAGCCACGACCCAGCCCCACGTCAACAACAACAATTTATTATTTCAATTTAATTTTATTTTGCAAGAAAAAACAAAATTTAAAAAAATTTACAAAATTGAGTTCACTTTTCTAGTCCTAGAAAAGAAAAACTACAAAATTTGAGAAGAAAAAAAAATCGAAAACTTGTTAGAAAAATCAGCTAAATATATATCGACTTAATATATATATATATATTTATATATATATCTATATGTATTGCTTAATAAATTATAATAAAAAAAACCAAAGCGAAAACTCGTCAGAGTTGGAGTGAAAAAAAAAAAAACATTCTTTGCCCCAATCATTACGAACCCAAGCATCAATTGCTGGAGCAAACTCTGGGCCATAATTCTCTTTTTGCCCTAATTGAGATTTATCTGAAATTACACGCGTTGCGAGGCTGCGTGCGAGGCACTTTATTAAATTAAGATCTTCTTCGGGTTTGCTGCAAAATGAAAGTTTTCCCGTTTTTTACATAAACTATATGGTTTACTGTGTGAGTGTGTGTGAGTGCTAGAGTGTTGTGTGCGTGAGCATCACAAGAAGCACTGAGAGCACAGCTGCAGATTTATGTGTACTCGCATAAATTTGTTTGCCAGCAAATGTTGCGCATACGCCATGTAGCTCAGCTACAAGCCAACTGTTTATCTATATACAAAAAAAAAAAAAAAAAATGTGCTTATACATATATACTATATAAGAACATATATATATATAAAATAATACGAACTAGCGTTACACTAACAGTGCAAGAAATGCAGCTCTTGGTAAGTAATTTATTTTTATTACATTTTTATTTATTTTTTATTTTTAATGATATATATTATAAATTATATTTTTATTTAGAATCAATAGCTATTTTTAAAATTATTATAAAAATTAAAATATTAAAATATAAAAATCAGGGTATTTTAATTTTAATTTCAATGAATATTTTATATTTTACTTGCGTTAGAAGTTGGAAATAAAAAATACAATATTACGAATATTAATGTTAGACAGTATATATATTTTTTATACATTTAAAAAAAATTTTTTTTTTATATTTATATATATATAAATATATATATATATATTATTTTTTTAAATAATTTTTTTATAATTTTAATTTTTTTCTTTATGTAAATAAATTGCTTGCCAAAAAATCTAAGCCAAGCATTTGTTTTTACTTGTAGCCCTAAAGCCACTAACTAAAAACTCATTTATAGTACTTGAATATTTATTTACAAATAAAAGATGCATTAAAGTAAATTCAAGAATGTATTTTTTTTTTTTAGTTAAAGTTAACATTCTTCAAACGCTTCACAGCTGCGATACTTCCAAGTTTCCAGTTTTCCAGCTAAAATACTCTTACTTTTTGCGTAGCACAAAAATTACAGCTTTTTGTGAATTGACATACACCAATACACTTACATGAACACAGAAACATGCACATCCACACACACACACACACACTCAGTCATTCTCACTCACGCATACAAAGCACGCAAAATGTTGCGAATTCAAGTGAGTTTTATGTGATTAAAATGCATGTGAATGTGTGAGTGCTAGTGTGTGTGTGAGAGCGCTAGTGTGTGTGCAATAGTGTGTGTGAGAGCAAGTGATATGTTAAGTGTAGAGTGCGGAATTTGCCGTAGAGCTTTATGGCTTACCGTTGCCTCCCACAAATCGTCTCCTGCTCCTGCTGCTGCTGCTCCTGCTCCACATTGAGAGCTGATTACATAATAAAATTCGTTGATTTGCAGTTGTCGCAATTAACCTTTGATTGGTGCAAGCCAACAAATTACAGGACAGCTAACTGACACGCCTACAGCGACCGCCACCTCCTCCTCCTACTTCTCCTGCTCCTATTGCATTCCCTCCATCTAATTGAATCAAAATGCGAACATTTCACCATGTCACGCAGCCAATACGCCTTTCAATTAGCACAGCGAGCCGAGGCCTCGATATGTGGCTGCCACAATGTATCCATCCGTACGAAACTTGCCACATTATGTGGCAACTGGCAAAAAAGAAGAAAAACCGTAGATAATTTGTTAAAGTGCCTGGCTTACTCTATGTTTTTGTTGTTTTCTTTTTTATGGCTGGCGCATATGAGCCCAGGTGGGCGTGGCAACAGCCACAAGTTGCGCCCAGCCGCATAAATTACAGCTGGTCTGAATGTGTGGGTGTGTGTGTGGCACGATTCGATTTTTTTATGGCTTGTAATTTTTATTTGCATGTATCACGTGCCACGTCGCCAAATTTCATTTAAATTAACTACTGCCAATGGGCGGCAGGGGCGTGGCGCGCTCTCATTTAATTGGAACACGTTCCGGAACAACAACAACAATAACAGTTTGCTTGTTTTATGAACACCTTCCCCAACTCTGGTAGACGACGCGTCGTCAATTTGCAATGTGCTACAAAATTATTTAAACAAAAAAAAGAAAAAGAAAAAATTCTGCACTTAAATGTATGCTGCAAAAAAAAGAAACTTAAAAGCACAGTGGAAGAAGAAGGCGAATTGGAATAGCAAGGCACTGAGCAGTGAAAGGAGGGGAAGGGATCGCTGTATAAGCGGGCGAAGAGCGAGTGTTGAAGGCAATGCTGAGTAATGGAAGGAAGGGGTAAAGAAGATATGATCGCTTTGTAAACCTGAGAAGGCATTGCTGAGTTGTGGAAGGAACGGGAAAGGAGGGGAAATGTAAAGCAATGCTGAGTAGTGGAAAGAAGAGGCGAAGCGCTGACTATCCAAGCAGTAGAAGCGGAATACGAAGGGAAAGCAATGGAAGTGAGAGGAGAGTCAATAACGGGACGAGATGGCGAGAGCCGTTGCTGCTGAGCAGGGAGAACAGCTGGTGCGGACTGAGCCGCTATCTAAGCACTGGAATGTTTAATCTTTTTACAGCCGCCGTAACTTTTTGATTTTCATCGCTTGCGGCATTTCGATTTTCATTTGTTTGCACAAAACGCTTTGCACTTGCAGCCCACAAAGGTCGCACACACAAACAGAGAGAGAAACAGCAATTCACTTGGCCTTGCTTGTTTGCTCTTGCAATAAACGCACGAAATCAATCCATGCCACAACTGAGTGGCATGCCCCCAAAAACACTGGCCATCCCCAGAGCCCTGCTCCACCTCCACTTCCACCGCCAAAGCCCCCTCTCCACTTCCACTTCCACTTCCCTTCCACTACCACTTCCCTTCAGCTAGTGCAATTTTGATGTGCGTTCGATTTTTGTGCGCTTGCTTTTGAGCGTTTTATGAGCTGGTAAAAGTTTATGTTGCATGCCCCCAGCCAGCCAGCGAGCCAGCTGCTGTTGCCACAAACTGAATTTCCCAAGCGCGTTTTTAAAGCGAACTTGTGCGAGTGCAAATAAATAAATTGAAAACGTAGAATTTAAAAAAAAAAAAAAAAAAAAAAAAAAAAAAACGAGAGCAGTTCCAGCTAAAACAGCTCCGAGCTATTGTTAACTGTTAATTTTCAGCTTTTCTCATTTCTGGAATCATATATAAAACTTCTTGTCTCACTTGCACTCAAGCTTAGATTTAGCTATCCTACATACATAAAAATATATACAATTACGAATTGCCTGTATTTTTATACTTCTGTTTGATTTCAATTCTCTTCATATGAGTGGAATATTACGAATTGCCTGTATTCTTCTACTTCTGTTTGATTTCAATTCTCTTCATATGAGTAGAATATTGTCCATCTCGCTTACTCACATACTGTAGTGAGCGGAATCCAAAAGTACCAATTCGCTGCGTTCTTCTGCTCCACCTTTGAATCTAAATCCTTACTCTAAGCAGAGTGAGAAACTGAGAGTGCGTTAGCTACAATTTCGCTCTGCTCTTCATCACTCCTTCTTTGCCTCTCATATCTTACAAGAAGTGTAAGAGCAGTGCAAGCAGCATTTCGTATCTCACTCACACACATACTAAGTGTCTTAGTATTGAGTCGTGTATCTTCCAGACGGTAGCGCGAACGCAGCCGAAGACTGCAGTTGCGATCGGGCGTTAGAATGAAGAAGACGTGCGTGAAATTCTATTTACATAAGTCAAAATTGAATTTAGTTTAAAATTTATATTAATTGCAGTGTTTGTTTGGCTTATAAAGTTTTTTTTCTTCTATTTTTTGTAAGTGTCTTCCATAAATAGTGCTTAAAGTAAATTGTAAAAATAATTATATATAATATATGTGTATGTGTATGTTTTACATAAAGTGCTTCTATTTATCTGCGTGCAAGTGTATCTAATTTTTTTTATGTGACGTGCCTAAAGTGAAAAGTTTCTATTTGATTTCTTCGTTTTGCTATTTGCTCGACTAAAAATTTGAAATATTTGGAATCTGCCTAAAAGGCGACATAACGGTGAGTAGCATAATAAGTGAAGAGCAAGAAAATTAGCTAAATACTTTTGTTCGCGCGCCGTCTCCGTCTCAGTCTCCGTCTCTCTCACTCGCTCGCAGGCAACTGTTGCGCTGCTTTTACTTTTGGTTTCGTTTTCGCTTCGCGTTTTAATTCCTCTAAGCGTTTCGACGCAGCTGCTTTGCCTACCAGTCTGAACCCTTTTCGCTTATTACTTTCGGCGGCCAGTCTGAAATGTGTTTTCTTTTCCTTCATTTTTTCTTTACTGTTTTTTTTTTCTTTTGCATTTCCATTCGCTGCACAATAATAAAAAATAAAATTATTCCCAGCCCAATTGTTGGCCATAGTCAGAAGCAACAGCTGGCCACCTTTTTGAATCCCCCCTTTTTTTGTTTTTGATTATTTTTTTTTTTTTTGCTTGGCATTTAAGTGTAAAAAATGCTTAATGCCTTTGACAGCCGCACACTCCAAATAAACAAGCCTGGGTCAGCAGCCCACCTACACACACACATGCACACCCACACGCACGTATATATAGACTCCCTCTGCGAGCGGCAGCTGTGAGAGAAAAGGTAAAGCCACTCAGTTTCAATCAAAAATTACGCGCCAGCGCAAAAAGGAAAAGTCAATTTCGAGCCGATCAAAATGGCCTGGATTTTGTTCCACTCTATTACTCTATCGAGTCGAAGTCTGAACAAATCCCGAGTAAATATGCAACATAATAGTTATTTGTTAAAAATAAACTGCTATATATATTTGAGCAGAGGTGTAAATATTCGAATACAGTTTGCTCATTTTCTTCAATTCCATTTGCACTCGCATAATAAGTAACAGTAGTATGCATATATATGTATGCACAGATATACTCAAAAATTCAATCCATTCTCCTACTCCACTTTTACGCTACTCTACTCACACACCAAGATTTGAGCATTGCGAACGCTGTTTGTCTCACTCGCACCTATACAAACGTCTAGCCACATCGTTTTGCTTTGCACGCGTCTCCTTTGCTCTGCACGAATGTATATGTATATGTGAATATGTATGTAAATCGAATGCAGCTGCAGATCGAGAGCTCCAGAGATTTCTCTTTGTCTGCACGTATGTTTGTATGTATTCATATTTAAATGCATAGAAACATAAGTATATTTAGGGTTTGGCATAACTTGCAAAAACTCATCTATTTTTGGCCGCCCACAAAGTGAAAAATTGTTTATTAGTCGAATTGCTTTTTGTGTCTGGCCGCCTGTGCCTGCTTTACCGTTATTTCTCATTGCTTGGCATGGAAGCAAGCAATGAGCTCTAGCAAAGATAAATGAATTAGTAGAATTGATGGTTGAAAATAAATTAAACTGTTGTTGCACTCGCTGTTAAGCTGCAGCAGAGTATTTAGCAGTCGGTTGCACTCCACTTATTTATCTTACTTATTTTATTTTCTCTTACTATTTTTGCTTTTTATTTTTTATTTTTTGTTTTCTTTTTGATTCTTGTGCTATTTTCTATTATTGTTGCCGCTGCTTCGCTCAGTCAGTTAGTTAGAATGTTGGAATGCGACCTAATACTCGAATGCCGATTGGGAGTGAGCGTATAAGTGTATGTGTGTGTGAGTGAGTGTGAGTGAATGCCCAGTCACACAAGTGCACTATGGGGAAAAATCCAAATTATCGGGTATTAATTAATAACTTAAAAACTAAGCCAGATTTTTTGATCCGGTTTTTGTATTATTAATATGTATACCATCAGAAATATATTTTAGAAAAATGGGCGTGTCACCGCCCACCCAAAAAAATTTATTAAAATTTTGTATTAAAAATTTTTTTTTTTTTTTTTTAAGAATTTTGCTTGTTCATACTTTAAAATAATAATTTTAATTGAAAACAATCGAACTTTCATAAAATCGAAATTAGTTTTCTTCAGTTTCGAGTTCCAAATCAGCCAGAAATATTGATCCGCTAAAAAAATTCGGGTTCTTCAACTGATTTAATTGTGCCTTCAACTTTACATAATACAATACGTACAACTTCATTAGACAGCGACCTTTATGCTTTCAAACTCTTTTCTAAAGATTTGCCGAAGAAATAATCTGATCAGATGTATCCATTGTTAAAAACCATCAGCGAAATTATGGATTCTGCTCTCATGCTCTCATGCATGATGAAATTAGTCTGATTTATAGACCTGGTTGGGCAAATCAGACGCTTCCTTACCAAAAAAGCCTACAGGATGAACAGTACTTTCCATAATCTGCCTCAAATGAACAATTATTTTTATAAACATTTGCTGTCATAGGCAGTCATTCATAGTTGTCAGCTAGTTTTTTGTTCCTGCTGCATTTCTTCCATTTGTAATTTATATTTTGGCAAAAAAAGCGGCTTTTGCTTTTTTAATATCATTTATAAGTTGAATCAATATTAGTCTTATTTAGTTTCAAAATCACAATTACTATTTCTTGGTTAGAGTTGCCTTTTTCATTGAGCCAAATATCACACAGGTCAGCTCATAGTCACCTGCTAAAAATTGATTTGCGCCGGTTGTGCGCAAAAGTGCACATTGAGACAAAGGCACTAAGATCCCAATTGATTACTCTATAACATGCAATTGGAATTACACTGGTGCGCCCTGGTGGCTGTTTTATATGTCTTTGCAAAGTTTAATTTTATTTACAAGAAATGAAATTTGACAACATTTGCTAATTATACAATAAATGATTAAAATAAGTTCAAACATCAATTGGTTTTTAAGCCAACGCATAGTAGAAGCCCTAAAAATTCATATCCTTTTTAAATTTCTCAAAAATAATGTCTGGTCATTGAATAACGATGATTTGAAAATCGGCTAACACAAATTGTAAGCTGAAGGCAAATGCTTTTCGAAGATAACAGCTGACTTTAACAGCTGTTAGGCTTAACAGTGGACTGTTATTCAACATTTTGGGTACAGTACCTTAAAGTTTGGAGTTTTATTAAGATGTTAACATAAAAAAATTATAAATTTTCATACTTCGCAAAAATGACTAAATACCCGAAAAACGGCAAAATTCCCCATAGTGAAGTGTAGGCAGTCTTAACCTTTTGTGTGTGCATGCATGTGTGAGCTGGACTGTGTGCTGTGTGTGTGCTTGTGTGTTTGTGTGTGGCCATCTCTCTAGAGTTTTATTCGGTGTGCGTTTCCGTTCTGTTGCGCCTTGCTGGGCGCTCGACCGGTGCACTTGGCGGTACGTTTAATACCACTTGAGTGACTTTTTATGGTCAGACATATGTGAGGGTGTGCGGATGTGTGGGAGTGTGTGTATATGTGTGTATGTTGTTGTTGCTCCTGTGTGTGTGTTTTTTTTTTTTTGTGTTCATTTAGACTTAGCCTTGCCATTTGTCTGCTGTTTTGCTTTTGTTGTTGTTTTAGTTTCAGTTCTTTTTTTTTTTTTTTTGCAACGTGCCTGACATTTTTATACATGCAGACTGCGCAACAACAACAACAAGAACAACAAAGAAAAGTGTTTTTCAGTTTTATTATTTCCATTTGCCAGCTTTTGTTTTCATTGCTGGCAGCAGTCATGAAAACATTTGCGACAGCATCTGCATGCATTTAAATAAATATTTTAATAAATAAAATGGTCAGCTCAAGTCGTGGCCGCAGCTGTGCCATTTGTGCCGGCTATCCTTTAGAGGATGGGTAGGGTGGGGAGGATGGGTGGGTTAACAGTCCAACCAGCTGACTGACTGACATTCTGAATGACCTTTTCAATGGCAACGAGTGCAATCTGAAGCACTCTTTGGCCATAGAGACGACAGACACATGCAACTTGATATTTGGCATCACTTGTGACTGCATTTGAATTTTAAGCTGATTCGCTGTGAGAGGGTCGTCAAAATGCACGTTGTCTGCTCTTGATTTTCGCCAAAAACTTGGATTCTAAACCAAATCTCGAACAGCTGACACAACAGGCAACAATTCACTAGTTCTATCTCTCTCTCTCTCTCTCTCTCTCTCTCTCTCATCCTCACTCTTCTGTTTGCTCTATAAACAATCAAAGTAACAAGTAGCACAAAACGTGTTAGAAGTTAGGAAGAGAAAATTCTTACCTTAAAGGTAAGTCAATGGGAAACCCTGTGTAAATACGAATGCAATAGATAAAAAGTCAAAACTTAACTGCACTATATATATACATACATAGCTATCGATCTATATATGTGTGTATGTCTGTGTGTTTATTTAAGAGTGCATTCCAGCCACGTAACTGAATGCTAAATTCAGGAATCGGGCCCTGTCGAGAGGCTGGCTGGCGAGTGGGCGGACCCATTGTGAAGTTGCTTTTAGTTTGCGTAAATCAAAGAGAAGAGAAAATTAAACTTCTAACTAAAAGCTGCTTACAGTTTCGAGCATTAAATGGATTTTAACATATTGTTTGTACGAGTGTGCACTTATCGAACTAGCGATGTGCCAGCCAGTGCTACGTGATCGAACGTTCACGTGTTGCCGTGCCAAAGCAGTTGATTTATGCTGTAAGCGATAATTGGGTTGAATTGCTGAAGGGGTTTTTGTTTTAATTGGGAAGCTCATAGAATGGTGTGACGTGGGTTTCTAATGAAAATGTGGGTAAATGCGGTTAACTATAGTAGTGAGATTAATTTGCTCTTCTGGGAAATGTAACTGGAAGCACACACTACTCATTGCTCATTATAAACGGTATTAAAGGTAGCTTATTTTATTGCTCTACCGAAGTAAGTTTTCTCTCCTTTTGTTCTCACAAACTGCAGACTTTGTTTATTTAATATACGGATATTATAGAGATTAAAGAGTGTAGTAAAAAATCATAAAATTTTAAAATAAATAGGAATTTATATCTCTCGTTATTTTTAATTTCTCTCTAATTTTGACGTCCTCTACTTCCTACTTACTCATTCCCTTCTAATTCCATTATTTGATTATCACGCGCTGCTCACGCTGTCATCTCTAACTGATTGCAGCATTGTGCGATGCAATTGCAATTACGCAAGTCTGGCAAAGTTTGTTTTTGGCCTGCATTAAGCAATTACATTGATTGTTTTTGACGGCTATGCAATGGATGAATGCAATAAGCTCAACACACACGCACACACACACACATATGCACTAGCTGGCAACATGTGTGAGCAAACACATACATATATTGGTATATATGTATCAATATGGTTGATATCATATGAATTCGGCGTTAATGCTGGCTGGAAGATGCTTAACTCGGGCAGCAGCTTGGCTTTGATGGCGAATTAACATTTATCATGCGCCACGTGAAACCCATTTATCAGACGAACGGCTGCGTTCGCCTTTGCACAAAAACAAAAGGAATCGCATTTGCTATTTATTCGCATTTGGTTTTACGAATACGAAAGCGAATACGAATACGAATACGATAGGATATTTGTTTTGGTTTTGGTTTTGCTTTGGCTTCAGCTTTGGCTTGCCCCGTCAATTCATCAAATCTGAGCAGCTTTTACTCTTATGTTAATAAAATCAGACAGACAGACTGACAGAGTTGATAAGGGAGCGTGGGCAATGCGGAATGTGGAGCAACAGGAACAACTAGAACAACAAAACAGTCAACAAACGAAATCTCAACGCATTGACCTTGGCCAGAAGTTGCCATTGCCATTGCCATCGCCATCGCCAACGTTGTCGTCGTCGTTTACACAACATGTCCTCTCTGTCCATGGGCTTTACTTCGAGCATTTGATTTATATTTAAATGCCTATTGAGGTCAAGTCGTGTTCATAACTCTTTGTATTGACGCCCTGTGCCCACAATTTATCATAGGTTTGCCCTAGTGGACGGTGGGGAATTCGTGTCGCTCTACTTGGCGCCCAGCGCCCAGCGCCCAGCTCTCAGCTCTCAGTTGTTGGTGTTAAATTGAAATTCCCTTTTGTGGCAGGACGAGCGAACTGCCGCTGGCTCTGGCTCTGGCTCCGGCACCTTGCTTAATAAAATCAATGTGAAGTCTCGCATAAATGCGGCTCTCTATATACATGTAGAGCAGTGCTGCGCCCAACTTGACCAAACACAAAAGCTCAACAGCTCCAAGAGCTACACAAACGATAAATAAGGGCGTAAAGGTTAAGGGTTAAGGTGATTAATTTGGAATAATAATTGATTAAAATAAAATTAGTTTCAGAATTAATTTAAAAAGGTTATTATGTATTTTGATATTTAATAATAATAATAGAAACTAAATTGTATGCAGAAATTTTAATAAAAATTGTATCTCATATAAACTGAAAAGAATTAAATAACAAAAAAATAAAAAAAAAAATAAAAAAAATAAAAGAAAAATAAATAAAAAAATATATTTATTCAAAATTAAGTGCAAGCAAAAAGTAGTTTACATCTACAACATGTTGAAATAAAAGAATATAAAAGAATGGATGCAAAAAAAAAAAAAAATAAAAATATTAATAATAAAATTAAAATAAAAAATAAAATAAATAAATACATAAAGAAAAAAAATAATATAGAACAAAAAATACACTAAAACTAAATAAATGAAATACATAAATATGAAGTAAAAATTAAATAAAAAATAGTTCGGATAAGATAAATCAATAATTCCATTATTTCATTAAGTAATCTAAATTGATAAAAAAAATGTTTTTTCTTTATTCGGTTACACAACTATTTTCATGAACATAACTCTCTATTAGCTGATTAAAAAGGCACCTGATTATGAAGAAAAAAGCTAAATCTGGCCGATAAAAAGTTCAAGCTGGCAGCACTTCTATTAGAAGCAGACGCAGTGAAGCTCGTTCTAGTCCTTTACCTGACCGTAGTAGCTTAAGTTAAAAGCGCCTTAACTATAGACAATCCTTTCGATGTTAATCATGCCAAAGAGGCGTGGGCACTATTCGACTGGGCGACTGTTATTTATTGCCTTGTAGAATGAATTTACGTTAGGGTGGACCGAATTCAGCAGCGCCTGCTGTTGCTGCGGCTGCTGCCGTTGCGCCACGTGCGAGTTTATTGAAAGGACGTTCATAGTTGTCGCTGGAGTTGGCATCAATAACAAATTTATGGCCAACTTTGACACGGGGCGTGGCTTGAAGTTTGCCTACATTTGAGTTTTTCATTTTGTGTGATTTTCCAGCCCGGCTGCAATTTGTATGCAAAGTGAGCTATTATCGGATGCATGTGGTATGTGGCATGTGGCATGTGGCAGGCGGCATGTGCTGGGCGTGCCAACATGTATATCGTACGACTATTTAAATTTATACAAAAAGCCAAAAATGCAAATGTTAAGAGTCGAGCAACAATTGGAGCAGACATTGTTTGCCACAACGCCGATTAGCTACACGAAATGTGAATATTTAGCACAAGTTGCAGGTTGGAGCTGTTGGTGCCACATTAACTATAAATGTTAAACTTAACTCGCTCTCTCTCACTTTATATATATAATTTTCTATATATATATATTTGTGGCCATAAAGCCAGCGATTAGTGCAAACACGCCAGCACTTGAGGTTTATCGCCCTAAGCCTTTCCACTTAGCTCACTCCATCACAAGTGTTGCCTGCAGTACAACTGATGTGTGGCAAGCGTCTGCTCCGTCTCGGAATATGCCACGCAAGCATGTGGCACGAATGCCGCCACGTTCAATGCGCAGCGGCCTTTCCGGTTCATGTTATACTAACGGCGGCGGCAGCGGCGGCGGCAGCGTCTGTTGCATGTTTCAGCTTGAAAATTGATATTAAATGCTTTGGCATAAAAAAAAGGAAAAAAAAAAAAAACATCAAATGATTTCGTTACAGCGCCCTCGCCTTTATAATGAAGGTATTTTGGGCCAGGCGCCGTTATATATGCATTGCCATTTATTTCGTCTGCTGATTGTGCAAGAAATCCAGGCAAAACACTTGGCCCAAACACTTTTGCCGGCTTGACTTGCTCAACGTCTTTGTCTCCGTCTCTATCTCCGTCTCCCTCTTGGCTCTCAATGTAGCTGACCTGGCCGATTGGTCAGCCGCTGCAAATTAATTTGGGATTTTGCGTCTATTTGTTTGCTCCACACACATGATACTTGCTTGCCCTCTCTCTCTCTGTCTCTCTCTCTCTTGGCGCCGGCTCGCATTCATCACAATCACACGGCGCCCAGGCCGCTTGCAGATAAAATTTATGTGTCCTGGCGGGCCTCAGGCATGCATCCATGGGCAGACTTTGTCTGGGACACGAAAGTGTGGGCCACGTGGACATTTCAAATGCTGCCAAAGCTCAACTGACATTTGATATATTGGGGCCAGGACGAGCCAGGACGAATTGGACATGTTGCATGGGCAGCACAAGTGCCGCACAGTTTCATTCGACATTTGCGTCCTTTTCGACAGTTTTGCAACATGCGATGCATACGCTTTGTTACCCTTTGTCCCAACACTCTGTCTATCGCTCTCTCTCTCTCTCTCTCTCTCTCTCTTTGTGTGCGTTGCTTTGCATGTGTAATTGCTGTGCTGAGAGGCTTGTAAGTGGGCTTGTAAAAATTGTGTTGCCGGCTGCCACTGCAACTGCCATTCCTCCTGCTGCTGCTGCTGCTCCTGCTCCTGCTGCTGTTTAATTGATGACAAGCACTCGCCAGTGCGGCTTACTGAGTCAGCATTTGAATTTTTAAAAAGACAAACACTTTGTATGTACTTCATTTAATGGAAAATATTTAGCGCTTTATTTAACTAAGTATAATTCTTTATGCTATTTTAATTACAGTTTTTATTTCTATTTCTATTTGTATTTATTATTATATTATATTTATATTATGTTATATTATATTATTATTATTATTATATTATTATTATTTTGTATTTTTTAATGTTTTATTTTTAAACAATTTAAGAGGGATATATTTTACCTTTTTCTTACTCACTTTTGCTTACCTCTTTAATCCTCTAACACAAAAATTTTAAATCGCACATCAACTAAGTTCTATGTCTATGCTAGAGGGCACTCTTCTATGCAATTCTCACAAGTGTTCTCAATCGATTCGTATACTAAATTCAAGTAATTGGCAGGGTTCTATATACTTTTCTTTAGTTGGTTTTTGCTGCAATTCGCTCTTCTATGCAATTCTCACAAATACAAGCAGCTGACGAAAAATCTCTCTGACTTCCGGCCATTTTTTTACTGTTCTGTTTTTCTCTTTTTTTTTTTTAGTATAGCCTAAAGCCTTTGCTGTGCCAGATTTCCGTCTCCATTGACCGTTAATCACATCGTATCGTATCGTCTGTCGCACTGTTTGTTAGTCTCGCTCTGTCTGCCGTTTGGCACATGCTAAAACGTGTTGCCAAAAATGAAGAGATAAATGCAACGTAGCGGCACAAAGCAAAGCGACGCCAAGCTGAAACGTGCCAAAAATTAACAAAACGCCCAAACGGCCAAATGGACAAACAGCCTTTGTCGCATAGATGCGAGAATACAGATAGAAACATGGCAAAGATAAAGCTAGAGTGTGGGAGAGAAAGCAGTGTGAGAGAGAGAGAGAGAGTGGGGACGGTTCCGGGTAAGTTTATCTGGATGTTAACTAACCCGGACAAGTGTCAAAGCATTTAGCCTGCGCTGAATTTTAATATCACACTTTGCACTGCAATCAAAAAGCATTAAGCGGCAACAAAGCGGCACGCCCACCAATGTCGAGGTGTCAACTGTGTGTGTGTGCGCCTTGCATGCCAGCTGACACGCCTACAAAGGCGCTGGCGCTGCTGCTGATGTTTGCTGGTTTTGCTGCTGCTGCCTCTGCTGCGGCTGTTGACTGTAATTAGCACACTCTGATTTGTATTTGGCTAACAATAAAATGACAGCTTTTGGCCAAATGGCACGCAACGTTAAGGCTCGGCCATGTCCACGGAATGAGTACGGAAATGCCAGCGCAGCTTGACGTGCGCTCATTTCGATTGCATGCCGGGCAAGCTAGCCAGGCGCAGGCAACAGCCATGAGCCATGTGTCTAAACACTGACCAGTCCGGCCCACAGCGTAATAAATTCCAATAAACGAGTGCATAGCCTTGGCCAGTCACGCCCACAGGAGCTGCAGTGAGGTGGTGTGGATGGAGCTGGAGGGGGGGAGGCGCGGTCAGCACTTGGCAGCTGCCTCAACAGGTTTCGCTTGCATTTGCTGCACTCGCACAGAAATATGATAGCCGCTAATTAACGGTTGCCCCCGGAACTGCGGCGCAGAAGGCTTGCTGCGACCATGTAGAGCGAGAGGGGGAGAGGGAGAGAGAGATAGAGAGGGATGCAGAGTGAGAAAGGAGTGTGAGGATGAGATGAACATTTGTGCTTCATTAGAAGGGCAAAAAGTGAGTGTGTGTGCCTGTGTGTAATGAGCCTGAGTGTGTGTGTGTGAGTCTGTGCATTTTATGTGCTGCATTGTATGTGTTGAATTTCTAAGCGAATTTCTCATTTGTGCTCATGTAGTATACTCTTTATGAGAGTAACTTAGCGTAGTCAAGAGCTTGATAACTTTATAAAGTGTGAATGGAGAAATCTATGGACACAAACATAAGTTTATAAGCATCTTTAATATATCTCATATAAATGTTTATTCCTGGGAATGATTTTACTTTAACCCCCTGCCTATTTTTATTATATTTATTTCATATAGATTACAATTAACTTAAAATTAAATCAATCAAAAAAAAAAAAAAAAAAAAAAATACTTACAATATAAATATATAATATATAACTGACTAAACATTTAAAGTCTAATTCAAAAATAATTAAAGAATTTTTTTTTAGAATGTAAATTTTTGTCAATTTTTATATTTTCTTAAAAATATGGTTTAAATGGTTTATATACAAAAAAAATTCTTTTCATTATTTTCTGCAAGGGTATCTATGCTTTATTGTCTTTCCTGTGCTCCTCTGCTCTTTTGTCTTATTATTATTTGGTGAACTCACATTTTATTTCATTAGTATTAACTGTAAATTAGAGAGAGAAAGCATTTTTCCTCCACAAATGAGCGCAAGCAGCTCAAAAAGAAAATGTAGATAAATGAGCAACGCAAGGACTAATGCCAAAGGAGTTTATAATAAAGGCAACTTGTTAACAAACTAGCACAAAAAAGCGAACGCACAGACAGATGAGTACGAATGCCAAGAGCTATGAATGTGCGTGAGTATGAGTGTTTGTGTATGTGCGTGTGATTTGTAGATGTATGCGTGTGCGTATGCGAGCCGGCAAAAAAGTTGTAGTAATTGTGAAGTCTACAGCCGACATTGCGTATACGTCATGTGCTGTATAAGAGTGAGCTGAGAGCGCGTATAAGAGAGAGCCAGAGAGCGAGAGCGTGAGAGGTACAGAGAGAGAGGGTGTGAGACGTCTATGACGTAGACAGCAGCAGCAAGGAGTAAAGGAAAGCAAAAGGAGGCTGTGTTTTCACTTTCAAAGGTAAACACGACACACACACACACACACACAGACACACACACGCACATACACACATGTAAGGAGTCGATGGACAGCGCGTGTGGATTTTTTTAAGGCAAAGCGAAACAAAATGCGAACAAAGGGGGAAAAAGTGTAACAAACACGCAAACACCGAGCAACACTGAGGTAAACGAAGCAAAAGGCCAAAGTAGAAAGGCAAAAAGCGTTTGCGTTTTTGCTTCTTTTCTTATTCATTTTTTTTTTCTTATTTCTTATTTTTTTTTTTTTGTGGGCATAGTGTGAAAAGGGCGTGGAGCGCGGTTGAAATGTTGCCCAAACATGCAACACGGTATCCGCAAATCTGAAAAGTCAGTGACAGATAAAACACGCTCGAATAATGAAAGAAAACTGAACATAATTAGGAAAAGGAAGAGCTCTATAAGAAAGAAAACACAGCAGGCACAGTTGACAAGAAAAAAAAAAAAAAGATGTGACAAAAACAAAGTCTAGTGCACAATGAGCTTGCTTGGGCTTGGCTGTGATTTCATTTAATTACGTAGCTCGACATTTATTTATATTAAAAGTATATATATTACATATATATATTATATAATCATTTTACTACTAATCATATTATGAGTATTATAATATACTTATTTAAATATATTGAATTTTTTTTTTAATTGGCTATAAATTTGTTAACAGTTTGCTAACAGGTGATTAACATAGAACATAGAACATAGAACAGAATAACTGAATATCAATCAACAGAAAATCTATTGCTGTTAATTATATTAATTTCTGAATAAATGAAATAGTAAAATATATATTATATTAACATTTTAAAGTTCAAGTTTGCCCCACAGCTTTATATATTCCATGCTTTAAAGATTACTCATTTTTTATACAAAATATAAGCTTACACTTTCCCGTTAAAATTGGGCTTCTCATTTCTGTATTTAAGGTTTTCACTTACCATAGCCATAATTTACCTTACACCTTACGCTGAAATTTTACCTTTACCTTTCGGTCAGCAATTGATAATAAATTTGCGTTCTACGCTTTTGGGCTATAATTACCTGAACTCTGCTAGAATTTGCCGTGATTTTACAAAGATATACGCAACCTGTCTGTAAAGCAAACGAATGTAATGTGATGCTGTCTACTATTTTATTTAAAGCATATACTTATATATATATTTAAGTTTTTACCTGTTACCTTATGCTTAATTGCACGTTGTTAAAATTTCCCTTAGCGGGCCAACACACTTTTCGTGTTTACTTAACTGTCTGGTATTAAAATTTCCTTTACATAAGCAAGTGCCTTAGGCTCTTTAAAGTAAACAAATTTTATGTAAGCCCAGCACTGTAAAAATTTCCTCGCCGTAATTTGCTGAAGGCTTTAACAAAATTTAAGCATGCTCATAATTCTTTTATTTGCCATGAATTTCTTTGGCCTTAACGCAACTTTTTGGTCCAGAATTCTTACTTGAATACACAACAAATGTTTCGCTGTCGAAATGTAGCCTTGGTTATTTTAACTTGATATGAAAAAAGCGAATGAAAAGTTGGAAAAAATTTTAAATTAATTAAATTTATGCATTAAATTACAATTTTGGTAAAATGTAGCCACCTGTTAAATGTGTGTGTGTGTGTGTGTGTGTGCAGGGTTGGCCGCGCAATTTGCTGCTGTTGTGGTGGCTGCAACTGTTGTTGCTGTTGCTGCTGTTGTTGCTGTTGCTGCTGTTGTTGCTGTTGCTGCTGTTGTTGCTGCTGCTGCTGTTGCTGCTGCTGTTGCTGCTGCTGCTTGGCAGGTCCTTGCAATCTGCGGCCTTTGTCGGATGCCGCGAGCCCGCGGCACCAAAGTGCATTGTAGCAAAATTGCTTGGCAGGGGCAGGCAATGCAACCCAGGCCAGGCCAGGCTAGGCCAGGTCGGGCCCCCATCTCGACGCCATTGCATGTGCAAATCATAGCGCAGAATGCGGCTGCGCTACATTAAATTTCAATTTCATGTTCATTTATTGGAGGAGACGAAGGGGGAGGAGGAGCTGAGCGGGGAGGCAGCTCTTCGCTGGGCTCGGAAGTCACAATGTCAGTGGCTGAACTTAGCCAAGGCCGCAGCTAGGCAAAAACTTTTGGGCCAAGTGAGCCAAAAGTTGTCAAGGAGAGAAGATGTACTTGGTCGGCAAGGGGGAAGCCGGGGAGCGCAGGGCATGAGTGCCAGCCAGCGATAGTAAATGCCGCGTTTACGCAAGTGTTTGCCAAGTAAATATGTAAAACCAACAAGAGCAATAGCTGTAGCACCCACACAGACACACACACACACACACACACAGATGCACATGCATGTTGTATAAAAATTAAGCAAACTGCACTTGTAGCACGAGCAACAACAACAACACCAACGGCAGCAACAACAACAGCAATAACAATATCAAGTCACAGAAACTTACTGCCCAAAGCCCCAAAAATGCAACAGTCGACAGCAACTTCCGCTATGCGCTGTGAGAGCCCGAAACGTCACGCCGAGCTGCACATCCTTCTTGGCCAACACCAATGCGGCCCAACGCCCTTTCGAGCAGCGGCAGCAACAGCAGGAGCCGCAGCGACAGCAGCAACAAAAGCCTAAAAGGAAGAAAATGAAAATGAAGCAACAGCAGCAACAGAGGCAGCGGCAGCAGCAGTTGGCTAGCAACAACTACAGTGAATATTCGTTAAGCAGAACATTTAGTAGTTAAGTTGGCCCTTTAATATTATTTAATATTGATTGAGTATGGACTGAGAGATTGGGCAATAATGAACTGAGATTTTGGTTATTGCTTCAATGGTTGTTCAACAGAGTTTTGGACAGGTAGAATCAATGATTGCTTGATTGATTACGTAACTGACGAACTGATTGACTGACTAGAATAGATTACAGTTTCTAAATGTCTAATTGATTGATTAAACTCTTTAACAACCTGATTGATTGACTAGATTAGATAAGAGTTTCTGAATGACTAACTGATTGAGTAAAAGATGCATTAACTCTTTGATTGTAACTTCTTAATAATTGCTTGATTGATTAGATGACTGACGACCTTTCCGATAGTCAATCAGCTAATTGATTGATATTCCTATACTTAGCTGACTAGGTGATTAACTGCCAATAAAAGTTGCTGATTGATAAGCTACTTGATTGACTGTTTGAAGCTTCGATTGCATTACGATTTACTGTCAGGCTGTTGCTCATAAGCTGGCTGAATGACTAGCGATATTAAGACTAAGTCAGTCAAACATATAGAATTATCAAGTCAGTGGTAAGTTAGTCAACGATTTAATCATAAGTGCTTGCTACAACTAAGCAAAGTTTTATTAACTAAATGATTGACTGATTGACTAATAAATTTACAGGGCGACTGATTGACTGATTGGCCTCTTCAGCTAGTGCCACACTGATTGACATCCTGAGGAACTAACCAGATTTACGTTACAGTTTCGTTTCCTGTTTAAGGCAAAATTTGGCCGCAATGAAAATAATGCACGAATTGCACTCGCACAAAACTTTCCGAACGATCTTGAACTCTAGTATACTTTAGCAAGAAGCCAGACGCAAAAAAAAAAAAAAAAAAAAATAGAACGACCTCTCAAGTGTCAGCTACAATTGTACAAAATGAGATATTGAAAAGTTTTGTACTTTATTATTATGTAGTATATATTTCGCCAAATAGAATACTTAGAATTAATATTTTGACATTTTCGCTTCTCAGAAATTTTCAATTTCCGAGCGACCATTGTACTGGGCGACCGGGCGAAATGAAGAAGACGAAAGCAAGAAGCAGCAGAAGAAAAAGAGGACGATGGGGCTGGGCTGGGAATATTGTGTTGCAAAGTTTTGCAGCAAGTTTTTAGTTTTTGCTCAGCTTTCTGTTGCTGTTGTTGTTGTTGTTGCTGCTGCTTAGCCAAAGGGCTTGAAGCATGTGCAACTTGGCCAGCTGTAACTTTAAGCCCCAAACGTTGTCGCTGCTGCGTACGTGTTGGTGTTCATTACGTACGTGTCCTTTTTGCCATTTTACTCAAGTTGTCAGTGTAGCGGTGTAGCGGGCAGAAGCACCAGGAGAAGGAGAATCATGTGGAGGATGAGCAGCAGCTGTAGTGGCAGAGTGGAGTAGATGCGCTGCAAA
The DNA here is from genome assembly GCF_018153725.1 of Drosophila mojavensis. Classification (NCBI taxonomy): domain Eukaryota; kingdom Metazoa; phylum Arthropoda; class Insecta; order Diptera; family Drosophilidae; genus Drosophila; species Drosophila mojavensis. Next base: position 6,663,242 of record NW_025318906.1, on the reverse strand, counting down.
ATAAGTTGAAAACACACGCACGTGCTAGCTGGAAAGGCTGATGATAAGATTTGACGCATTCTGATACTTGATTAGACTCTAAGCAGGTAAGCACATCTCTCACTAAACATTCTCTATTCAGGGCATAGTTGAAATACTATCAGCTGGACTATAGCAAATAAAATTAGCTAAGTTAAGAGTGATGAAGGTAGGAAAGATAGGTGTAAGAGATATTCTATATCAGTAGATGCTACAGCATTACGAATATAAATAGCTGATATTATATATAATATTAATATTACTTTTCATTGACTACCCTGTAATTAGAAATTACTTATAATATGACTCCAATTCTTTCATTAAAATTCATTCAAACTGTTTATCATCAAACAGTAGTTAATGCTGTGAGTCAGACTCCTTAAATAACAATAAAAATAAATAATGCTCTCCACTTTATTCCAGTTGAATACCCTGTAATTAAATACTTTTTCAAGTGCTTCAAAAAAGGTTGATTATTCTCATCAAAAAAATATAAATCCGTTGCTCATAATTAACGCAGATTTTGTGCTGTTGCAATTAGTGGAGCTGCTCTATTTAATTGCCATCTTTTGGCTGTCGTCTGAGTGGAAGCCAACTGCGTTCAGTGTCCTGCCTCCTGCCAGACAACTGTCAGTTGGTTCAGCTCAGGTGGTTGCCATTCAGCAGCACCAGCGCCATCTCACTCAATGTGGCTCAAGTTTCAAAGGCATTGAAAAGTGCACTTGACCGCAATTTGCAAAGTCTTTGCAGCAGTTGCAACTTGCTCTTGTTGGTGCTTTGTGTGGTGCTTCTGCTGCTGCTGCTTCTCCTGCTGCTGCTGCTGCTGCAGCTGTTGGTGACAAGTGCTTTGGCTACCTATGCGGTGTCAACAACTTCAAAATGAGTTTTTTGCCACAACACACACAAAAACACAAACACACTCACAGCCATTCGCGCCCACACAAACACACTGTTGGATCATAAAGTTATTTATTTTTTTTTTTATTTTTATTTTGCGCGTTTTACGAGCTGTTTTACCTGCAGCGCTTTAATAAACACGATTCAGCAGCTGAGTTGTTGTTGCTATTGGTGTTGTTCTGGGTATTATGGCTGCTCGGGGGCGCATTCGCAGCGTGCGAGTTGCTGCAACTGCAGTTAACACACGCAGTAATCCACCAAAATAACTATAGCATACTTATGTGTTGCATCATTTTCCTTATCTGAATAGCTGTTGCTCTTGCCAAACTAACTAAAGCTGCAACTGCTGCAGCTGCTGCTCCAGCTCCAGTTGCTGCTTCAGCTCCTTCTGTTTTGGTTTTTTCGCTTCTGCTCATACTCCTCCTGCAGCAGCTATTTCTACTGCTTGTGCTCCAACTCATTCTCTTGCTGCTGCAGCTATTTCTATTCCTGCTTCTACTTCTACTCTAACCGCTCCTTCTGATTTTGCCTGTTGTTGTTTTTGGTTCTGCTCATACTCCTACTGCTGCAGTTACATCTACTGCTGCTGTTCCTACTTCTATTCTCACTCGGTCTCCTACTGCTGCTAGACCTTCTACTCCTCCTTCTACTCCTACTCCCACTTCTACTTCTACTTCTACTTCCATTTCTACTTCCATTTCTACTTCTAATTCTAATTATACTTATAATTCTACTACTACTCCAACTTCTACTACTATTTCTACTCCTTTTTCTACTCCTACTTCTACTCCCACTTCTACTCCTATTCCTACCCCTAATCCAAGTACTACTCCTACTTCAACTACCTCTACTACTTCTACTCTCATTCCTATTACTATTCCTACTTCTACTTCTACTTCTACTCCTATTTCTACTCCTATTTCTACTCCTACTTCTACTCCTACTTCTACTCCTACTTCACCTCCTATTTCTACTCCCCTTCTACTCCCACTTCTACTTCTACTTCTTCTCCTATCTCTATTCCTATTTCTACTCCTACTTCTACTTCTGCTTCAACTCCTACTTTTATTCCTACTTCTAATCCTGCTCCTACTCCTAATTCTACTTCTACTCCTACTCCTATTTCTATTCCTTTTCCTACCCACTTATACTGCTGTTCCTCTTCACATTTCATCTTCTACTCCTACTCCAACTTTCAATGTTGTTGCTGTTACTCCTATTTCATTAACTACTACTACTTCTACTCCCATCTTTGCTCCTCCACACCGGCAGCAATGTAATCAAAGCTTTTGGCTATATGTTTGTATAAACTTACTTTTCATGTGGCTTGGTTGATCGCTTGTGTGTGGACGTCGTGCGTTTTAATTGCCTGCTCTAAGTCGTTTTAGTCCTTGAACTAATACAGCGACATAAGCTCTTAATCATTTCAAGCAATTTGCGCACGTTCGCTGCAATTCAATTACAACTTTCCTTAACACATACACACTCACACACACACACACACACACACATACATACATGGATTGCCTAGCCACTATGTGTTTAAGTACTTATACTCTTGGCAGCTAGCATGTCCTATTTGCTCACTCACACTCACACACACTCAAGTAGCTTTAAGTATATATCTGCTAAAAGTATTTGATAGATATGTTGCTGCACTTGGCTACTTTTTTCTTTCCTTCAAGTTTTGGCTCTTCAAGGTTTATAATCAGCCGTTGCTGTTTAATACTTTTAATACCTTTCGAATTGCTTGGCAAGTTTTGTTCATTTTTTATACGATTCGAGCAGGCTTCAAAAAATACGTATAATGCTCGAGCAAACAGTGTGCTGGCACTCATGTGGCATATTAACTGTTACTCGCACACTCACACAGACACACACACACAGACACACACAAACGCACTCGTACACACTCTTGGCACTCGTTGAGCAAACGATATTTATTCGATTTATGGGATTTTATGTATTTTTATACCCTGAACCCATTTTCAATGGGAAATCAGGGTATAATGGTTTTGTTGAAATGTATGTAACAGGGAGAAGGAGGCGTGGCAGACCCCACAAAGTATATATATTCTTGATCAGGGTGACGAGCTGAGTTGATTTGGCCCTGTCCGTCTGTCTGTCCGTCTGTCCGTCTGTCCGTCTGTCCGTCTGTCCGTATGTATGAACGCGTCGATTTCAGAAGATATAAGAGCTAGAGACTTCAAATTTTTTTTAAAATGTCCGTAATTACAGCGCGCATATCAAGTTTATCATTAAAAATCGATAACTCATCCCGATCTTTTTTTATCGATAAAAAACCTTATCGAAACCCAGTTATAAAATTATATCTTCTACACCTTTATTGCTAGAGTCTCCAAATTTTTAATGTATGCTTATATGCAATTTATACAATTTCGGTTTTTGTTAAAATTTACCCCCCACCTCTAAATTCACCCCCCTCACCCTCACTTTTGTAAAAAGCGTATTTCAAATACTAGAGACTTGTGCTTTGGAAATTACATGCATATTCATGTTATAATCATAATCTAAAAGTTTCATGAAGATCGTACGTCCATAAAAAAAGTTATTAAACAATTAAGTTCTCATAGTAAGCGCACACTGCAGCCCATGCGTGTTTATGCGTGGTTGCTTGTATGTGTATGTGTGTGTGTATGTGTGTGTGTATGCGTTTGTGTCTGTATGCGTGTGTGTGAGTATGTGTGTCTGTATGCGTGTGTGTGTATGTATACCTGTGTGTGCGTACGTGCGTGTGTGTGTGTGTGTGTGTGCGTGTTTCTTGTGTAAGCTGAAAGTCGCGAAAAAGTATTGAAATATCTATTGCTCCAAGGGTTCAGGGGATCTCGTAGTCGAGCAGTCTCGACTAGAGCTTTCTTACTTGTTTTTTTTTGCTTTTGGGAGCACTAAGAAATTTTTTAATAAAACGCATTTTATTGACATTATCCGATGCAGAGAGTGAGTCGGAGAGAGAGAGAGAGAGAGAGAGAGCGAGGGAGTGAGTGGGTAAGAGAGAGCTAACGATATTAATAATGTGTAGTAGCTAATAAAGGCACGTATATTTACACGTACAACATACACACACACATACACACACACACACACTGGTGTTTGCTGTTGCACATTTGAAAGCATTGGGATTTTTGTGGCTTTTATGCCTTCTGGCTGTGGCTTATGACAGGGCTTATTGGATTGTCCCACACTCCCCCCCCCAAACACACACACACAAAATCTACATGACTTAACATTGTCAGGTCGTACGCACAGTTATTGATTGATTTTTCACACAGTTTTTAAGCCAATAGATGAATTATGCATATAGTGTATCGCCTAGCTGTGGGCCATATCACAAAATGTGTTGGCAATTTCATGTGTGTATTGTGTGTGTGTGAAAGCCGAGCAATTATGGGTTAAGGAAGAAAATAAAAAAATTAAATAAATTGATTAAATGTGTGTATATAATTGAAATTGAAATACAAATGGAGTAAGCTTTCGGTATATATTTTTTAAAAGAATTAAATCTCTCTTTGATTACCTGCTTAATATATGTATTAAATTTATAGCTACTTGAGTACGGCAAGCTAACAATTTATTTAGTTTTAAGCTTATTTATATAATATTATTATTTATATAATATTATTAAAACATATATATTTATAATAAAGTCTTATATATTTTCAAATTTTCGTTTGATGAATTATGCGAATTTTTTTTAGCTTTGGATTAATTTACAGTTAATATTATAACTGCCAGTTAATAGTTGTCTCTTCAAAGTATTTCCTCAGCTCCCTTTAAATAAGTAATTATTGTTTTACTTATGAAATGTCATTTAATTTATTGATGACGCACATATCCTTTATATTTATGCATGAGCCTAAAAAGAGATTGAGAAGCCCTTCTTAAATAAATAATTATATGGCTTATGCTTATACGTCATTTAATTTATTGATGACGCAAAGCTAGACAATATTTCATGCATGAGATTAAAAAGAAATTGTCAAAACTAAAGGCCACATGTCTTCGACTTAGAACTTTTGGTTGCCGTTATTTTGCTCCTTTTTTTTTGGCTTTTTGGGGCAGCAGCTGCTGACACCTGATAAGTGCAGGTTTTGGTAGTTGCAAGTGCAACAATGTGGCAAGCAGCGGTGACAACAATGTCAGCTGCAAGAATAACAACGATAAGGTGAAGGAGCAGGAGCAGCGGGAGCAGCAGGAGGAGTGGAAGCGCTGTGCGTGTGCGTGTGCGAGTACAACAGCTCAACTGGCTGGCACTGTAATGCGAGTATTGCATGATGTATCGATTTTGTTGTTGTTGTTGTTGTTGTTTTTGGCATGGCAGGTTACCAGCTGCCTGGCTGTTTGTCATTGGAAGCACAACCATTTCTGGGCCATTTGTCGGCTTTCGCCTGTTCCGGTGTTGATAATGCCAATGCGTAATCCATCTCCATGAGTGAAACACACACACAAGCATACTCATACTCATACGCACACACACACACACGCACAACGATTCGTATACCGAATCTGTATCCGATTTGTTGTCCGTTGCCGATTCCGAATTCTGCAACACTTGACACAATTTGCACTTGAACTTTGGCATTTGGCCGATGCGCTGGCATTTGCTTACGTGTGTGCGGTTGAAAAGTTTGTCAATTTTGAGTTGAGCTGAGTGCAAACAAATTCAAAGCTTCAACCGACCGCCCGACCACCCCGCACACACACACTACAATGCGGCAAGAGTTGTGGCATATTAATATATATAAATACTATATATGCTTGTCCGAATTTGAATAAAACACACTCGAAACTTCTTGATAAAACACAATTTTTAATAACTTTGACATCAAGTACACATCGAGAATTTGATTTGTTGTTGTTGTTGTTGTTGTTTTTGTTTTTGTTTAGCAATGACACACAGACGAGAAACTTGTAATAAACCGCTAGGCTTACAAAGTACTTACTAGCTAATATACATGAGTAGTGTGAATATTGATACATATCTATTTATATATATACATATATATCAGTATGTATGTATATAGTTTTTTTTTTTTAGTTTTGTTTTCTATGCACATTGAAGCGTATTCGTATTACATCTAATATCATTTGTTGTTGTTCAAGTTCATTTGTATTATCAATTGAAATTATAATACATAGTATATTTTAAAGTGCTACTAAACTGAATATGTTTGATATTATTGAAAGCTTAAACAAATTAATATAAAATACAATTTTTTTTTTATAAAATATATATATTTGGAAATATATATATTTATATATATTTGAACAAACTAATATAAAACGAAATAAAATAATTTTTTTTTTTTTATAAAAAATTTAAAGCAAATAAAAAATTAGATTTTCATTCAATAAAAATATTTTTTTTTTTTTTTTTAAATAACCAAATAATCATTTATGATGAAGAGATTCAGGTCAGTACGCTTTCATATCATTTATATGATATATATTAAATTCCATAAAAAAATTAATCATTTATGATGACGAAATATTTCAGGTCTATAAATTTTAAATGGATTTTTAACAATATTTTAAGAGAATGCTCAAAGTCTTGCATGAGAACTTTAGCTTTAATTTGTAAATAATTTCATAATTGAAAGGAGCTATTTTCTCTCGGTATTTTAATATTTCAAGCAATTATTTCATGGCCATGAAAATAGTCGTGCAGCACTATGCAAATTTTCAAATAAACGAAAGGATATTTATTTTTTGCTGAAAAATAAGAAAGGTGCATATATATGCATATCTACAAATATATGTATATGTATGTATGTATATGTGTGCGTGAGTGTCTGGCTCAGCACTCGGCTGCATTGCACGTGCTCACAGTTCAGGCCCTGTGCCTGACGTTGCCCAGGCCAAAAAGTTTGACTTCGCTTTGGCTATGTGAATAATAATAATTCACATAATTTGATTACACAATTCCGACATCATATCAAGTGGCTTTTTATTTTGTATGTTCAGTTTAATTACGAACTGTTTTTTGTTATCTTGTTTTACGGTTTTTTGGAATTTTACGCTCGTAAATTGGCTCGGGGCAACATTCAGATACTTTCATATCGTGTCTGTGTGTGCGTGTGTAAATTCGTTACAAATTGCTTAGTATAGGTAATTTTAATAATACTCTTGCAGTAAAGTTGTAGAGTTTTGTTTGCTTGCTTTATAATATATGCCCTTATAAGTATGCTATAGATATTTAGGAGGACATTTTATGCGCTAATAATTACTCGACATGTATTAACCCGATTATCTTGCTCTCTGCAAGAGTATTTAGTCTTCGGCTAGCCGATTTATATTTTGCCATTCTCATCTAATTTTCCAATATTTCATTTAGTTATTTAATTGAACACGAACAAAGATAAGAAAAGTTGACTTTTGCTTATGCTACGAGAACTAACACAGAACAATTGAAAGCGTACAAAGTTTGTTGGACCCAGCCTTATCAGTAATGGAATAGATATACATATACATATGTATACATATATATCAAGCTATATATATTTTTGGGCACATATACACACAGATAATGCTAAACAACAAATATTGCCAATCTTCCAAGCTTTGCTAAACTTCTATGCTAAACATATCTAGATTTATTCATTTTCATTTTCTTTAAGACACAGGGAAGACTTTAGAAATATTACAAATTAAATAGACATACACATACAGCTAAATATATAAATCAACTACAAATACGTATACGAATACATTTGTGTGTATGTGTGTGTGTGTATGTGTGATTACTCTTAACAGCTAACATCTTCTATATAGCTTATAAAAATTGTTATCTATTTGCTTTGGATTTCTGCTTCTTTGTCGGTTGCTAGTTTGGGGCACGTGTGTGTTATTCGTTAAGGTAGGTTTAGGAATTACTTATCGCGTACATGTACTTAGGATTGTCTCTGCTAAAAATATCGTCAAACGCACTACAAACTATAAATCTAAGCACCTAACTATAGTTTCATTTTACTGCAATGCCTTTTAACATCAATTCCATATCCAGTTTCATTTACATATCCATTTTTACATGCCATTTGTGATCAGTTGGCATCTGAGTTGATATCTCTTGAGTTTATATACAGAATTATTTATGTGAGTTTGTTATGCCTGTTGTTTTTTTCCATTTTGTTAGTTTCTTAGTAACTTTTGCTTTCACCTCTTTGGTTTAGGTTGTGGCTTACAGATACTGGTCCTCGTTGGTTTTCAGTTGAAATCAAATTTTCGCACTGCGCGCTCGTGCCGCATGCTTTCGTCCAAATAGAATGCGCTTGAAGGCGCGACGGAACTCTGGATTGAAAATGGTATAGATGACCTGTATAAACGGGGGAATTTTTGTGTGTAAGTAGAAGTTGAATGTGTGTTAGAAGATGGGAGATAATGGCTAAAACTGAGCAGGTTCTTATTGTAAGTCAATGATATTCTATACGCGGAAAAATTTTCTGATTTATAAAAAAAATATAAATAAATATGAAAATATTCTAATATTTAGAAATATACTTATAATCATTATATATATTATCATTCTTTATAAGATTTCACAAAGTAAATTGAATATCAAATGAAACTTTTTATATCATTTCTACGCTAATTTATTCGATTCAACTCAAGCATATTCTCTTGCTTAAGAAATTGTCTTGAGTGCTGCATCAATCATCCAATTAGATGCCAATTTACAATGCATTAAATTCCATACTTTTGCAAAGCTTTAAAGCAGCTTAAGCTGCTGCAAATAGTCATGCATATGCATGCATTGAGAAAGAGAAAGAGAGATTTGGCAAAACTATTCATTTATACAATCATTCAATTGGAAAGAGAACTCTATGAAAATACTGCAATGCTTCAATTAAGTCAGCTGGGAATTGATTATATCTGCTCTCAAAAGGGAAAAAAAGCTGAAAAATGACTGAATATTAACAAAATTTACAGCTCTTTTTATTTTATGTTCTGTGTAACTACATTCAATTGAGATTTATGTATATATATGGTAGATCAATCATCCAATCAGAATTACCCACACTTGGCTCATTTGTTACACACAGGACGCAGGACAAAGACGTATTGCAGCGGACAGATGGACAAATCTTTTGGGGTTTCACTTCGTAACTGTTTGTTCTTCTGCTTGTTCTCTTATATACGTACCGGATTGAGCGTCGAATTGAAATAGCCCAGCCAGAGGAATAGCGATGCAGCTGCTGGATGAATTTCGCAATCCTTGCACAGGCTCATTGTGAGGGCCATGACAAAGAAGGGCAGCCAACAGATGACAAAGGCGCCGGTGATGATGGCCAATGTTTGCGCTGCTTTACGTTCACGTTTCGCCTCCAGCAACTGGCGTCGTTTGGCCAGCTTCTGGTGTGGATTGGCAATGCTGGCCAGTACACCCCGGCCAACAATTGTGCCACTGGGACTTGTGGCACCAGTGCCAGCCCCCTCTGCTGCCGTTGGCTGGCCGCCCATGGCGATGGATTGTGCTAGCGGCGTAATGGCATTCAAATGGGATGCTATTAGATGCTGCTGTGCGGCGCTGGCCACCTGCTGTGAGAGCGTTATGATTTCGTTAGCATTGCTCGTGCGATACTATAAAAGGGTGAAAGTGAGACAAAAAACGAGAGAAAGAGAGAGAGGAGAGAGAAAAAGCAAAGCATTGAGCGACAAAGACAAGAATGTGCACACACACACACACACACACACACAAAGCAAACAGAAACAATTAGCTTCGTTCTGCTGAAACAACTGAGCAGCTGGAACATTTGAGCACAGCTAATAGCGAACAGGTAACAGCGAACAGGTAACTAGCTCAGTTCCGTTCAGTTCGGTTTTACTCAAGTTGCAGCAGCTACTTACGTCATCGGCATCGCTAGAGATGGTCGTCAGTTCGGTGCCCGCGTGGCTTTTGTTATCATAGTTACTGGTGCTGAATTCAGTCTCCTCCCGCGTAATGGCCAGGCTGGCAAAGTCAACGGCAATGGCGGCCACAGAACGTGCCACGGCGCCCTCGGTACCCGCATTGATGTTGGCCGTGTTTGTGTTACGGCCAAAGCATATCTTAATTCGTTTACGTGAACGTCTCTGCAGTTGGCCAGCTTCATTTTCGGCATCCTCCAGTTGTTCGCGCCGCCAACGACGTTTGCCAGCCTGCTCCTTGGGCACGTCACGTGCCATCGAATCGCACTGCAAAATTTAATTATATTTCGCTGTTTAACAGGTATAGGCAAAAAGAGTTGAACTTTCCCCACCATGCCCCTTTTCTTTTAAGTGTACATATATCTATCTATCTCTCATTCTATCTCTCGCCGTCTGTCTATCGGTCTGTCTGTGTGTCTGTCTGTCTATTCCCTCATTTCCAATTCGCTTTTAGCTATATTCGTGTATTTGATTTAGAAGCTGTCCTAAGCATTTCTAGTTGTTCCCCTGGGGCACATTTTGTTTTTAGCCAAAGTACAACTAGCTAACGCTTTGAGTGAATCGCACATTTACCACGCCCACGCCCACGCCCACGCCCACACGCACATTCCCACGCCCACGCCCACGCACACACACACACACACGCACATAAATCGTTGAGTGCAAACTTTTTGGCTGCTTCAAGTGCTCATTTGGGCCCGGCCCTAATGGGTGGCAAAGGATTCGCATTATCGTTTCGGTTAATGACACGCTCATTATGGCAACAAGACATGGTTTTTGGCTCAAATTTCATTAGACGACGACTCGAATTATTATTTAACATTTGTCAATGCCGCGCAACTAGCTAGAAAATTTATCAAATTAATTGTAAACCCAAAACCCAAGCCCCATATCCGTTCCATTCGACTCACCTCGGTCTCCGTTAATGTCACATTGAATGATTTTTGTGTGCGACGCTGTATGCGTTTCCTTGCAATTAAATAGATTTTCCAATACAGAAATAAAATCACCAACAGCGGCACATAGAACGTGCAACATGTGGCAAATATCTGCGTGAAAAAAAGAAAGAAAAATCAAATAAATAAAGAATTAACACACACATACACACAGAAGACAAGCGGTGTTCTGGTTACCTGATAGGCCACATCCTGCGAGACCATGCAATTCTGTTCCTCTATGCGCTTCATGTACTCGGGATCCTTCCAGCCAAATTGCGGTGCCAGCGAGACAATCAGCGCAGCGAACCACACACAGAATATCATGATGAAGACGCGTCGCGGAGTACGCAAATTGTTGTAATCAATGTTCGTGACGGTCCAGTATCTGCAATGCAACGAGATGCGAGAGAGAGAGAGAGAGAGAAAGAGAGATACAAATGAAATGAAAGTGAGAAGTCAAGTAAGGAAAGGATGAGTAAATAAAAGACACTAACGAGTCAAGAGTGGGGAGAAAGTTGATAAATATATGTATATGTATGTATGTGTTGAGCTAACGAGATTTTTCGGGTAGCTCTTGAAGCAAGATTTTTCAGGCAAAACTTTTTGCTGTTGTTAACTGTTTAAGAACGTCTACTCTAGACGTAAGCCATTAGAGCCAATATAGAGTTAACAGTCATAACTGTTAGAGCACAGACATCTGTATTATGCGAGCGTTAATGGCGATAATAATAACTATGGTTCTCTTAATGCTGATATTTAACTAGCACGATCTAAAAGCTGGAATCGAACATCGGGGCAGCGAAATTGGAACGAACTTAAATCTCTTACAAGCTGATTTATTAGACGAGCGGCGGCTCTTAAATTACCAATGTATGTAGGAAACCCAAACAATTTTAGAAAGTCCTAAAAAAAAAAAATATATATATATATATAAATAAAAGAATAAATAAAGAAATAAAAAAAAAGAATAAATAAATAAATAAAAGAATTATATGAAGATAATAAAACAAATTAAAATTAAAATAAACAAAAAGAATAGCAAATAGAATTCTTTAACTTTTTTATAAATCTCGTAATATTTGAAAATTGATGATGAAGAACGAAGTTAGTTTATGTACATATACTTCAATAAGTGAGCGATCTAAGCTTAACTGATCACGATCCGATAAGCGCCTGCTATTATCCAAAAATCCTTAAATTGTGAAAATTCCTTTTCTCATAGCTATATACTTCTTTTTATTGCCCATAAATTTACCATTAAGCAAACGAAAACTTGACATGCTTCTAATCCATCATTTTAACAATGGTTAGATGCCATAATTCAGTTTGAATTAAAAAGAAGAGGAATTGCATTTTCAAGAAGCGCAAATGACAAGAATAAGCCACCCCTAACATTATGAGCAACTGAATAATAAACTAGCGAGACGCAAGGCCCTACTCACTTCATTTTCACTCCACAAAGAAAAAAAAAAAGACTCACAACTTATGCAACAGGTAAACTGAGTAACACAATAGATAACTCACCTGTCTGCCGCGATGGCCACCAGGTGCAATATGGATGCTGTGCAGCAGAGCACATCGCAGGATGTCCAAATATCGCAGAGTTCCGGTCCAAGGATCCAGCCGTTGCTTATCTAAATTAAATTGAATGCAAGCACATGGATTTTCAGTGTTTGCCAGCGGGAATGAATGCAATTAAATTATGTCATTGCCTCTCCGCTGTCTTTGGCAAGATGACGCAATTTCAACAATTAACAACGCGCAATGGCTCATTACGCATACACACGCATACAGGCGCACGCACACACATGCATACACACATACATCGACTTCAGTCTCCGTTGCGTTCGTGACACTTGCTGCGGGGCAAAGTCAACTCTTTGCTCGTAATTTCATTTGCACGCTTTTCATTCCAAGTTTCCATTAGGGTAATGAAGTTTGCGCTTGAAGCAGTTGCAGCGACTGCTAGCGACAACAAAACCAGAGTCGCTTGCACAACACAGGCAGCAATAATATGGTATAGTATAGCAATAACAACAACAACTTACCTCATAGACGGCGCCAAGCGGCATGACGAGACAGGCAACAAATAAATCAGCAACTGCCAGAGATGCGACCAAATAATTAGCAACATTTTGCAAGTTTCGTTCGAGTATAATGGCTGCAATCACAAATACGTTGCCTGCGAGTGCGAAAGAGAAATGAAGTAATAAATCAGACATATGTATCTATATGCTATACATACACATACATATGTATCAAATAATTTAAATATAAAATGTGATTTGCATATTCACTGCCTTCAGATGTGGTTCGTCAAATTGCTTATGTGCTTTCTAGCTTTGAGTTTCACTCTGAGGTTTCTGGCTACAGACTACTCAATTTTGAAGAAGTAGACTCGAGTGAGTTCGGTTTTGGTTTGGGTTCCTTGTGAAGGCAGCTAATGCAGTTTATTTGATATGCACTAATTTTCAACAACGATTATGGCTTCAAATCATTGTAGTGAAAAATTCGTATATCTAACAAATTTTTTTGCTGACAATAAAGAAACCTAAGTAATGAAATGATCTGTAGAGAACTTTCATTGCATAAATGATTTGGATTTTTTTTGATGGATCTGAAAGATAAATAAATATACCATCCGTCGAGTGTCATATCATTCAGCTTCTGTCATGCAGCCCCATCGCATTTAGCTTCTGCTAAAAAATTCACTAGAAGATCTAAATTAAGAGCATTTATATTTCTGTGAATCATGAATATGTTTTCTATTTCATGAACAATGAATTCATATTATTCAGTCCTTGGCATTGATGTACCTTACATAGAGTCTTGTAGCATTCAGCTTTTGTCATGCAGCTGCCCGAACTCAAGTTTCAGGTTTTGTTTTTGGCACATTCACTAGAAGAGTTGGCCCACAGTTTCAGAGGCATTTATGGGGCTATACTTTTTCTGAACGAGCAAATTATGATCAATATTTCCACAAGTTTTATTAATGCACGTTCCAGGGAGTCTCGTAGCATTCAGCTTTTGTCATGCATCTATCTTAACTAAGTTTAAATTTGTAAAAGGCGTATTTTAAATACAAGACTCTTTTGCTCAATTCCTCGTAGGCTTAAGAAAACGTATAAAAGTTATTCTTCATTATAAATGATTTATTATTATTATGAATATAGGAGAATTTTTCGGCTTTTTCTGTAGTTATGTCTTTCAATAGCTTTGTACATACGGACAGACATTTAATTAGTATTATCAAGTATACATAAACTTTTAGGCATGACCTTTATACACAGCTGGACAGCAACAATTTCTTTGTTCAACAGTTTTTAGGCTTTGCGTCAATTCCGTTCGTAAATGAAAATGGTTCAAACCTATTAAAAAGTTTGTTTGGCTCGTTTAGTTCTTTAAATATTTAACTAATTGCCTTGACTCAACAAAATGCATTTTAATTGTTCGCTTGAATGGCATTAAATATTAAATCGCTCGACTTTTGTGCTGCATACAATGAGATAGATAGTCAATGAACTGAAAACTTTGATTTGCAGGCAGCAGCATTAGTTGTAGTAGTACTAGTAGTAGTAGTAGTAGTAATAGCTGTTAAATACTATTGAAATGGGAACAGCTAAAGTAGTTACTGGCACTGGACGAACTGTTTTATTATGCCAAAATCAATCAGCCTTTGCAGCACGTTTCTAATTGCAGGCAATTGTGCATGGCAAAGCACATGCCGACACCCACACACGCACACACACACGCACACACACACAGAGTTTCTACTCAAACTGAGCCAAGTTCAATTTCTATAGCCTTTGGGGCAAGTTGCAAGTGGTGAAACCGGGTGGGGTGGGGGCAGTTGTTCTGCTTGCCAATCTCTCTGTGCGATGCAAATGATGCAAGTTGGCAAATTGTAATTGCCACGGCGGCATTCAAAAGCCTTTTGCCTCTGTCAACCCGATGCTCGTCTCTAACTATGTCGGTATGTCAAGCTGCTGTTGTTGTTGTTGTTGTTGCTATTATTGTTGTCGCTTGTCTGTCAGCTGTTGTTGTTGTTGTTGTTGTTGCTAGTACTGAGCGCCTGTCTGTAGTTTATCAAAACGTTTTTGTCAGGGCTCGTCGTGCTAGGGCCAAGCAGAATGCATTTGCATATGCTAGCAGCGGCGCTTGCCACAGTGGCGAATGTTGCGCATACGCCGTGTGCATCGCACGCAGACACATTCACACACACACACACACACACACACACACTCCCTTTCTATGCGTATCTGTGTTGGTGTGCTGCTAAGGCTGTGTGCGTTTGTTTGCACAATTTCCATTTGACGCCTTGGCGCGCTTTTAATAGCTTTTCACGTGTCGATGGCAACAACAACAACAACAACAACATAAAGTCTAAAAAATGTATTTTTATATAAAAAACAAAGCAAAAAAAAACAACATATACACACATTTTTTTTTTTTTTTTTTGAAAACTTTGTTTGCTTTTGTCGCTTGTCGTCCTTGGCTGGCAAGGACTTACAGGACACGACTCAACTCTCCGCTGCTCGTCGCTAAGTGCGACGTTTAACGCAAAGCTTTTTAAAACGCGCGCGCACTCTAAGCACATAACTGCCACGCCCAGCCCTAGCCCCAAATACCCGCCTACGCGCCCGCCCCAGCCACCAGCTGCTCTCTCCGCTCCATATCCATCTCCGCCTCAGCGAAAACTTCACGGCAGCAAATCATCTTTCGTAAGCCAAAAATCAATAAAATTTTCAAGCAGCGCAATAAAAATCTTCTGCATCATAAATTTCACTTCATTTACAGTTTGGACGATATGGCAACGTTCCTTATTTTTTTGGGAGTTTTTTTTTTTTTTTTTTTTTTCTGCCTCTTGGCGGCATAAATTTGAGAATAATTTAACGGCTACAAAATCTGGCAGCATGCCACACCCACTTGCCACTTGCCACTTGCAACTTGCCACATAGATGATAGCAGCTGCTTTAAGACATGAATCGAAATATGCTCGCTCGCTGAGGTGTGAGAGGAGGGGTAGATTGGCTTTGGCATGTAGAGAGAACTCTGTATAAAATTTGGTTTGAGCGGCAAGGTCTAACCTAGTAATGCCATTAGATCAAGATTGGGATCCTATACATATAATATTTGGGAAATTTGATATATAACTGTATATCTAAATACCCAGAAAACATTGACAATGGAATGTCAAGGCATAATAATTTGATTAAAATTCATGTAGCAGGCAGAAGAAGGCGTGGCAGACCCCATATGTTACCTTTAGTGGCAACTTAATCTATAATACCTGAATGAGTATTATGCAGTCGATGTTACCCAATTGCCATACGCTTGTCCGATTCCTTAAGTATCTGAATGATTGTGAATTTCTGTTTACTTACCAATAATGGTGACGAGTATCATTAGGCCAAGCACAACGGTCATGGCTATCATTTTGACCAATAGCCAAAATTCAGCTGCGGCACGCTCATTGGCAACACGTTGCTCCTCCTCCAGCTGTGTGAGATTGCTGCCTGTATGGGTGGTGGTGCTGCTGTTGCTGCTGTTGTAGCCGCTGCTGCCGTTGATGAGCAGAATGCTGCCATTGTAGTTGCCGCTGTTGTAATTGCTGGCTGCGCTGCTGCTGTTGCTGCTGCTGTTGTTGCCGATGTTGATGTTGTTGGTGGCGCCACTGCCGACGCCGCTGCCAGCATCCAGCTGGGTTAGGCTGCCATTCAGTTCAATGAAGAGGCTCTCGTTGAACAATATGGCTGGCAGTTCTATTTCCAAAATGCTTGGGACATCACCAATTGCCCCAAACTCAAGCAATGTGGCTGGTGTTGTCATTGTGCTCAGCATGTTGTTCTTGTTCTTGTTGCCGTTGCTGTTGCTTGTTACTTAACGCCCAGTGGGCGTGCCAGTGTATGTGCGAGTGCTTAAAACAGTTGCTGTTGCTGCTGCTGCCGCTGTTGCTGCTGCTGCTGCGACAAGGCCTGCCGTAAGCGCCTTTGTTGCTGCTGCTGCTGTTGCTGCTGCTGCTGCTGCTGCTGCTGGCGTCGCAGCTGTTGCTGTTGATTTTGTTTCAGTTCGTGTTGCTGCCGTTGTTGCGGGTGATAAAGCGCCTTAATCGTGCTTGCCAAGCACTTAACACGTAAACTGAAATGTTCGAGAATGAGAAAGACTCTGTCAGTTGAATGTTAAAAAAAAAAAAAATTGAAATAAAAAATAAAAATGAAAACTGAGAAACGACAGCAAAAAACGCGTCTAAAAAGCAACCAAAAATGAGACCTTATTTGATTTGGTCAACAAAGCGCAAAAGACATGGCTAAAAACAGAAGAACGGCTAAAAAGGAAATAAAAATAAAAGTTTAGCAAATAGATTTTTAAAATGCTTCTAATATAATTTATGATTTATCTATCGATGAACGATAGTTGCAGCACTAAAGCCCATAAATATTTTAGTTTAAAGCCAACGGCTTGTAAGGGAATTTATGGCTTTAAAGCTTATAGTTTAGGGCGTATTGTTAGTATTTTTTAAAGGCAAAAATAATATAATATAATATATATAATAGTAACATTAATATTCCTTTATTTATGTATTTTATTTTATTTTTATTTTTCAACAACAAACGCACATAAAACAGAATATTAATGTTACTCACTGTATATACATATATCTACTTCTGAAACCGATTTATGGATTTAAAATTTGTTGTATAGTGTTAAAGCATTAGTGATGTAGCTACTGTCTATCTCATTTTGGAACACTAATACTCAACTTTTCCATTAAAACTTTATAGTACTGTAGTACAATGTTTATTCCATTGGATCAACTCTTAATTCCAGTAATGTACTAAATTATAAAAACTCTTAATTCTAGTAATTTATTAAATTTTATACAAATTTAATTCTATGAAAATCCGTTAAGCTGCTATTTGTGCAGTTTGTAGTACAGTGTAGCAGCTAAACTGAATCGCTAATGGCTTTCAAACTGTAGCGCACTTCACGCTGACCTTTCTTAATTGAATAAAGAGATTAAATTAAAAAGCTGCTCCGCTCTCAGTTCTCAGCTCTCCACTCTCAGTTCTCAGCTTGTAGTGCAGTGTAGCAGCCGCTTATGCAACTACACCTTTTCAATAGAATTACAACTAGCTCACCCTCTCCCTCTCTTTGTCTTTCGGTCTATGTTTTTCCATCTCTGTAGCTATCTGGCAATGACCTCAACTGACAGCCTCAACTTATCACCCGCCTCTATTGATTATTGCCTATTGCGATTCCATGAGCTTTAATTCATTTCAAAATGTTGCTGGGAACACAACAAGTTTTACCGCTGCTGCTGCTGCTGCTGGTGGGTCTGTGGCAAGTGGTGCTGGCGTTGCCTGACACTGGTTATCGTCCGGAGCATCGGCGACGACTGCCCTACGAATCACCCGGAGAGTTTCGCTCGGAGCTGAAAACTCCGCCGTTTCGCAGCTAAAAGCTGTCGAGTTCAGTTTGTCAACTAAGTTTATTTTTGCTTGTTTTGCATGGCAGCAAGAAAAAAAGAGAGAAAATAATAAAAACAATAAAGTCAGGTGTGTGCAGACCTTTTGCATAAGTGTAATCATTTAATACACACAGAGTGCCGTCGCCTTTCTCGCTCTCTCTCTGGCTCTGTCGCTCCGCCTCTCGTTGTGCCACTTGTCCTTTTGTGTGCAGTAGAATGCAACACATTAGGTGACCTTTGTCTGTGTCAAGGTGCACGGCAGGTGAGCAGCCGCCCAAGCAGCAATCTAACAAACACTAAACAAACACTGCCACTCTGATGAGTGTTGGTGTGTGTCAGAGTGTGTGTGTGCGTGTTAGAATTGTGTGCGGTTGCAGGCCAGCGAAAGATACACACAGACTGAGTAAACCGCTAAGGTGAATTGCGAAGGTTGCACATAAAGTTGTGCTATAATTAATATATGATAAAACTTTTTTCAATTCATTTTAGGGAAGTAATAAAGTTTTTATTGTTGTTTTGTTGGCTTTTAATTCTTTTTTTATCTTAGCTACTAAAGACTGAAGAAAAGTTTGGATATTGATGGCTATTATGCGGGAGAAATGTTACACGGAGAGAGAGATTAACGTAAAGTGGTAAGGGAGAGAGAGAAATAGATGGAGAGAGATGGAAAGCAGGAGATCGACACCACGGAACTGAAACAGAGAGAAGGGGAGAAGAGAGAGAGAGAGAGAGAGAGAGAGAGAGAAAGAGGGAGAGGCTTAGCTAGAGAGGGAGGGACAGAGAGAGAGCAAGAGCGAGAGCGAGAGAGAGAGACAGATAGAGCGATAATGATAAATATAGAAGGAGATAGGCAGTGATTCAGAAAGAGAGAGGGAAAGAGATAGAGAAAGAGAGAATGGGAGAAAGTGAGAGAGAAAAAGAGAGAGAGCGATTGGAAAGAATTAAGACAGGAATGCACAGAAAGAGGGACAGAAAGATATAAAGATAAGAGAGAGAGAGAGAGAGAGAGAGAGAGAGAGAAGCTGAAAGAGAATGTTTAAAATAAAGAATATTTTAATATTTTTGCTTTCTACATTTTAAATTTCTGAAATGAGGCTCAAATTCCACAGAAATTGCAAGAAATTCCCTAGACAAACCGCACGCTTCAAATATGCCTTGGCTAACTTAAATATTCTCTGTGTGTTTGCCTACTTCAATAATACATTTATTAATCAACTCACAGATAATATAAAACTTTGGTTGAGTTCTCAAGAAACTTCCCTCGCATTAGCTTCTCAAAATAGGTTTCAAGTGTTGGCTTACGTATATGTATGTGTATATACATACATACATGTATATGTGTCGTAATATATGTGTATATATGTGTCGTTTGGGCTGGCTAAAATGTTAATGCTGCTAACGGACGAGGGAAATGCAGGCCAGCGAGCAGCAGAGCAGAGACAGGGCGATGCGCCCAAGCAGCTCATGTGTGAGAAATATTTTCATAGTCAAGGTAATCGCCTCTAAGACCGAGAATTCGCCCACTCGCCCAGCCACGCCCACAACATATGCATTGCCTTGGCTATTAATAAATGCAACTAACTGTTTGTCCGATGCGCAGGGTCAACTTTTATTTTCTGCTTTTTATACTCGCTGTTCTCTTTTTTTTTTTATTTCTGCTTTTTATTTGGGCATCTAGTTTCGCTCTTTTGTCTTGTGCGAATCGCTTTTAATTTTGAATTGCGAATGATGTTTTTTGTGCTGAGCTGTTGTAGTTGTTGTTGCTGCTCTTTATGACAAGGCTATAGCATACATTTTTTGCGCTGTGCTTTTGCCCTGTGCATAGAGGTACAAGACGGGCTTGGCGGTGCTTGTCAGCCGCAACATGTAAAGGACGAACACACAAAAAAAAAAAATAAATAAAATTAAAAAAAAAAAAAAAATATATAACATAAAAATGTGAAAAAAAAGCAAAAAATAGTAAAAAGTATTTGTAAAAAAAGGAAACATTTTTTGCTGACGTTTGCAAGCAGCTCGCTGCGGGGCATAGTACGAAAATCGCGCGTTTACTTAGCAGCCACAGTCAGAGGCATTCGAAATCCTTTTATACACACACACACACACACATACACATACTCAGTCGGCACACACACACTCACTCACACTTGAATTAATTCATAGTCTAATAAATATACAAAAAGTTTTGTATATGTTGAATGCCTGCAACTGGCAGAGCCTTTTTATGTGCTGCCACACAGACAGACCAACAGAGCGGACAGAGCGACCCACGGACAGACAGACAAAGAGCGAGTGAGCGAGGTTGCACCCGCAGCAGTGTTTGCCACGCCCCCAGGCCGCCCATTTAGTTGTCATTTGTGTCAGCATAATCTTTAGCTCTAGCCTTTATCTCTCTACTCCATCTGGCTTTTATTTTATTTTATTTTTTGTATTATTTCTAATTCTATTTTCTGTGGTCCAACTAGAAGTTTTGTCTGGACAATGCGCCAATTAGCAGTGGCTTTTTATCAAGCAAAATGTTTTAATTAAATATGTATATTAAATTTAGTTAGCTAAATGGCTGACAATCTGTAGAGCACTCAAATGCTATGATTTATTTTTCAGCTGGAAAGCTTTATGATGCAGAGCTATCCCTCTCACTCTCTCTCTTTCATTTGTGATATGAAATTGAAATTGAATTCATTGGACATTGTTGAAGAACTTTGTCAATTGCCCCATCAAGCCGAACAACGAACTGCACTCAGGCGCATTGGCAACTTTTCATAAAGTTTGTCCACTAATTGCTACAACTCCGACTTCATCATATACACGAGTGCAGCGAGCAGAGTTTTGTTATTGAACTAAATAACTGTTGCGAGCGCGCAGACCATAGACCCATAGACCTAAGGCCAGACAAAATCCCATTAACTCAACAACAGGACCAACAAAAGCAGTTGCAATTGCAATAAAAACAGGAAACGAAAAAGAACAAGAAGAAAAAAAAAGAAAAAACAAATACTGAAATAAAAGCAATTGAAATGTTTTTCTCTCTTTGGCTGTTGGCCGTTTTAACGTGAATTGCGAGGAAAAGAGTTGAGAGCGCAGCTAAGCAAAGATAAGATACTCTATTGGGAATATGTTTAAGAACTGTGGGGCGATTATACGTATAAGAGTTATCTATACCTAAGTTTTAATGATTTTGTTTTCGTCTCTGAGCAGCTTGGTTCATTTTTCAGTAGCATATGGTTTCTGTGTGCTTTCGATTTCTATTGCGATTCTAGATTTAAAGTTTTTCTTCCTTGAATTAAAGTGAAAATACTGCTGAGAGCCACCATGAGCTTTGTAGTGATATATATCACAGTCGAAAGCATCAATGTTGGACAGTACTCTAAAGCAGCTGTTAGTATAGAGCTTAGGGATATTTGTAATTTAATAAAAAAGACAAATATTGCATGATAGAATGTGAGAGTATTATTATAATATAATATAGCAGTTCATTGCTAAGATAGTAGAATTATTATTAATATTTAATTATTATTATTTATATGTAAACTCTGAGTTACTTCGCAAGCTAAAGAAGTCTGTAAAATATGAAACTAATTTATTGAGCTTTTCTTGGATCTATGACCTGCAACATGAAATACGTTTAAATATAGTTATAGAACTCTCATGAGATATCTTGGATATAGTACCTATATTTATATCTGCTGTTTTATAGCTTTAATCACAAGCTTTTATACATTTCATGATCATGTCTTAAAGCCACCCACAAAGTCGAAAATAAATGGAATATTAAATACAGCTAAATTTCACCACAACTGCAATTCGGGTTTCTCAGCATCCTCAGTGTCAGCACTGCACAGCATTTTAGCTCTCGTTCTAGCCGTATGCTGTTTGCCCTAAGGATTTATGGCAACTGAAGTGCTTCGCTTCGGCTTGACCTTGGTCTTAGTTTTAAGTATATATATATATTTTTTTTTTTTTTTTTTTTTTTTTATTTATAAATATGTATATCTGTTTGTATATTTGTATATTTGAATTCTTATTCATAGTACTCACACATAAGCATAATTATGTCCTTTCACATTCATTTTCGTGCGCTTCATTAGCGACGCTGCAGCGCCGCAGGTAAATGCGTCAACATAAATATTTATGCCGAGTGTCACGAGACGAGATGGAACAACAACGAGCACAACAACAACAACAACAGCGCGCCACAACAAGCTTTCAAAAAGAAAAATGCGACCACAATCTCGGCAGCTGTCTGTGTGTGCGTGTTTGTATTTGATTTTTTATTGTATTTAATTTCACGGCTTTATGTCTTAATTATGCGGGCGAGTGTTTCACTTTTATTCAGTTTAAAAAGTTTGATTTTCTTTATTTTGATTTTGGTTTTAATTTCATATTTGATTTGTATTTTATTTAATTCGTTTTTCTCCTGTTTTTTTATTAAATTTGTAGCACAAGTTTTTGTTTTGTTTTTGTTAGAAATTGAGAGTTTCAGTCTTTAATGTAGATCCTGTTGCTGTCGGCGGCACATGCGTCTTTAACCTATACCCAAGCATAACTATTGACAAACTGCCTCAATGTGGCCGTTTGCTGTTAAATGGCAGCAGCAACACAAACCGTAGCAGCAGCAACAGCAGCAGCGGCAGCAACAGCAACAGCAGCAGCTGATTTTTCATTTTACACTTGCAGCAGCGCCTGCGCCTGCCACAATCGGCAGCGGCATTCTCTTATACAGTTACGCGGCGCAAAAGTCTACATAGCTTCAATTTAAGAGAAAGCAATTCGAACTCGAAAAAGGATTCTCTTAACAAAGCAAAAAAAAAAAAAAATAATAATAATAATAATTGTATCAGAACTGTTGCATGATATTTGTTGCGCCTTCAGCTTGCAGCAATTGAATCATTCGAATTGCACAAATTTGTTTTATACCTTTCTTCATCTTAAATTACTTTGTTGCATCTTTGCCGCTTTAGTGAAGCTGCAGAGCTAAGTTGCAAAATTTTGTATTTTTGCCCAGTCTCTCGTTAATGGCTCAGGAAATCCATTTAGCCACTCGGCCATGTTGCAATGCTCAACAATGCCGCATTTTATTCGGGCCTCAAAAGCTTTGCATTTCAGCAAGTTTTTAATATGACTAATGCAATGTGCGAATCAGGTTGGGTCAGGCCCGAAATGTCCAATAGAAAAGAAAGCCAGCTTTTTTTTTATATGGGTTGTGGCTTCCAGTATACCCTAGGAAAACTATTGATGGGTATTTTAAATAGGGTATATTAGTGAGGGGCAAGGCTGGGGAAGAAGATTTCGTGCGAGATTAATTAGTTAGGGTATTTTAGCGGGTGATAAGGCAAGAGGAGATTTGGTGAAATATATATAAAAGGCAAATGCATATTAGAGATATTAAAGATTATGATCTAGATATTGATTTGGGACTGTTCAGTTAGTTTTTCGAATATTTTTTTTTTTTTTTGCCCACATTTTAAATAAAATTTTTTTTTTTTTTTTTGAAAGACAGTCGATTTTGAACAGCAAAAAAAAAAAAAAAAAAAGTGCCAAGAAGAGAAAAAATTATTATATTATTTATTATTTGAATTATTTATTATATTTTCAATTTCGATATAAATAAGTATGATATGGATGCCATATAAAAAGTCCTTAAAAAATTCGAGTATTTGCCGCTTAAGTATCTATAGAGGATGTAATATTCGATTAATCTATTTGTTTATAAATTTATATAAATTTATTCAAGCATTTTTTTTTAATTTTATAAGCTAAAGCTCGCTGTATTCGCTCCATTAGGTATGTATAGATGAAATTTGTTTTAAGTGAATGTAACTTAAGGTAGTTAAACTAAGCTAAAGGCACTAAAGATAAATCTTAGATTCACCTAAATCACGAGCCACTGAAGTGTCTAAAAAATATATACAAATTTAAAGCAAATATGCGGGATTACAGAATCTTCCATTATGCTTAAGATCCGTGAATATATAAGAATTGTTATATTGTTATGTAAATAGATGTAAATCATAGTTAGGAACTAGTAGATCAAGTAGTCATAAATGCTTTAGGCTCCTCTAAAAAACCATATCAAAATAATATCAGCAAATGCATTTAGTAGATCTTAACATGTGTACCTCATATTTAAGTATAACCACTATAACTCTATGCATAGCGTATCACCCCGTCAAGTGTGCTGAGTCGTTGCCGCACTCTCTTGGCTTATTTTCATCCCTTTTCTATAGTATTTTTTATGCGTCTTTCATCCAATGCGCATTAAGCCAAGTCTACTATGCGTTGGCCCTTATTGCCATTTTCGATATTTGCGTTTCGTTTTTGAAGGCCATTTCTATGCAGTCGCCGTAACGTGCCACAAGGCGCAACGACTTCCAGCTTCTACCAGGCCACTCTATGCAACATTATTGGGCATCAACTGCTGCTCCAGCTCTGGCTCTAGCTCTGGCATATTGGCCGGGCCAAGCAGCAAAGTGGCCAAGTGGCCAAGTGGCCCGGCTGCTTAGACAGAGAGGCCTGCGCTTCGTTTGCCATTTGATTTCCGTTTTGAGCTGGACGAGCGAGCGAGCTTTGTTATTGGGGTCCATCGTAAATTAGCAGCGGTTTATTGCCAGTACGTGACATTTTGGACGCGTCCCGGCGTCTGCAATTATTACGCCGTCCATTCATTTGCTGCTCTGGTCAGCACCAGGCCACGCCCCCCTCTCCCACACACCGAATAGTCCTTCGCTCCACTCTTGGGCTAACTTCTTTTTATGCTTTGTGCTGGCTTTTGTGTGATTGTCTTTTAAGTTTCGAGTCTGCCGCTGTCGCCTTTGTGGCTTATGTGGGGTCACGCCCACTTGAGGGCGTTGGCACTTTAACATTTCCTTATTCAATATTTGCACAACAATAAAACTTTGATTGTTCCAATTGTTCGTGGGGCAAAGAACTTGGCAAGTCCTGCCTCACATTACGCATACGACGCGTGGCACTGATTTAAGTTTATTTCTTTGAATGGCTAATGAAAAGCGAAGGCATAGAATGAATTTCAGTGGCTGTAAATACAGTCAAAGTGTGGGAGCAGTGTGAGAGAGAGAGAGCTAAAGAGGCAGATAGAGTATTAGCAATTCCGTTGTTTACTTTGTTTTAGAGAGAAACTCTTCGTATTGGGCTATAAACAAAAAGATTTTGTTGCATTTGCGATTTAAAGTTATTTTCTTTTGCTTCTTTTTATGTGATTTTCAATTGAATTTTATATAGATTGGAAATTTATTTTAAATAAAATGCGGGCAATGTGAAGAGTTTAAATTGGAAGTAAATATATATTACAAATTGATGGATGTTCTGTTAGCTTATAAAAAGCAGAAAAGAAATGGTCAGAGAGGGGATGGACGCAAATGGAGAGAGTGTGATGAAGATTCTAATGGAGATACAGGTACGAAACAGTGTTGAGAAAGAGATAGAGATATAAATTCAAGTAGAGAAGGTAGAGCAATAAATAGATATATAGCTGGAGATTATGCTAATGATAAACTGATTAATGAATTTTCTTGAGAATAAACATATGGAACTTTTGTTGCCTCAATATATACATTAGAAAAGAAATTAAAATTTTTTTTTTTTTAATTTTTATTATTTTTTATTATATTATTTAAGTATTTTTTTGTTTGCACCTTAAGCTTTTCTCTTTTCTTTTTTAAGCATTAAATTTTTCTATTAATTAACTGAAGCAGAGCTTCAATAAAAAATTAAATCCTGCTAACATACAAAGGAATATCCTTCCCCTACTGCAGAGCAACTATTTAATATTATATAGAGCTTTTTATGCAAGCTGCGATTCTATTTCAAGCGCTGTTATTTTTTATATTATCTAGAAGCTATGCGCTTAATAACTGCACTAACTGCACATCATCCTAATGAGCTAGCAAGTTAAAGTTAATGCAATAGCAGCAGCAGCACCAGCAGCAGCACCAGCAGCAGAAGCAGGAGTAATAATTGCAGCAGCAGTTGCAGTTGCAGCTGACAAAAATTCTCGCAGCACGTAACGCGTTGCAGTTCAAAAGTAACACAGATAGTGTGACTGTGTGTCTGTGTATGTGTATGTTGTGGAGCATTAAGATGGAGAAAGCTTTTGCCATTTACAATGCGTGACATAAAGTCGAGTCGAGTCGAGTCGAATCGACCCTCAACTGCAGCAGCAAACGTGCTGCATTTTATGTTGCTGCTGCAGCTACTGTTGGGCGAAGGGGCAATCGAAGCAAAAGTTTGTTGACTTTTTGTCATTGTTTCGAATGGCTAAAAGTTCAGCGTAAAATGTTTCATAATTTGGCTTACACAAATGGCCAAAAAACTGACAATCGACCAAGAGTTAAGAGCGGAACGTGTTAGGGGCTAAAACTAAATGTACATATAGAAAGATATACGAAATTTTTGATGCTCGCATCAACAGTTCATTTCACAGTGAACTTTATGCCAAAGGCAATAAACTGGATAAAGACTTGGCCCGATGAGGCGGTGTGTTGGGGGGCGACGGGCGATAGTGGGAGGCATGCATAACATAATAATTACATATAATAAAAACAATTTTTGGCATTTTATGACCACATAAAACTCTAGCATATTTTCAGGCAGCGCACTAAATTATTTGCAGTTATAACAACAAACAACAGCAACAGCAAGCAGCTAGAAATAACAGCGCATATGTAGAATAACAACAACAACAACAACGATTGCTATCGAGTAGATGCTAAAAACAAAAATTGAAGGAATTTACTGATGAATTGCGGTTTAGTTTTATGAGTTGCCAGAAGACACACTAATAATGTGTGTGTGCGTGTTGTCTGTGTGTGTGTGTGTGTCTGTGTGTGTCATTCCTTTTATGAGCAGCAACAGCAGCAAACAAAGCTGCGCTGCGTCAACATTTTATGCGTCTTTAATGTTTGTTTTGTGCATAAAAATCGAGACGCGACAAAGTCGAAGCCTTAAAATCCAAGGCACAGAACACGCAGAAATGCTTGACATGGCAGTGATCGACTAGCAGATACCCAGTATCAAAAAACAAAAACAAATGTTGCCTAAAAATATTTAAACCTCCAATATAACTAATATTAATAATAATAAAAATTAAAAAAAATTAATATATAAAATATTTAATTTAATTAATACAAACAAAAAATAATAATAATAACAATAAAAATTAAAAATGCTGTTGCACAAATTTGATTTTTTTTTTTAATTTTTATTGTTATTATTAATATTCTTTTTTTTTTTTTATTAATTATATGAAATATTTTATTATTTTTATTTTTATTTATTTTTAAAATTTTTATTATTATTATTATTTTTTTGAAATTAATTATATTTAATATTTTATTTTTATTTATTAATTATGGGCTTCTATATAAACAGATTGCCTGGGGACTGTTGGCAAGATATCTATGTTTACTATAGATATATCGATATATATATTAAAATTTGTTGAATCGAGCTCTTGAGATATGCAGGCTATGCAGAAATAAACACAAAGACAGAGAGCAGATGCAGATTCTGATAGGCTGGCGAGCGAATTTATTAATAGGCAGACCAGACGAGAGAGAGAAACAGAGAGACAATTATGCAGACAATGATGTAGATGGACAGAGTCACATGGACTCGGCTCTTTAGCCAGATTAATTTATATTCCCGGGCGGCTCTAGAAGTAAATTGACCTAACAAAGAAAACGTAAGAAATTTGGGAACATTTCTTTTACACTTTGCCCAGCGATATTCTATATCTTCCGTATGGAATTATTTATTTTTATCACATCTTACATAAATACCTATATACCCTCTCTACGTATTTTCAATGTCTTGCAAGGTATAAAAAGTTGGGCTTCACCGGCTTTTGGCTGTCGTCTTAGATGATATTTTAATGTGCGCACTTTGACACTTTTAATGAATATATACCCAGCATTAATTTACTTAATGAGAGCAGAGCGCGTCCATTTAAAGCACAACAAATATATATACATATATATAAATATATGTGCGTATATAAATAAGGAAAGTTTGACAAATGGCAAAATGGATGAAATGTTTGCTCGCACTCGCTCTCCATTTGCCCGAATGACATTGCGAATGACAATGGCGCAAACAATTTCCTGCTCATCATTGGCACGTAATGAAGTTGGTAACGAAAAGCCATTGCTACAGACACACACACACACACACACACACACACACACACACACACAGCCACTACACACATGAGTGAATGAGTGACGCTCTGGACTTGGGCTCAAATACAGGACGTACAACGTGAACGGTCAGCTTAATGAGCCGCACTAAATTCACACGAAACTTTTTGGCCAACAAAAGCTCCAGAGAGTCGACCAGACAGATTGGCCGAAAGGAGTGCCGAGCCATGTGCGGCGGGTAGGGAGGGGGGCGTGCCAACTATTTATCGCTGATGGCCGGACAAATGTGTTGCACTTGGGCGACTGGCAGGAATTTATTGACACACTCAATCGACCAATTTCGCCCAATGTTGTACACTTGGCCAATATAAACAGCAGCAATGCGCGGTGACCAGGCTAACGTAAACAGAGGAACTGAATAAAAAAAAAAAGAAATAGTAAACTGTGAAAGCTGTTACCAAAAAGTTAGTCGAACTCAGCTTCATTTAGCTGTTTGGCTGCTTTGGTTTTGGTTAATTTTTTGTTTGCAATGATAAGTTTGGGAGTAGATTAAATACCCTCTAATACAAAGGGGGTATAATGTTTTTGTGATAATGTATGTAACATGCAGACATTGAGCGTGGTGGATATCTTAAAATATATGTATATTAACTAGTAAAAGACAAGTTGAGTTGGTATTAGTACATCTCCCTAAGTTTCTATGCGCCTGACTGATTTCAAATCAGTTATACCTCAATGAACTCGTAAAGTATAAGGTATAGTGACTTGATACATGAAATTTATATGCTTCAATTATTTAGATGTCTGTGTACATAGAAGAAAACCCGTAAGAAATTGAAACCACAGTTGTGTGCATTGTACAGGGTATTTATTAGTCAAGCACTCTCAACGAGAGTAGTATTACATGATTTTGTTGTTGTATTATTATTGTCTCTCCTCCCATTACAGCTAGTATGTATACTAATCTAAAAAACTTAACAACTGAGAGTACATAATATGTATAAGTATATGTCTAGAAGTATATGTATACATATGTTGGTGTGTGTGTGTGTGTATGTGTATAAAGTCTGTAGTCTAAGCATAAGTGGAACGAATCAGAAATTTGTGACAAACACTTGAAATTGTGCAGGAATGTTACAGATATATGTATATAAGATATACGCATATATGCATAGATATATATAAATAAATATATGTACATATATACACATACATACACATATAGAAATTTGTACAGTATGCTAATCTTTATCCAGTTCCGCATCATCAGCTTGATGAAATTCAATGCTGCTAACTTGTTGCATGCCTCTATTATTGTTGCTGTTGCTGTGGCCGTTGCTGCTGCTTGGCAGGCATTCATCCAGGTCGTCATCCACTTCGGCAGTTGCTAAGGGTGCCAAAGCGGGCGCTTTGGCATCCCCATTTAAGTTCAATTCCAGCATTTGTACATCCTGAACATGTCCGTTTGAGCTATATCTGCGGCGTTTATTTTTTGTTAAAGGCAACTCTTTGGGCAAATGCACATAAACCAAAGCCATAACAGCAAAAGATAGAATCACATAGGCTAAAGAGAGAGAGAGATAGAGAGAGAGAGAGAGAGAGAGAGAAAGAGACGGTGAGTTATTCGCTTAGTTAGAGTTAGAGTATACAATAGTCGGCAACCCTCACTCACTTTCCATTATCAGATTGATAGTACGGTACGTTGAACCGCGCGCGTCCAGATGACAACCCCGTATATGTCCATATAGCTTGGGCACAAACCACGCCAACGTCAAAGAGTACCAAATGATGACCGACCAGCGATCTCTCTTGCGCAGTCCCAAGAAGAGAAATACATTGAGAAACACGTTGCCCATGTAAACGGCTTGCCAAACAATCGGCTCACTGTCTATAAATGAGAAACAGAAACGAAAACAAAAACAAAAACAAAAAAAAAACAGAAACAGTAACCGAAACACGCAACACAAACACAGCTGTCATTTAATTATATATGTATGTATGTGTGTATATCAATCAATTAGAATCGATTATATATATTGCTTGGCTTTATATATGTATCTATATAAATATATATGGCTATACCTATATGTAGCTTACCATTGTCGCTTGCTTTTTGCAGTGCCACGCACCACATTAGAAAATATGATAGCGAATAGTAGACATTGATTATTGTAATGCCAAGGCCCAAGTCCAAATATTTGCTCATCTTGGCTGGCGGCAGTGTATATGTACATGTATATGTATGTATTTCGGTGTATGTGTGAGTGTGTGTGTATGAGAGTGTGTGTGTGTATAAAGTGTGAGCGAATTATTTCGCTCTTATGACATAAACAAACGCGAATCCGAACCCGAGACCGCTCGCCCAGAACGAGGGTTCAGCGTAGACTGGCGTACGTCTTGTTTGGTCAGCCGTGCGAGAGAGAGAGAGAGAGCGAGAGTACAGGAGAGCCAGCATTCACGTGAGAACATGATGCAAAGAGCAAGAGAGCGGCTAAAGAGAGCGGCGAGCACGTGCTGTGGAATCCATTCGCATGGCAAACACCAAACATGCTGTACGGCACAGTCAAAGAGCCAAAGCTAAAGCATGCCGACGTGTGTATGCTCTATGCAAAGCAAAATATATTAAAAAGAAATCATGAGAGTGATAAAAAATAATAATAATAAAAAATTAGAATAATAATAAAAATTATAATAATATTAAAAATAATAAAAACTATTGATATAATTATAAACATTTCAAACAAGTAAAAAAAAAAAAAATATATATATATATATGTATAGTAATTATTTTATATTATAAAAAAATATTATTGAACCAATATATATAACAATATAAAATATATATATATTTTTTAAATATAATTACATATCAGAAATATACTAATTTCTGATTTATGATTAATTTATTCATATTATATTCATATTACTCGTAAAATTCATCAAATGTTGGATTTAGTGTCTTAGAGGGTATTTTACAGTCTATATAGTCACTGAAATATTTTCGTTTCATTATGAAATTGTAAGCGTTATCATAAATGTTTCATTGTCTTGTCGTTGGTGATTCAGGTTAGTGTATTTGACTCTTCAATTTTATGTTCCACTTTATGCTCGAATCATTACGACTGTCTTCACAATCATTGAGGAGCAGTCGAGCTCCTTCACCCTCGATGTTCATTCCACCTGGGCTACAATCGTTATCTACAGTGCTACCTCCATTCACGTAGATAACGATTGTATCAGTCATATCACAGCAATTGTTATCGGCTTATCACTGTTATCAATGGCGATGAAATCGAAAGTTTAGCATTGGAAATCAGAGGAATCAATAGTTGGCATAAATTCATGATTCATTGGATCTGTATATGTATATGTTCGCTGCTGTATATGTGTATATACTTATAAATTTATATTTACTCAAAAACTTAATGCTACTTAATAACTTACTACTTAATAAACCTAATGCTAATATAGTTTTCATGGCTTTCATGGCTGTAATATTAAAGCTTCCCTTACCTTGGCCTCAGCCATTTCTAGCGTACATTTCATATTATTTATATTTATTTATTTGTTGGCTATAATCAAATGCTGGCCAAGGTTAATACAACGCGCCCACATTTAGCATTCAGCGTAGACTGTCTAATTGTAGCCTTAGTTCGATAAGAGTGCAATAGAGAACGAGAGAGCGCTGTGGAACCTATTTAAATTGTTGGCAATATTTAATGCATGTTTATGTATATATTTTAAACTAAAAAAAAAAATTGGATTGAACAAATTCTAGATAATTATAAATAAAATAAAAATAATATAATTTTGTATATCATATATAAATTTATGATATATCTAAAAAATTTGTTTATGTTAAAAATATATTAATTTTTTTTATTATTTATAGTTATAATTATTAAGAGTTATTTCCAATATCATTTTTATATAATTATTAAAAACATTTATTTATATTATAATTTATAATATCTACATAAACATATATAAATATTAAAGTTGATTAAATTGCCGTTATATTTAAATTTATACATACATAATACTTATATTATACTTATATTATAGATTTCATTTTATCTGGCCATATGCAGACACATATACATATATTCATTCATTGCATATCGCTTGCTATTATGTGTTGTTCCATATTCCATCTATTCCATACATTTCATAATTCTTATCAATGCCGCCTTCATATAAAACTTGGCCCAAGTCTCAGAACGTTCAGCCGGAACGAAAGTTCAGCGTCGACTGCCAAATGTATTCGATGGTCAGTCAAGCGTGAGAGAGAGAGAGAAAGAGCGAGAGTGAGTAAGAGAGCGTGCATTTGAGCGCAAGGGAGAGAGTGTTTGGCACGTGTTGTGGATTCTATTCACATTAAAAATCACAAATCAAGTGTAGGCAAGTCAAGAAGCGTGTGCCACTCAATAAATAATAAAAAATAAAATAATAAATAAAAGAAGTCAAAATTGTTCATTTCAAAATTATTCATAAATTATAATTTTTGAGTTTAGACTCTAAATTTTCTGATATACATATTTAAGATCATATTATAATTATTACATATTATATTAGACCTTTTAAAGAGTATCTAAAGGTCTATATGAGCTTTTTAACTTAAAGCATTTTCTTTCGTCTGTGAGTTCGTTTACTTGAGTATTCACATTTATGTTCCACTTTATGCTCGAATCATAGCAGCCGCCTCTACAAACATTGCCTTCTGCTCTTTTCCGCCTTCTCTACTCAATCGTTATCTCTATGCTGGTGCTACCAACTGTGCTGTTATTATTATAACAACAATCACTCATAGACTAATAATAATTGTTATCAATAGAGTTGAAATCGAAAGTTATGCACTGGCTATCAGAAATGTAAAAGAAAGGCTAAAATTCATGGCAGTTTGACAGCTTTTACCGTTGATCCCAATTATAATATATATATATATATTTTTAATGTACAGCTGATTCGACAATTGAAATACTTTGTTTACTAATTTTACTTTATTGATATGTAAACATCAGAGCTTAAAGGTTTATGACTCTGTAGATGTTTTGTTTTGTTCATTATACAAACATAAATATATATATATTTTTTTTTTAAATAAATGCTTGATTCTTGCTTTTTGTAAATTTTCTTTAGTATATTTATATATTCACTAAAATATTTGCCATATGCTGCTTTACTTAGTATTATCGTCGCCTTCAGAATCTTTTTTACTCTCATCTGTGTTGGGCTGGATAATTGTTTCTGTAGTTGTTTTAGTTGTGACAACTGTGTGCAGTGTTGGTTCAATTATCGTCAATGATTGTTGTCGTAGTTTATAGTAAACGATTGCCATAAGTATAATTGAGGTGAATATGTAAACTGGTTTGGGCGGGAGCGGAATAGATTTATAAGAACTGTATATAACTAACTGTATATAACTGTAAAATAACTATATTACCTGTAATAATTAGGTCTAGAAATCCATAGGTCGCATCGCTACACACTCGACAAATGAGTAAAATAATTGTAAGAGGCAACCACACGGCGATGCCGGCGCGATCTCTCTTCAGCATGCACCACAAGAGATATGCATTGAGCAACAAGTCGAGGCTGTACACCACAATCCATGGCCAATACGATGGCGCGTCCGCTATAGAAGATATCATCATATATATATATAGATATGAATATATTTATAAATTGACATTATTATTCACTTACGTCTATCATCTAATACATCCGATCGTCGCATCATAATGCCCAATGCAATCATTGTAAAGAATATATTTAATCCAGCTACGCTGATTCCCAATTTCTTGGGATTATTTATGTTGATAGACATTTTTCAAGAAAATTCCAATTGAGCAGCAAGACGACGTGCTTAGAAAGGGATTTCAATGGATACTGGCGCCCACTTATTAGGGGTGGACAGCGAGATGAGCATGAATATTGTGGACTCCATTCAAAATTTTTTATAACCTATGTATGTTCTCAATAACTAAAAATAACATTTACATATACATTTAGACATACAAACAGGAAACAAAATATATCAATATATCTATATATATCTATATATATCTATATCTATATCTATACTCTTGGCAAAAAATATAAAAATAATTGTTGTATCAATAAAATAACAAATTTGATTATCACATAGCTGAGTACATAGAGTAAAAATTTAATGAAGCAAATAAAATTCGTCAGTAAATAAGTAAGGTGATAATGACATGGACTAAAAATTAGCACAATTCAAATTTAAAATTTTGTTTATTTATTTATTTATTATTGCATATACATTTCACATAACATTCCTAAATTTTCTGAATTGATTTTTGTTTAGTTAAGGCATAGCGTAGTCTTGTACGCTAGACTACCGAAATCAAATTTTGGTTTGAGTTGTTTATAAATTAAAAGCGCAAATCTTTGGTCTTCGAGTAGAGAGAGGAAATGACTTTGTAGATAATTTATTTCTTGAGTTTCATATTTAATGATTTGGCATGATCTTCAGCAGAATTCGAGGTAGTTAGTTCAGATGCGTTGGGTATGAATACGCTTGTAGGTGTATTTAGATAGAGATTTGGGCTTTTACTGCAGTTTGCTTCACCTTGTTCTTTGCCATTAGCCATTACTGTTAATGATAAAAACATTAAATTAATCTGTGGTTTAGTGGAAAAAAAAATTCAACTTACGATCCATCAGCGAATGAATTATATTATGATAATCAAAGTTAGTTATTATGAATATAAATAATATAATAATAAAGTAAGCCTCACGACCAAATATAACGAAAAGCTGCAGACCCGACATCCAATTCTTGACAATTACCCGTTGAGATATAGTGATAACAGTCTAGGCTATCAGCTGACTGCAATAGCCTTTACAGGGTAGATTGAGAGTGAGGTAGTGCTAGAGAGAGAGAGAGAGAGAGATAAACAGCTGGCCAGCTAAGGGAGATTGAATGACGCACACTGTGGAACCCATTCAAAATGCAAACAATAAATTTTCTTAAGTGCTATAAATATCGAATGAAATATAAACAAATAATAGAAGATATACACAAATGCCATCATTCAATTCATTAGTATTGAAGACTTATGCTAGTCACAGTCTGTTAGTCTTATCAACCCCGACAACCGGCTTTCGGCTTTAACGCTAACCATTCGAACGCTCAAGAACTTTCGACCGGCCGGAGGGTTCAGCGGAGACTGGACTAGATAATGCTCTGCAATAGCAGCTGACGTAGAGAGAGACAGGAGCAAAGAGAGAGAGAGAGAGAGAGAGAGAGAGAGAGACAAGAGACTCAAATGTGGAACTTAATTAAATGCTTAACAGAAACGCCAACTATTATAAGACGAATGCTAAATACTCTTCCTGTAAATTTTATAGTAAATACAAATTTATTATATTTAATTGATCATTTTTATTTAATATTTATCTAACTCAATTTTATATATTTTATATATATATATATATATATATAGATTATATTTCTTTATATATATTTATTTTATATTTATTCATATTTATTTATAACAAACATTTATCTTACTACATCATTCGTATATGCTCTTTGTTAGCGTATACAAAGGTGCCAAAAAGAGACTGTTTAAAGTGTAGACGCGCTCTTGATGTCTCATGATATCAGTGATTATCTATAAATATACCCTGTATAAAGACACACCCGAAATGCTCTTATCTGGCATTTGCTCTCTTTATAGCTTGTTTGAGCAGCCATTTAGGGCATTTATTAGTCGATGATTTGGTGGTTTGATTGCAACTTGTTTTGCGTGTCAGCAGAAATACTCGAATGTGAGATTCGAATCA
The DNA here is from genome assembly GCF_018153725.1 of Drosophila mojavensis. NCBI lineage: Eukaryota > Metazoa > Arthropoda > Insecta > Diptera > Drosophilidae > Drosophila > Drosophila mojavensis. The sequence goes on along the minus strand of NW_025318906.1, from coordinate 6,627,033 downwards.
ACCGAAAGGCAACTTGTTTGTTGCATTTGTCATCCATATATTATAGAGTATAGAGTGGATGGCAATAATTAATTTGGACATGCGAATGCACAATGTACAATTGAAATTGTTTAGAGTTCAGGAGAGCTGAACAGGTAATTGTTGGCTGTGAGTTAGAAGAGTGAAGAGGTTGTAGTATGTATACAATTTTTTGTATATAAAGAATACATATTTATGTTTAACATGAAATATAAATATATTTGCCCGTATATTTGTTGATATAAATATATTTGCCCGTATATTTGAATACTTTGGAATATAAACATAATCAAAGCTAATACGCTCTTTTTATCATATGAATGAGTATCTGGAAGCATGGCAATGCTAAGCCAGAATAGTTTACAAAAATTCAGCTTATGATAGAATCGAGTTAATATATATTTAATCTGCTTACTTTTTATGAAATTATAACATGCATTGTAGCTGTGTATGCACATTATTTATAAGTATACACATATATGCAGACACATACTATCACGCATGGCAATTCTAAAAAAAATCCCCACTTGTAATCTCAAGTATGAAACGCACTAAAAAGTAACTAAAAGTTTAGCCAAACAAAAACCGTAAGCTTATCAGCTAAAGTTTTAGCTGTTGTAAGCCACATGTGGTCAAGTTTTATGCATATGCAATGTGAAATATATGTATATAGATTAGTTTTCAATAAATTATTAAATGCATTCGAAGCTCTTGACGGGCAGCTGAGCTGCGAGCTTTAACTGGACAGACAAAAAAAAAAAAAAAAAAAAACAACTTAGTTATTGAGAATGGTTTACAGGCTGCTCACATATGTGCATAGAAAGCTTGGACAAGGGTGCTTAATATGCATATAAATAGAGAGAGGGAGAGAGGGAGAGGGTGAGCGAAGGGGCAGCCGGGGCGACAGAGAATATGGTGTTGCAGAGTGCAGCAGCTTTGCTGACAACAATAACAACCACAACAGGAGCGAGGCGACAGCTAAAAATCGTTGTAAAATATTTAAGCCTGATATGAAAATGCAAAACCACAGCGACCAACAACAGTCAGCAGCGAGTGTATGTGTGTGTGTGTTGAGTATATGATGTGTATGTGTGTGTGTTTGTGAGCAGCAAAAAGTTTAGCTGAGTTCACTTTAATTAACTATAAAAGCAGCATCAACTCGGTCCTAGTTGATTGCTATGCAACGCGGCGTGTGGCACAAACCAATGAACCACATAATGTGGTATGCACAACACATGCACACACACACACACACCCACACCCACGCACACCCACGCACAGACAAACGCACCCACACAGTGGCAGTGCCAGCAAACGTTTAAGTGAGCGTGTAAATTATTTAAATTATTTATGAACTGCAGCAAACAAGGCCAACTGGTTGCAGCTAAATGAACGTTGCAAAAAACTTTGCTTTATATACGAACATCTGTATATATAAGTTTATATACATATATCTGTATCTATATGTATGCCTTTGCCAAATCAAAGTCCTTCGCTTTTAACAAAATACAAGTTGTTATTTTTCTTTTGGTAGCCTGCAATCCCTTGACAGCGCTTAAACAGCGTCAAGCTCTCTCCATTTGCTTAACATCGTCGCCTGACAAATGCGCCGCAATTCAGCTAAAAAAAACTTTTTGGTCAGCTGACTTTAAGCGTTAACTCCCAGTTGGCGTATTTATTAATAGGCCTGCGTCCAAAGACACCCAAGTGCAAAGACGTTTGTTAAACAAAAGGCGAAGCGAAAACAAAAACAAATGACGACTGCTAAAACTCGGCCGATATATATTTCAGTTTATACAAAAATGAAAAGAAGAGAAAAAAAAAAAAAAAAACAGTCGTTTATTGAGGAATTCATTTTTAGTCCTTAGGCTTTTTAGAGTCCGAATTTAAATAATTGTTTTGTTTTTTATTTAGAGCAATTTAATTTTAATTTAAATTTGCATTCTTTATATTGTAGATATTCTGTTAAGAGCGGAAGGAGCTGCTGGAGTACTTTGCTTTGGGAAATATCTGTGATGAACTGTTAACAAGTAAGTTTGACTAAATTTATTTAAAAAAATTATTGTTTTTTTAGGATAATATAATATATGTATTTTACGTTAATTTAATGTAATATAAGATGAGAATAGGTGAATTAACTAAAATCGAATTTAGATTTCTCAAGGGCTCCATTTTGCCTCTCCAAATATTTAGACTGTAAATTTGATCTCAGATCGACCTAAAAAATGTATAATAAATTTTAACCAATTTTATCAAATATAATACATAATAAGATTAATACAAAATAATAATTGCAACAAAAAATAGTAAGATAATATAATGTAAGATGAGAATAGGCCAATTAACAATCAACGGTTGAGCTTGAGGACGGAATTTGAGGAGTTATTGAGCTCGAGTCTCATTAAGCTAAACAATTTTCAAATAAATTCCAGCTAACTTTATCGCATTTGCTCATACTAATCGTAATAGCAACAATAATAATAATAATCGAAAAATATTTGATTGTTGCCTTTTGTCGACTGTCTTCAAAAATTTTCAGAACGCATTTGACTAAAAATGCCATCACACAGGCTGGCTCAATGGCAGCAGTTACAGTTACAGTTACGGCTACAGTTATATTTACAGTTACCGTTACTTTGTACGTGTGCCGCTCCTGTCTCCTGTTGCCTGTCCTTGGCATTGCCGGCTAAATGTGCTCACATCACGCATACGACCCCCTGAACTTCTAGCCAAAAAAAAAAAAAAAAAAAAAAAAAGGAAGAAGCAGAAAACCTATCGCTGGGCAAATGGAACTTGGGCTCGCAATATGCTTTGCCAATTGCACGCACTTTTGTCGTTCAATTTACTTGGCAAATGCGAATGGGAAACACATTCGCATTGGAATATTTTTTTTTTTATTTTTTTTTTTTGTTGGTTTTAGCCCTAAGTGGCTCGAGTGGAGTTCTGGCTGTTTGTTTGGCAATAATTTGGTCTATTTGTTGCCTGGCATTGAGTTTATTGAATTTGGTATTTGCATGCTAGACGAACCATGTGAAGAGACTGAGCCGACTGACTGTCTACCTATGTGTGTGTGTCTGTGTGTGTGTGTGTGTGTGAGCGTCTTTCAGCTGCTTGTTTTATTATTTCAGTCTGAGGTCGCGTTGCGACGGCAGCTATTCAATTATCTCGTAGTAAATTCAGCAAATGAAGCTGTTTATTGTGCACGAATTGAATTTACCAGCCTAACTTAGTGTGTGGCCATGCACGCCGTCTCTGCTAACCACTGATGCTGTACAGCGGCGTACAGATGTACTGCTGTAGCGGTGTACAGGTGTGCGTGGGCTAAAATTTAATTTCACAGCCAATTAAAAATGTTACACAGTGCGTATGATGAATTCGTAGCCGGCTGCCAGCAGCTGTGGCTTTTATCGTGACTTCATGTGCGCGCACAAACTTGGCACAAACTTGGTAGCTTAATTGCCAAACCACGCCCCCAGCCGCCCCTCTCTCTCTATCTCTCTCTCTCTCTCTTTCTCTCTCATTCTGTCTTTCCCAATTACCTCTGCAGCTCATTTTTTTTTTTTTTTTTTTTGGCTTGGACAAAGAGCAGCTATTTGAATACCGTTGACAGCTCACTTCAATGTGATTTATGCTCGAACCGCAGCAGCAGCGACAGCAAGAAGGAAGAAAAGGAAGAAGAAGAAATAAATAAAACAAAATGAAGCCTCGACAAAGTGCAAAAGCAAATTAATTATGCACATTAACTTTTGTCGCCTAATGTGGGCCAAGCTGCAAGCTCTGATCAGCATAAGCCAAAGCCGCGCTGACCCAAAGTCTGAGCCATTGTGTGTGTGTGTGTTCTGTTTGTATTTGTGTTTGTCCTTCAGGTCCTTGAGCCTTGAGTGAACGAACGACTTTGAAAAATGGTCGAGGCCGCAGCAGAAGCCGCTTAATTAGTGCGTAATTTGTAAGTCTGCGTAAAAAGCAAAACAACAGCAGAAAAATCGTGCAAAAAGAAAACCTGAGAGAAAGGCGAAAAGAACAAGCGTGACTGTTCAAATTGGGCATGCACGGCTAGTAGATATCCTGTAAACTTCGCTTAATTACAGGTCAAGACTTGACGAGATCGTCGAGTTGAGAAGGTCGGCAGAGGAGTGGACGAACAGAGAGACATGGTAGATATATTGATAGAGGGAGAGAGATAGATAGATAGATGGATGGATGGATAGACAGATAGATTGATAGATTGATAGATAGATAGAACTAAATAGAAAGCGGCAGAGGCAGAAAGACAGACTGACTGATGAATGGACAAAAGAGAGAGAGAGAGAGAGAGAGAGAAGTTGAAAAGGCGGTATAGACACTCTCACATGTCTACATCAACACAGCTTGTCGTCCTGCTCACACTTTAGAGGGTAGACTACGCTTTCTTATACCTATTCGATACATTAGTATAAAAGGTATTATACCCCTTTCAATCAACCTTTGTAATGGGTAAAAAGTAAAGTAAAAATGGAAATCAGAAAAGTTTGGGAAATCCATAAATGAAACAATGAGAGGTAAATATTAATTACACAAATGGTAACCTTACAGGGAGGATGAGAGAGGGGGGAAGCAAGAAAGACAGAGAGAAAAGAAAAAGCAATAGAAAGAAAAAGACAGACAGAGAGAGCGGGCCAAAGACAAAGAGGTAGATAGAGTAGAAGACAGAGTAGCAGATATAGGCTGATGCGAAAGAGAGGGGAAGAGAGGGGGAATGACAGACACAAGCAGAATGAGAAATAGATATGATATGGTTGCTCGCATATCAAATACAACTAATTCGAGAAAAAAAGGGCGCAGCTGCTGCAGCGCATTTCGTCCTTTTTTTTGTTTTTTTTTTTTTTTTTTTTTTTGTTTTTTGTTTTTCTTTTTTTTTTTTTGTTTCTTCTCTTTGGAAATTTGTTGTTTATTTTTAATTTCTAACACCGCTTTGAAGGCATTTTTCTTTGGGCGCATGATTGAGGTGCCCGCAACAAACCGCAGTATTTGCCTTATTTGCTTTTTGCTTTTGTTTGTTTAGGGCGGACCGTCCAGCCGCCGCCACGCCCATTTCACTTCCCTGCTCTCAGCTCTCTGCGTCACAGGTGTCAATTAGTGTGGCCAATTTGCCATGCATAGGCTTTATCGACAGCTGCTGCGTTTGCTTGTTGCTGTAGCTGTTGTTGTTGTTGTCATTGTTGTTGGCTGTTTTTGGTGTTGCTGTTAAGTAAACAGCGGACCTTAGCTGACTGGCACGTTTTAAAAAAAAGATATATATATATATATATATTTGCGAGGGCAGTTTGCAAACCTTGGCAATGGGAGAAGGGTAAACGTAAGCAAATGAAAATCTGAAGGGTGTTTAGTTCAGTGAATTCATAGAGGTGTGTTGTTTTTTTTTATTCTAAAACTTTTCAGGCTACCCTCGTATGTGTGTATGTCTGGGACATTATCCTTAACTTTTTCGCCGCTCTTCAATCTTACTTTCGTCAGCATTTTTTTGCGTATAATTTTCCCCTGATGACATCAACTTGGCTTTTTTTACAGGGTATGTAACTGACTATAAAGGATATTTAGCTAGTTGCAGCATATGAGTCTAGTTGAGCATATGAAGTTAACATGTTCCAGCCTTTCAGATCTAGTATCTTCCATATGTAACGTAAATTACTTTTGGTTAACTGATTAATTAAGCTGATAATTTTTACAGGGTATACATTTTCGATGTACTGTAAATTTTAGAAGCATGCTAGAAGCTCAGTTGGCTACTTTTCTTCTTCTTCTGATAAAATAATATGAAAGCTATTTTACAGTGCATACGCATGCTAATTTTTACAGGGTATGTAATGATTATTTGCCGCATTTAAGTTTTTGTTGCCTTTGCATTGCTTTTGATTTTTTACTGCTAAATCTGTTCAATTTAATATTTTTATATAGCATGCAAATATTTTTTACAGGGTATTTTCGTGCCCTTTTGCCTCTGCCAATAGCTTCATGCATAGCAACAGCCGACATTCACTCTCTTCTCTCTTTACTTTCTTCACTCTAAGTTCAGCTTTGCTTTACATTTACATAAAATAACCAAAATTCATTGTGAGCTCGGTTTTTTTTATTTTCTACAGGGTATACAGTTGTTTGCGCAACGTTTTGATGCCTCTGCCTGAGCCTTAACAAGCGCCTCGTTAACGGCAAGCGCACAATTACACTCGAAACGCTTTAAATTTTAAGTGCAGTTGCAAGTTCCTGCCCGGCCGCGCCGTGTTGACTGCCAAATGGCAACCAGGAAACCGGGCAACTGGCAGCTGGCAGCTGGCACCTGTGTGGCACCTGTTGGCCATGCCACTCACTCAAAGCCACGCATTACGCTTATGCCACATTCACATACACATTTGCATTCGCATTCGCATTCATGTCCATTGTGAGCTAATTGGCTGCTGTATGCGCCGGCTTTGCGGCACTTTGCCGCTTGAAGCTCACTCGAAAGGTATTTCAGTTAATTGTATACCCTGTACAGAAATGAAATGTTTTCCATAGGGGCAGCGCCCCAATTAAAAGGGCTTAAGTCTATTGTAAATCAAACAACAGGAGAGAGCATTCAAATGGCCAATAGAGGCTGCAATGCATTACAGTCAGGCATATTGACTGAATAATACTCGTTCAATAAGTCAATTTGATATATTCTATGGTATCTTAATTACTCAAATTGTGATAGGCGATACGATCCGAATAGCTGAGAGGAGTGGAAACTTATTCCAATCTATTTATAAAGAGTACATTTTTTTGACAAGAAAACCAATATGCTCTTTTCAATTCATGAACAATTATCTGTAATATTTTCTTCACAATAGGTTTTCGACTCTTTATACTATATATGTATATACACATCTACGTCTTCCATCCTTCTATACCCCTCATCTTTTCTTAACCATCTGATTGCAAATTGTTTTTAACAACACATATTAAGATTTCTTTTATATATATTCATCTGTTAAACTCTTCCGATTATGGGGCTATGTCCACTGTAGGTGTGGCATACTATATAGACTTCAATTGAACATTGTTTGAGCTCACTCCAAAGCAACTGAAAACTTTTTACTTGGCTTCAACTTCGTTGTGGAATTTTCGGTTGTTCTTGTTCAAATAAATTTATTTTGTTATTCAGTGTGAAAGCCGAGCATAATTGAGACTTGCAGCTGATGCGTCTGTTGCTTAATATTTGGACGTTTGGCCATTGGATATTGGGCATTTTTGGCCTGGGCGGTTCTGTGTTTGTGGGGGCGGGGCTGCGTTTGGCCGCGAGCGAAAAATAAATCAAAATTGCTTTGGCATATTAATTTCATAGCTCAGCACTTTGGGCGTTCATCTTTTATTGCTAGCTCTGGCCAAATCTGACCATAAATAGGCGGGTATATGCGACTGCCGGGTGAATTTGTATCAGGCCATTGTCATTTACTGTGTGGGCCCAGAACTGAACATAACTGCGAAGGAAGACAAGCCTCCAACCTGTTTTTATCAGACAAGTTTAATTGCTTACGAGCTACTAGTTATACGAAATACTTTTTATAACCTTATCAAAGCTTTTTATTGTTATTGTTATAATCACTTTGTTTATCTAGACTTTTTTGGGCAGTGAACTTTTTTTTTTTCATGTTAATAAAGTAGTTAGAACGAAATATAAATGACTAACTATATTTACACATAAATAAATAGAGATAGAATTCAACGTAATCTAATCTTAACTGAAAATTTCACAATATTTTTATTGAAGTAAATTCGGGTAAAAATATAAATAATTGAATGAATTATTAATGTAGAATAAATTGATGTATAATATTAATTTACCAATTCTAGAAAAAATAAAATAAAATTTTTAATTGCATAAATTTGAACCATTTATGCAATTAAAAATTTTATTTTATTTTTTCTAGAAATGTAATTCAGTTTACTTTTTAATATATTTTTTTTTCTAGTATTTTTTAAGTACCAGCCAGCTATAGAGAACTGGGAGAAGAAACTGAAGTAGGACCTTGTCTGCTCTGAGCTGTGCTGCGTGTTGACTTAATTTCGATGCGAGTTGGCGATGTTTGGGATAAAAATAATAATTGTGGCCGCTAGCGCCAATGGACGCCGTTTCCGGTTTTTCAGTTTGTTTTTCCTTGAGCTTCCTTTTTGGGCAGCAGCTCCTGCTACTTGCTTGGACTTGCTCCTTTTCGATGCCTTCTCGCATATTTCTGCACTCTGCAACTTGTGCTGTGTAATTTTAATTTTCCAACGTCAACGCAATGCCTCAGGCAGCTGATTGGCAACGGCGTGCGGAGAGGGAGGGAGGGGCAAGGGGAGGTGATTTAGCTGCTGTAATGCTGGTCAGTTTTATTGCAAGTGCTGTCCAATAGATGGCTCTGACTGAGCTCAAGGACTTTGATGGACGTCAGCCCCTAAACTGCCTCATCCTATTGCCCGCTTTCATCATTTATTGCTCATATTTCGAGTTCGCCATTTTCACATTTTCGCTATGCCAGTGGAAAAAGAAAAAGAAAATAAAAATGAAAATGAAAATGAAAATAAAACAAGCCAAAAACTGAGAAAGCTGAGAAATTTTTAATAAAAACATTTCGCGTTGTTTTCATAGCTGCTGCTTTTGTTGCTTCTGCTGCTGATTATTTACCATTAATATATATATATATATATATATATATATATGCTTGACCATAATCAATTTACATTTCGCAAGGCAAATTGTTGAAAAGCTGATTGAATGTTGAATTTGTTGCAGCTGCCAGAAGAACTGAAGAATTACTCAGCTTTCAGCTGCATCTGATGTGCTTGCTCTGCTGAACAAGCGCTCTAGCTGAGATCAGCCAGCAGCTGCAAGTGCTGAGCTACATGTTAGAGATAAATTAGCATGCGAGACTGAGATCTGCTCTAGGTAGATTTTATATATGCGAAACGGCATGTAAGCAATTTCAATTGAGATTGAATTTGATTGAATACGCTAGGCAAAGGAAGGAAAGAGAATAGAGAAAGAAACATTCTTTTTTTTTATTGATTGATCTATTAAAATTTCACTTGTATAATAAAGTAGATTACCTAGTTTATGTTTTAATATATGATATGCATATGCAAGCTGGGACCACAGCAACTCAATTAGTGTCGCTTACACGCTGTGTGTGTTGAGTGCCAATATATATTTATTTATTTGTATATATTTATTCAGATATATGTATATGTATATACTCTCTCAGTCTCTCACTATTTCAATATTTATTTATCTATCGTGCCTTGGTGGCTCTTCCTAACTCACTTTCTTTTTGATTGAAGCCAGGCATATTTGACATATGTTTTTTTCTGCTTCTCATCTCGCTCATCTTTTACGCTCCCTTGCTCTGTATTTGCTCAACTAGTCGTTTGCTTGCCGTTTCCGAAGCGGTGAAAATAAACAAACATATCTCAATGAGAATGAGGCAGAGTAAACAACACTTGATTTTATTCGTTTATTTATTTGCAGCAGTTGTTGCGTTGCCTTAAACTTGACCATTCAATTTGGCCAATTGCTCTTTGGTGGGTTCTGTTTCCGGAGGTGCTGCAACGGCCTCAATGGGACCCAGAGTCAACGCTACGTAGTGGTTGTACATGATGATCAGCATATAGAGAACGGCAACTGTAGTAAATAAAAACAGAATTTACTAAAACTATATTCTATACATAAGAGAAAACGGCATACTCACTCGCCGCTAACCAGTAAATGGAGACTGTGATCACGGAGCTGAGAATGCGCCAATAGTACCAACGGCTGATCCCATAGAAGATCAGTCCGAAGAAAAGACAAGGTGTTGTCAACAGCCAGAAGAGCATACACTTATCCTTATGCTGCTGGTGAGCCTTTAGAATGCCAAAGAGCAGCACGCATGTCGCCACAAATTGCAAACGCGCTATTATCATAAGATACTTCAACATCTGTTCGTTGTCTATATGGTATATATGTATATAATTATTAAGTGTGTACATATTGTTTATGTTTATTAGTTATTAGCTTACAGTCATGCGAAAGACTGGAAGTCAGCATTGCCACGCCCATGGCAAGCAGCCCAATGAAAAGCTCAGTACGTTTTGCGCTTAGCATTTGCCTCATATTGCCTCGACGATTGCAGAATTACTGAATACATTGAGTTCAATTGAAATTAGCATTTGTTGTTTTTGCGCCGGTTGGCCTTTCTCTATCTTTCGATCTTCTTTTCTCTCTATCTATCTGTCTCTCTCTCGCTCTCTCTCCCTCTCATTTTCTCTCTACCGCTGACTCAGCATTGTTACTGCACTCAATTAATTTACTCTCACGCTTTGTTGCTCTCTTTGTCTCGCTATCTTCATTACGCTCACTGTTCAGATATCACTCTAACATTCTCAGCTTCTCTGTTTATGTCTGTGGCTTTCATTTAAGAACGATATGGAGCATAGACATACATATATATAAATTTATTTATACATACAAATTTCTTTATATGTATATATGTATATATTCAATTGAAACGGAAAAAGAGCCGCATTTTGTGATTTATTCTGGCTTTATTCTATTAGACCTTAGCCTACCTCTTGTTCGTCTTCAAATAGAATTCTTGCTAAAAATTAACAATATTCGTTATTATTTTTATGACAGACTTGAGTAATGGCCAAATTTAGCAATCATAGCAAAAGCCATGCTTCTTGAAACAGCTTATTGAAGGGACTTGCTGCTGCCCTTTTCAAGTAATTTACACAACAACCTTTGACATGTTTTCAGCAAGTTCAAGTTATTAAATTCATCTTATAAGTTTTCCATTTGCATTCCGATACACACGCGCAGCGTTGTTGCTCCCCTGGCTTATGCAACAGTCAACAGCGTCATCATCGATGATGCTCCCCAAAGGATCAGCAATCAGCAAGCAGCAAGCAGCTATGGCCAGCCATGTGGCAGCAGCAGCAGTAGCAGCAGTAGAAGCAGCAGCAGCAGGAGCGGGAGCACATTATATGGCACATTTGCTCATCAAGATGCAACAACTTTTCGTAATTGAATGTCATATGTCTGACATAATGTCAGTGGGCTGCCCAGCCTGATGCTGGCAGCTTTAGCAGCTCGAGCTGAGCTCCTCAAGTGAATGGAGCTGCTGCTATGTCGACTTAGTCACGTGTGAAATTAATTTGTAATGACTGTGAGAGCATGTGCGTCATTTGCATTTGCCTTGTGCAACAGCAGCAGCAGGAGCAGCAGCAGGAGCAGGAGTAGGAGCAGCAGCAGGAGCTGCAGTCGTGTGGAGTTGAGTCAAGTCAAGTAAAAGAAAGTCAAGCTGTAGAAGCAAATGCCAATCAGGTTTTTGGCCAAAATGCTGCTGCACCAGCCGGCTCTTGGCCATAGCCATTGTGAATTGTGTTAAGTGTTCAGAATTTGTGTGGGCCGGAGGTGGGGGAGGAAGCGGAAGGTACTTCACCTGCCAACTTGCCTTCAATTTGAAACTTTGAACCAAATTTCGTTAAATTGTGTTTGGCGAACGAATTGCAATTACTTTGTGATTTTGTTCGCAAAGTTTTTGGGCAATGCGCGAATGCGAATGCGATGCGAATGCGAATGCGATTTGCGAATAGGAACTGTGTGTAACGAAGTTAAATTGGAATTGCATTAAAACTGGCGTCGAGCACATGACGCGAATGCAATTCATTTCCGACTTGCATTCAAAACTTTTGCGAAAAGCAATATATGCAAAATGGAAATATATAAATGTACATATATATATATACAGAAGTATATATTTATATATATAAGTGTGAGCGAGAGTAAGAACTTGAAGCATGTCGACTTGAAGTCCTTTAGTCTTGAGAGCAACAGGTTAAATTGGCACAATCTGTGCACCGCACGATGTGGCAACAGCAGCAGCAGCTCTGTCAAGGACACCTCTGTAAGGACACACAATACGAATCCGAGCCGGCTGACACAAATTGCTGCAAACACCTTGCCAGGCTGAGCACAGAGTGGGAGAGCGAAAAAAAAGCAAAGAATACTAGAAAAAAAAAAAAAAATAAGAAAAGAAAAACGAAAAAGAAATTGGAACTGAGTAGATAACTTAAAGCGCAAAGAGTGTGACACAGCCAGAGTGGAAGAGTGAGTGGTAGAGGGCGAGAGGATGGCAGAGGGGGCGGGGCAGTTGCCGCTGCCAATGTTGGCCACGTTGCATGTCTACTTAAAAGTTTTTACAAAGCGCTGCTTATGGCACGTGCTGGATTGTGGGTGCCGGGCAGGGCTCTAGCCTGGCAGAAGCGAGCAAAGCGTATTAAAATACAAAACAGCATCATTAAATGTTAAAAGTTGCCTTTGGGCAAAAAAATGGCAGAACGAAAAGCACAGATAGAGAGAGAAGGAGAGAGCGAGAGCGAGAGATGGAGACTAGAACCAAATATAAATAAAAGAAACTACAACTACAACATGGACGGCATAAAAATACCACTTAAAACAACTACAGCTATAAAACAAGTAAGAGCATGCGAGGTGATCATAAGCAACTGCATGATACTCGCTCAATAGGGTAGAATACCATATAAAACTGCTTGCAAAAAGTGATGAAACACTAGAACGTGAAGGAAATCTTAATTTAGTATTTTATTGTTGTTCTGCTTTATATGAAGTATGTTTAACAAATATTAAAATTTTTTTTATTTCTTTAATAATAATGTATATGATTAATAAAACATGTATATAATTATAATAATTTTTTAATCATAAATTTTAATTATTTTATTTTATTTTTTTTTTCTGTCGAATTTAATTTAAAAAAAAAAATTTTTTTTTCACCGTTACGTATGGAAAGGGATAAAATTAAAACTTGCAGATGATCTAGAAGTATATATATGGTATAATCTGAAACTTGAATAAAGCATTAAATTTTCCAAGAATTATTTTGTGATCCGATTTGTCACGGATTCAGTGAGCATATCAGGAAATATGTTTAGATTATGAAAAAAAAGCCAATATACTCTCACGCCCACTGTGTAAGCGCGTAAAAAGAAAAAAAAAAAAAAAAAAAAAAAAACGAAGAAGAAACTACAACAGGGACAGGCAAACGCGCAAGGACAATGCATAGTCAGGAAATTGCGCAAGCATCAAGTGCATTTGAGTGCTCAGGTAGTTGTGGGTTGGGCTTGGGTCTAACAGCTACCCAAACCAATATCAAAAAGCATGCGCTAGCTGTTAATAATTATAATTGAAAATGTGCCAAAGGCAAGCCGCAATGGAAGACACATACACATAGAGAGTGTGAGCGTGAGTAGGGGGAGAGGGAGAGAGGGGACGACAGAGTGCCACACAAGCCACAAAGCGAAAAGCCACATGGGAGACATTGCGTATACGGCGCCTGTGTTGCGGTGAGCTGGAGCGAGCTTGAGGTTCGCCGGCAGCTGCATTGTCTTTAGCAATTATTACGGTTAATGCAGTGCACAAAAGCAACTGCAATCAGGTGCAACACAAAAAGCAGCCATTGGGCTGACTGCCAGCAAGAACAGCAACAACAATTGCAACAGCTACAACAGCGGCTGAAAGTCCTTTACTGGCTTTTGTCTTTGGTAGGAAGGACAGCACTTCGATAACAAGGCTGCCCATTACAATTAACAGCGCCCAAGCGGACATGCATAATACGAGAAGTTTGCAGCAGCAGCAGCAGCAGCAGCAGTCGCCGCAAATTTGTTGACGAATGCAACAACGTGTGGCACGTGCCACACGGCAAGCTCGACCGCCGTGTAATGCGATTTGCAAGTACATCAGGTTAAGTTCCCTCAACTCTCGCCTTTGTTCGCGCTTAAACTAGCAGCGACCACAGCCACTGCCACTGCCACAACCACTGCCGCAGCCGCACCCACCACAGCCACGTTAGTCACGCCTCTACACCGGCTGGCTGACAATAAAATCTGCGCGCTAGCAAGTGGATTTATGCAGCCAGCAGTCGCTTGCATCATAAAATTTGTATAGAGCAAAAGTCTGAAGTCTGAATTCGGAGTGGACAAGTAGTGGGCGTGGTCGTGGTGGGGAATTACATTTTCTAAATGTAATAAAATTTTGTCGCAGCGCTTCAAGCTGTAGCTGAAGCTCAGGCCAAAGAGCCAAAAATTAACATTAACTGGCAGTTAAGTGCCTGTCAAAGCTCATTTGAGTTGACAATCCGCTCAATTTGCTTCTCAGTTGCAATTCCAGCCAAAGGATCTTAAGTCTCTCTATCCTTATGAGATTTGTGCAGGAATTTCATGTAGTAAAATATTCACAAAGAGATTAGCGTTCTTTGGCTTTTTAGCTACAAATATTAAATGAATTCACATTGCGTTGTTGGCGAAGTCAATTTTAACTGGCAGTTAAGTGAATATCAATAATAATTGAAATTGAAATGCGATTGTTTCTACAAGAAAGAATTTTAAGTATTATAATCTTTATTTTATTTATTAATGTAAATTTTGTTTTGTTTTCTTTTTTTTTAACTTTATTTCTTTCGAATATTTTTTAATAAATAATATTTATAAATTTATTTTTAGTAAATTTTGATTTTTTTAAGTGGTTAGTTGTGGTTTTTTAATTGAGATATTTATAGTAAGTGGAGGATTTTTTATTTTTTATTTCTTTATTTATTTTTCTTTTTAAGTTTATCTTTCTAACTACTTTCTTATTTATCTTATTTTATTTTATTTTTTATTTATTTAATTTTTTTATTATGATTATTATTTTTATTTATATATTAATTTATTTTTTTTATTTCAATTTTTGTTGACTTCAATCATAAGACAATCATAAAATAAGTTGCTGTCAAAAGTTGGCATCTACTTAAATATATAAGAAAATACTCCGTTTTTGTACATTGTAGTAGTGTGTAGGGCTGTATTGACTTTACAGAGTATTTAACAGTCTTACATGGTAGGAAATGGACTTCCTCGATGCTTTTCGTTATCCTTTAGATTTTCATATTTTCATGAGTTCATATATATATATATATATTTTTGCTTAGCTAATTTGAATTCAATGCTGGCTGCTTAATATTAAAAGATACTAAAAAAAAGAGAATGAAAAAAAAAAATTGGTTTAACTTCTGCTCATAAATTGGAAAATAAAAATTTTCATTTTCATTTTGAGTCGATATAATTATGTTGACGCTGCTTTATGGCAGAGACAGAAGCAGCAGCAGCAGCAGCAGCAGCAGCAGCAGCTAAATGTGCATGTGTGTGAGTGTGTGTGTGTCTATGTGTGTAGAGCATGAGAGATTTTATAGCAAATTAAATTTTATTAGCGCACAAGGTGCGCTGACATTCCCTTTTGCCGGGATTACGTGTTATAGCTCAAGTAGATTATGGAAAGGTGCAGAACTTTTAGCTATTGTGCTAAAGGGATTTTCCCATCTATGTATGTAGGTGTGAATGTCGGTGTGTATGAGTGTGTGCGTGTGAGTGGTTTCGGCTGCTGTCGTTTCGAGTAGTTGTCATTGTCATTGTCCTTATCAACGGCGACAACAAAAAAGAAAACTTTTGCAAAACATCTTACAAGTGCCAGGACATGCGTATAAACCAAAAAAAAAAAAAAAAAAAAAAAAAAAAAAACAGTTCTCTATGCCAGTTTCAGGTGAGCTGTGCTCTATCTCTATCCATCTCGTTCTCTCTCGCTCTCTCTCTCTCTCTCTCTCTATCTATGTGATGTAACCTTTAGCTGGCGGCATTATGATGAGTTTTGCTTTTGCCCAGAGATTCTAAGGCTAAAAACTCGTAAATACCTTCATTATCGTTAAATCATGCTGAGAGCTGAACTCTTGCCCCCGAACAGCTACATACATATGTACGTGAACCATATGAACCATGCGAACCGATTCTGAACCCAAGCCCATGCCCAAGCCCAAGCCCAAACCCAAGCCCGAACCTAAACCAACATGCAGTCTCTGCCTTTTATTTGCCCTTTATTTCTGTGGAGCTGGAGCTTTGTGCCTGGGCTCATGTGGACTTTTAAATAGATTTAAATGCGCATTTAAATGAAATAAATGAACAAAGCATTTGCCCTGGCAGCGGCCTTTCGGCTGGCAAGCTAGCTGATAATTTAGACGAGTGCCCAAGCACACACACACACACACACAGAACAACTTGTCCAGGTTTTCTTTTCTTTTTATAAATTTTTCCAGCGGCGAGAGGGAATTTTTTGTTTATTTGTTGGTAATGGCCAAAGTTTCGCTACATTTTAACATTCACGCCTAATAAACTAGCAAATTAATATACAATCGCGTTGCGGCAGCACAATTAACTGCTGGACTACCGCATACCCTGGGCACATCAAACTCACATTCGCTGGAGAGTCGAAGTGAAGTGCTGCGACTGCCTGACTGTCTGTCATCTATGCCAATAGCCGCGCCCACAATTGAGCAGTGCCCTCTGACTGTCTGTCTGTCAGCGTTTATTTATAGGCCTCTCTACCTTAGCAGAAAAAAAAGCAAGCAAACTTTTTGGCATCATAAAAACGCAATTAGATGAAATTTATTATGATTTCTTGCCGCTTGCCTTGGAATGGCGTCAAATGTTAATTACAAATATTCATAAATTACGCTGAGCGAGTGACGTCACAGGCGCCATAATGACTTATGTGAGATGCACACACACACACACACACACACACCAGTGCCTCGCATATATTAGTGTGCGTGTGTGTGTTAGAGTAAAACAAATTTTAATTAAAAACTCAATTCGCTGAAAAGTTGTGCTAAAACTTTTCGCCTTTTGCCAGCCAGATAGACGGAGAGCGCGAGCGCGAGCGAGAGAGAACGACAACTTAAGAGAGCAACCCTTGCAGCTCTGCCTGCACCTGTTTATATGCCGGGTGGCAGCCAATTTAAGAACTTAACTCGCTAAATGTAAAAATAATTGCCACTAAAACCCCAAAAAACCAAAAGTTTTCTATGCACAAATAGCAAAAGTTTAGCTATCAAATGAACATGAATGCACAATGTGCCTAACTCAGTCTGTGTGTGTCTGTGTCTGTGTGGGTGTGGTGTGTTTGCTTGTTTGTGTGTGTGCATATGCCTGATTTAGTTATGCATTCATTTTGCTTTATGAACTTTTCATGGCTGAGTGCGTGTGTGTGTGACCAATTGGATTTCTTATGAATGCAACTTTTTGACTTTGTGTGGTCAAATGGCTTGCCAAAAAAGTTAAAAAGTTAATACGCTTCAGGCACAAATCCTTCTACCCTGCCTTTACGCCTTCAAAACTATTTGCTCAAATATTAATAAAGACAAAGTGTTAATAGAGACAGTTACTTGTAAAAGTTTTCGTTGAGCTAACGAAAATATAGGGCCAAAGGGCCAAAAGCTGTCGTTGTCAACTACATCGTGTCGTCAATCGAGATCGAAAATCTATAATAGGAATATCGTTCTATACAAATATAGCTATTTGGAATCATAATGAAATTATACTAAAACTTAATAGCCAAAATACAGCATTATTAATTAACAAGTTATTTGAATTAAAATCAAATGATTCTTTGAATTTATCTATCGATATCAGGGTATCGATAAATTTTCAAATTAAACTCTAAACTCTAAATATATCATATAGATATTTTCGTTTTGATAAGCAACGACATAAACTAGTGTTATCTCTATAATTGTATTGATAATTACAGTCCATGGTTAACATATAATCTGATAAATAAATAAAGTCGTGTCTCGATAATTCGTACCCCGCCAAATCGAAATTCGCGATAAATCGAACAAAAATTCTATCCCCTTGAAAGAAATTCGTGCTCAATAATTCTCGATAAATTGAAATTCTGTGTAAATCGAATTATAGGGATTCTACTATATATATATTCATATATTTACATATCGTGGCTTATCTATGAGGAAGTGCAGTCGTTGATTGCAGTTGCTGTTTGGTTTCAGCTGCCGCAATCGATGACAAATCAGGATTTAGGCATCGATAGATTCTCTTTTGGCTGAGCTCAGAATTCCTCCGATTTCGGTGTATTATCATATATCATATGCAATTAGCTATTATTCACAATCTATGGGTGTACGTGCAGTTGAGCCTGAGCAAAGCAAACTGTGTATGCAGAGTCGAGAGAAAAAGAGAGAGAGAGAGATAGGGAGACAGATAATAATGTATTAACCGATAAGGATAATAAAATTACCTCTTGTAATCTATGATAGATAGCAAGCAGGTGACACAGAAATGAGAGAGAGAGATATATATAGAGATAGAGATAGAGAGTTAGTGTTAGAGAGCGCTGATAAGTAATAACTGTCTGTCCCTGCTTGCTCAGTAAGTAAACCAATCGGGTATATCATTTGATGTCTTGATATTGCTGTTTTTGGACCACTACTTGATAGGCATTGAATTCGTTTAATTGATTCCTTAGAAACCCAAACCCTATCGATTCTTTAAAAACCCATAATATTTGAAATCAATCGTTATCTGCATCATAAAACAATTTCTCTCTCAAAATGAGATAGTGCGACGCAACTTGTGATTGGGCTGATAAAAATAACTTTTGTTTATGCCCGCTCACAAGAGAAATTGGTATAATATATAGATATATACATAAATATTAACATTCTCTGTTTATGCTTGTTCGATAAGTAAAGCGAGCAGATTCGTGAAATGTTATAAAATGGAAAGATATTAGCTCAAACTTGATGAGATATTATAAGGACTTAAGCTTAAACTGAAAACTCTTTTGGTCTATATATTTATATTTTATCTATATCATATATGATCTATAGCTTGATGAATTGTGATGATAATCTAAATAGCTATCAATCCGAGAGGGTATTGCACAGTCTTTATGTTATAATTGATTGAAATTTGTGGTCTTCTGTAGAGTGAGCGAGTATTGCGCAGTCAGTAACAATTGATAACAATAATCGACATGTATTTCGCTGTTGGAGCAATCCAAATTTCAGTCAGTCTTCATTTGCCGAATCGAAATGTTAACCAAACAACATTGCCTGATCGCTAGTGGCCCGATTGCCATGGGCTTGGCCCTAGCCACATTTGCCATTGATTCAAATTATGAATATCGCGATTGTAAGTAACAAATGTATAAGAATATGTTTACATACATAATGCGGATTGGTGCTAATTGTTGAACATTAAAATGCAGATGCCGCCTTTCTTAATATTTTGCGTTGCATGCAGTTGATGGCAACCATTTGGCTGCTCTTTGGCCTGCTGAAGAAGGATGCGATGCATAAGGAAAAATTTATGCTCTTTTGGCTTATTGTGTCAAGTGTTCTCTTCAGTTTCCTCTGCTACTTCTGTCTAATATATATAGGTAGAGAACTATTCGACTTTTACGACTTTATTGGATTTGTGGGGCAATTCTTTTTGCTTTGCCTCATTGTGGGCCTAACTGGTGAGTCGTTCAGTTGAGTTCAGATTGAGCTCAAAGTCTGCCAATTGATAATTGGAATATCTGAACAATAACAATTTTTATTGCAGCTCTTATGGGATATTTGCTGTATTTCGTCTATCAGAAATATGTGGAGATGACGAAGGAAATCGCAGAGACAGCTGCAGCACAAGTTCAAGTACCAAATCCAATTGTTCAAACCAAGGATCCGTTGCCTTCGTACGATCAATTAAATGTAACCATACAGAATTAATATGAGCCAAAGTTGATTTTCAACAAAAAGCGCAATAAAGTTGATAAGTAATCGAAGAGCGAGGGAGAGAGAGAAAGCGAGAGATCGAGTGAGTGAGAGAGAGCTGTAGTGAAAGAGAGTAAACAATCAAATAAAGATAAGCATACTATCAGCTATATACAAATATTGATTTACACTTATCATTGAGTTTAGTTAGCTTTGGAACGTTGTATTGCCATGTTTTCGCTCAAGCGATATATGGAAATTGGCATTTGCCTAGCCGTATTTGGCCTAACAATGGCCACAAATGCGCTGCCTTATCGCTGTAAGATCCACACATATATAAACTGTAAACATAGTATATACTAGACTGATATGAGTGTAAGCTCAATTTATATTTAGGGAATTTCAAATTGGAGGAAATACGCCTACTGCAATTTGCGGCCACTATGGCTCTGCTCTTTGGCGTGCTGAAGGCTCATAGCCAGCACAAGGATAAATTTCAGATATTCTGGATGATCGTAACCTCGATCACACTCATCGCTCTGCTGTATGCTGGCTTGCAGGAGATCGTCAGTCATCGCTCACTACTTGGCAGCACTTTGGCATGGGCGATTGCCTGTGAGTTTTTTTTGGCGAAAGATTTCATCTACATATACATATATATATAAAAAATTTGCTTTTTAAGTGCTCGTTGGAGGTCTGCTGAACATCATGTACAATCATTATGTGGAAACAACTATTGAAGCCGCTGAGAGCATCACTGAGATACTGCAAACACATCAGCCGCCGACGCTGAGCCCCAAGGGCCCGATAAACTCATTAGTTTATGGATAATTGGCCTAAATGAAACTCCATCATATTTATTGCGAATAAAAATTTGAAAATTTGTTGAAATGCAAAAAGCTTGAGTCGAGTTGTAGGTGCAGCTTTGCTAATTAAGCAGGCTTGCCCTTTTGCATTAATTTTAATTAAAAATTGTCTATTCCCATGCCACTTGACGATCAAAAGTTTTGTGAGTCAAACTTTTGTACAATTTGCATTTGCCAAAGCCAAAGCCAAAGCCAAGACGGAAGCCCAATGCCAAACAGCAATGCTTGAATTTATGTTATATAAATTGAATTGGAATGCTGTGCAAATGGGACAGGAAAAATTGCATAAATTACACGCGTATAAATTTAATTTGTGGAGGTAACAATTATTTTAATGCGCTCATTTCCAAGGCAGAAAAAAAAAAGTTGCAATAAAAGAAAAAACACTACAACTTTTCTAATATGCGCGACAAGCTGTAAGAAACAACAACAGCAACTTGAACAAAAATAAAAATAAAAATAAGAATAAGCACAAGGACAATTATTCCCGAAAGTGCTTGAAAGTTGAATTTAGCGAAATGAACCCGAATAAAATTGAAATCTCCCAAGCGTAAATAAACTTCGAGGCGAAAGCGCTCGACTAGCGCCATCTATTGTTTGGCAGCGCAAGCTGCTTGCACTCATTTGCCTTAATACATGTTTGTTTGCTTTAATATATAGAAATTCTTAAAGCAATTTTTTAGTGAATATATATACATATATGTTTTTAAATATATTAAAAAAATTTTTTTTTAAAATATTAAAACTCGTTTTTTTTTTTGCTTTTTCGATGCATTAAACAAAGCGAAATTATTTTATTTATTTTTTTCCTTTTCTTCTTTTTGTTCTGTTGTCTTATCAGACGTTCATGTTGATTGCGTCAGCTTAATAATAATAATATCGAATATACGTCAACTGTATTGAGGGGGTTTTCGGTGCAAACATGTCTAATCGTGTATATAACGCACCTGAATGTAATTCTATCGAAAGTTAATTAAAAGCTTTCTAAGTTTTTAAAAGCGTAGCTTTTATCTCTCTCTCGATCTATCTTTCAATCTATATCTCTCTTTCAATCTATGTCTCTCTCTCAATCTTGCGCTCCCTCAGTCTCTTTCACTCTCTCTCTGTCTCTCTCTATCTAGCAGCTGCATTATTGTGAATATGTCAAATCATTGAGATTAAATAACGGCAGCAGCATTTGGCCAGCAGCATTTGAGCACGTATTTATGTGGCTAAAGCGTGGCATAAAAAAATGATATTAAGCTGGCATTAAAATCATGGCCTGTCTGTGCTGGCTAGGGCTAAGGTCGAGGATGACAGCACAGGAAAAAAAATTAAAAAAAACTCCGAATCGACACAGTAAAATGGCCATTAAAATAATAAGACGACACCAATGGGCGACTGTCAGAGAGAAAGAGAGAAAGAGAGAGAGAGGGAGAGAGAGAGAAAGAGAGAGAGAGAGAGAGAGCGAGAGTGTGAGAGAGCTAATGGCCCAGGCCATGATCACACACACTGTGTGTATGTGTGTGTGCTTAAATATGAGCAGCACGTGCCGCAGGCCAACAATGAACTCAACATGAAGTCTTTCTCTCACTCTCACTCTTCCCCTCTCTGCTCTCTCTCTCTCTGCTGTCTGCTGTCTGCTTCGAGTACTTATGCAAATAATTTACATGGTTTTGTGAGTAGTGCTTAGTGGTTAGCAGTTGGCTCAATAAGCCTCCGCTTTCTGGCCAGCCATTTATGCATGTTTGTTTACCAGCCTTGCTGTTGCCTTAAATTTCAGCTTAAAGCTGATGCGAATGTTGATGCGAATGCTGAAGCAGTGCAGTGCCCCAGCTCGATGAGTCTGTGGCTCATTGATTAGCTGTGGCTACAAACAATTCATTAGCCGTTGACAGCTCAAGTCGCCAATTGACAAGGCCCACTCAAAATATGGCCAGCGCCGATGATGAGCCACGGCCATTTAGCCTGATTGGCACACATTAACAATGGCCAAGTGGCGTGGCGTGGCATGGCGTGGCATGGCGTGGCGTTGAAGAGAGTGCGCGACAATTGAATGCCATCAAATTAAAGCTAGTTACAAACAAGCAGCTGCCAGAGCAACTTGATATGGCCATAAATTGTTAGCCAGGCAGCTGACAGTTAATAGAGGTCAGCTCTAAGCTACACAAGGCTAACATGCTAAGCAGCAAATGCGATGCGTGATTATCTTAATTTATGCACAAGTGGCCAACGGCTAGTTGTTAGAGTACGTGTGTGTGTGTGTGTGTGTGTGTGAGTGTGCAGCTGGCAAAATAAATATAAATTGCAAAAACTGTCAAAGCCAAAAACCCAGAAAGATGGAGAATGCAATGTAAAACGCTTAAAGGCAAAACTGACTGGACTCTTGTGCAAGAGTGTGCGTGTGTGAGTCTATGTGTGTGTATGTGTGCTTTTGGCACAATAAAGAAATTTTTATCGCTGCCGCATTTAGACATTTGAAGTATGCGCTGCAAAATTTATTGTTGCCCCGTTCTTAGCTTGTGTTTCAATACAAAACCGATAAGGCACATACACAACTATACACACCCACACACACACACATACACATATATCCATTCGACCCCAACCGCTTGACGCCTTGGAATTTCAATTTCCATTTTGAGCTTTAAACAAAAACTTTGCGTACTTCGGCCAGTTGATTTTCTATAAAAATTTGAGCTTGGTCCAGCTTGTCAGCAAATGGGGCGTGGCAGTGATGTGAGGTACAGGCTGCTTTTTACCTGTTGAAAAATAGTTTTCCCATACCAATTTTCTAAATGCACGCCAAACGTCAAATGCAACAAATGATGAGCCGCAGCGCAGCAAAAGACCCGAGGGGCAAATGAAAGACAACGAAGAGGGAGGCAGAAAGAGAGTGAGAGAGAGAGATAGAGAGAGAGAGAGAGGGAGGGAGGGGGAGTGGGACGACAGTAGCTGAGGGGCGTGACAGAAAGCCAAGCGACAGAACTGTCATTGATTGTCACATATTGTGAGCCAGGGGGAAATGCGCTCTATCTGCTAGCTCTCTCTCTCTCTCTCTCTCTCTCTTATTGATGCAAAAAAGCTGTAATTGTGCGTGTTGCTGTTGCTGCTGCTGCTCTCGATTATGGCTAACAGCAATCAGCTTATAAATACTGCATGGACTCAACATTTGTTAAGCAATGCGAATGCTCCCCGAAGTGCTTCAATAATGCAAACGCAAGAACAAAGGAAAGGCAAACTGCAAAAAAAAGAGAGAGAGAAAAAAAGTAAACGTTGCTGACCATCAATGCATTTCCTGCCAAATGTTCTAGTAACAGTGACAGCAGCTGCTACTCCTGCTACTGCTGCTACTCCTGCTGCTGCTCCTGCTACCTGCTGCCACGTGACGTCAATGCAAATTGTTGAGCGATTGCAATGTTGCGTATACGCAATGTGTGCCCAAATTTATGGCAAATGTTGAGCAACTACATTTGCATGACAACTGCAAACGGGAAGGGCTTTAACTTCCAGTTAAGTGTAATATTAAATTTAATATTATATTTTTATAATTTCTATGCTATAATGACACGCACAAATAACAAAGACAACAACAATTATAATAAAAAAATTACATTTGTTTTATTTATTTTATTTTAGTATCAAATCGTTTCAAGTTGTTTGACATTTTTTTTTTTAATTTGTATATATTTCAGTCATAAAGTTAATTTTTTTTTTTTTTAAGTACATTGTTTATTAAAAAAAAATTGTAATTTTTTTGTGTTTTATTTATTTTAGGGGAATGAATAAAATATCTGAAATATACATAATATTAGTTAAATAAATAAATAAATAAATTGCTAATTTCAGTAAACATTTCATTAAAATTTATAGCTCCAAAAAGTATGCTACACTTTCTAAATTAAATGTAGGTGAAGATATGGCTTTAAAATAAACCAAAACAAAATTAAACCAATATATAAAACCATTTTTCTTTCCGTCGAAATTTAATTTCCTGCCACGCCCATTTGCTCAGCCTGTGCTGAAAAAAAAAAAGAAAACAAACAACGAGCTGTAATTAATTTCTTTTATAGCCTTGCCACATTTAACTAACAATTTCAGTGTTTTGCCTATTATTTTAATGGACTTGGGTTATAAACGCATAGCAAGGCAGTATTTCTATGATTTTTTTATTGTTCAGCAGCTGCGCCAGGCCAAGTGCGCTTTATTAACTTTTTTTTGTTCCCAGCTGCACAAGGTAAATGCGCTACACAAGAGTTGTTGTTGCTGTTGTTGTTGTTGCTATTGTTGTTGTCGCTTGGCACCTTTTTGTGAGCTGCTGCTGCTTCTGTTGTTGTTGCTGCTCCTGCTGCCGGGGTCATTGTCTTTTTGACCAGACACTAAAACGCCAGGCAGCGTCTGTTGGACGAGCACGTGTGTGAATCCTTTTACGTTCATTGTATGTATGTGTGTGTGTGTATAGAATTTGTATGCCCTGCGTGTGCGTGGCAAGCAGAATAATACACACAAAAAAAGGGCAACGGCTGAGAGCAACGCGCGCTTTCCACCCACTGCCATCTCTGGGGCATAATTTGCGTTTAATGAATTGTGCAAAAAAGATTTTTATTCACTTAGCACACACACACACACACACGCACACTCGAACACGCTCATATAAGGACAGCACATGTGTGTGTGGCAGAGGGTAGAGCATAAGCCGCTTAGCCAATATCATTTTGGGGCCAAGCAAATTGAAGGCACTCGCCCGGTCTCCCTACCCTCTCCCCACTCTAACACACTCTCTCTCTCTCTCACTCACTCTCTGTCTCCTACTGTCTCGCATTTTTTGACAAAAGCAGCTAATTCCTCTTAATGCCCGCTAGCAATTCGATCAATTATTTAGTCATTAATGTTGCTCGCCTCAATGCTCAATTTTGCAGTTTGATCGATAAATTTTAGGGCAGCCACGAATTCCCTGGGACATTTTTGATGGACCAAAAATGAATGTAATGAACTCGAGGACGACAGCAGCAGACAGCAGACAGTATTCAATCTATTGTTGAATAGACTTTATTCATGATTATTATGAAAATCTTTCAAAAATCTTTCATTCAAGCAAGTCTCATTAAAATCTATAAGAGAAACTTTAAGAATTTTGTTTGGCTGTTGCTGGGCAGCTGAAAAGGAAAAGAAAAGAAAAACAACTTAAAGAGCTCATTTAGCACTTGAAGCTGCCCATTACGCGCACACACATAGAGAAAGAGAGAGACAGAGAGAGTGTGAGCGAGAGAGACCAGCAATAGCAGCAGCAGCAGCTGTCAGTTCATCATTTCAAGTGCAACAACAACAACAACAACAACAATACTTAACACCACATCAACTTAAGATGCTAGCCGGCGTGACAACAACACACGCCAACTTTTCAAAGATATGCGAACAGTAACAAAAGGCAGCCCAAACACAAACGCATAAATAAAAACATACACAGACAATGAAAGAGAGAGAGAGAGAGAGAGAGAGACAGCGTAAGAGTGAAAGTAAAATGAGGAAAAGGAAGCGGTAATTTACACAGCCTCTTCGCGTGCGCCTCTCAACGTAAAACGTCGCAAACATTTTGCTGATATCGTCGCGCGTTTGGTTCCGCCCATTGCACGCATTTATCTGACGTCTTTAGATGCGTGCCATGCCGCCAAATATCCTGTAAAATACATGTGAGTCGGGTATGTGGGCATGTGAATATTAATTGAAGTCAAGAATAAAAGAAAGAAATCAAGTAAAAACTAAATTTCAATACTTTGCAAATGAATTTTAGCTGAATTTAATGAATAAACAATCGGTTATATCTATTTGTTGTTTCTGATATCTAAAAATATATTAATATATAAAATATAGAAATATATACTTTATAGTAATCCATTCATATTTTTGTATAAATATAAATTATTTGGAGTCCGAGTATTAACTTCAAAAAATTAATTAATTAATTAATAAGCAAAAAAAAAATGTCTTGTCTCAATATCTATATATGTTCTTTAATGGAATGAAAACTAATACAAAAAAACCTTTTTTATTGAAACAAAAATTGAAAATTGAAGTGAAGAAGAAGAGCGTAAAAATAAAAAATAATTAAAAATACATATGTAATTTTTTCTACAAAATTTTAGCACAACATTGTTTTACTAATGTTAAAAAAATTAGAAAAAATTAAATATTTATATATGTATACACATAAATATATTTCTTTTTAAATTATACAAAAAAAAAAAAAAAAAAAAAAATTAATTATAAAAATATATTACAATCTACATAAATGCTGCTCGTAAACTCTTAAATAAATTATATAAAATAAATAAATAAGTAAATAAATAAATTATGGACAAATATTTTCACAGAAAAAAAAAAATTAAACACCACACTTTTGTATGCAGTAAATTGATTAAAAATAAAGTGTCCCATATAAATAAATAAAAATAATTGACGTGAAAATAATAAAAAAAAGTACTTGATGTAAAACTATTCTCTAAAGTTTTAAATATAATACCTACTAAATATTATGTTTCTCAATTAATTACTTGAGCATGAGTACAGCTGACTGAATATAATGAAGTATTTATAAATTTTAGAGTCTCAGATTAAAATACATAAAATTCTAAATGGCATTCTCAATTTTTTATTTTTATTTTTTTTATTTTAATTAGCAATTCTGCAGCGCATCATCTAGCCATGCATTGCTCATTTGCGTTTTACACTTTCGTTTCTTTTCTTTTCTTCTCGATTCCTTTTCATTCGTCTCTTTTTTTCTAGAGCACTTTGGTACTCATTTCGCTGCATCGCTGTCTTTGGCTCGTGTCGATTGTCGCCTTCCGTTGTGGCCCAATCATTTTACGTTCCATAAAACATAAATAGAAATCGATGCTCAAGCCGCGCAGCCCCCAACTCTCGACTGCCCATTCTCCCGTTCGCTCTCCCTCTCCCACTCCCACTCCCACTCCTTAGCGCTGGCCAAGCCCCAACCTCAACCTCAAGCATTGGCAGTTTCATTGCCATTTCGATTGTCATTGTTTCGTCTGCCCAGCGACAATTTGAATTACCACGAAAAAAAAAAAAAAACAGAAATAGAGAAAACCAGAAGGAAAAACTCTGCCAAAGGTTGAGCCCACTGGCTGAGCGAGTGTAGAGGGGGCGAGGTGAGAGGCATGCTGTAAGCGCTGCGGGGGGCACTTGGCGTATGTCGCACGTAGTATCTGTTGTCTGTCCCTTAGACACTGTTGTTGTTGTTGTTGTTGTTGTTGCTTGATTGCTGCCGTCCTTGTCTCGGCATCGTAACGCGCTCCCCAGGGCAACATTTGGTGGTTTTGCTTCTTTTTTTCTTGTCTGTTTTTTTTTTTTTTTTTTTTTTTGTCAGCCTGTGGCATGCCAAGTCTATAATGCAGCATTATTTTATGTCGAGCCAAGCAATTTATTGAATTTTCTCCATGGCTGCCTGCACCTGCCCCGCTTCCGCCCCTCGGTAGTCCACACTCTCCATGTCTTATCATCAGTGCCTGAGTTTCATTTTGGTTTTTTGGTTCTTTGCAGTTTTCGGGCTCTTTTCGTGTTTTGTGTTGAAGTATTTTATGGCTCTTTTGCCGTATATCAATAAATTTATAATACATATGATAAAGTGCGTCAAATGATGATTGAAATTGAGCTAACCAATTTCCAATTGCTAAGTCGCCCGCCACGCACTGTCGTGATATCTTTCGTCAATGTTGTTGCAATGTGGCTGAAGGCAGTTCGATCAATGCACTAAACTCAAATTACTTTTTGCCTTTTGTGCAGCTCGAGAGGGAGTCAGCCTGCCGCTCTCCCTCTCTATTGCTCCCTCTCTTTCAATCTGGCTTTCTCCTTCTGTCTGTCTGTCTGTCTGTCTATCTGATATCCTTTGCCATTGGCTTGGGCTGGCAAAAAGTGTTAAGCAAAATGCAATTTGCAGCGCACATGTGACAAAAGTTGCAGTGCGGCTCAAGGGCGGTGAGGAAGGGGGCGCGGCTGCTGCTGCTGCTCCTGCTGCTGTTAAGCTGCTTAGCAACAGCTGAGCAAAGTCTGTCTGACTGGCTGCCTTTCAAGCAGTGCTCCCAATTCAATTGGCCCAATCAAATCAAATGGCAATTCCACTAAATTTCTGATTTTTATGCAAATTTAAACGAAATATTTGCATAGAGCTAATGTAAAAAGTGAGAAAGGGTAACTAGGGGGAGAGAAAGAGAGAGCAAGAGATAGAGAGGGTAAGTAAGGCATCGATTGTGGTCACGCCCACTATTTAACTGTGTGTGGCAGTCAAAAATTTAATTGCCTCAAATGTGTGCCCATGTGTATGTGTGTGTGTGTGTGTGTGTGAGTGTGTGTGTGTGTGTGTGTGTGTGTGTGTGTGTGTGTGTGTGTGCAAATCAACTGAACTCACATACACTTAATTACAGCACCGTTGGCAATAATTTATAATACTAATTAAAATTTGGAGCACGCACACACAGCCAGACACACACACACACACATACACACACACGTTTACATAATCAGGGGCAGAAGACACGCCGCTGGCATTGAAAATTTTCATTTGCATGCAGACAACAACTCATACACACACACACACACGCTGAGAGAGACACTCACGAATATTTGTGTATGTGTGTGTGAGTGAGTGTGTGACCTTTATCAATCAAATGTTAATTAAGTTTCAAGTCAGGCAAATGCCTAACCAACTCTAACAATGCCCACAGACTGCTCAAATATTAAATTGGTAGACCCCAAAAAGTCCTCCCACTTCCCCCAAAACACACACACACTCACACAGACACAGTCCGACAACTTAACCTGCCTTGGCTTAAAAATTATTGCGCATACGCCGCGTGTAACACAAGCCACAGTGCAAAATGCTTAAAAAATAATAAAAATAAAAAAAAAGGTAAAAAGCAAAGCACTTGACACACACACACAGAGACATCTTCGTCTGCAGGGAAAAGCGCAAGCGGAAACGGAAATGCTACGCAGCACGTGTCATCCGTTACCCATTCTCGCCTTCTCTAGATATCAGATTCTCCGACTCTCTCTCTCTCTCTCTCTCTCTCTCTCTCTCTCTCTCTCTCTCTTTGACATTGTCTGGCATGTTTGTAATGGTTTTTTGGTTAACATGCGCACAGATTGATGCCTGGCCAAATTGTACATAGCCGCAAATTGTGGCCATTTCGGTTGCTGTCAACGCATACCCAAAACACAGCCAGAGTTGGGGCGATGGACGAGGAAGCCGAGCAAGAGTGTCAGATAGAGTTGGTCACGTTTTTATGTCATTGCATTCGGAGAGATTTGTTGCGAACAGCAAAAGTTGTATTTATATTGTATAACAGTTATTTGCTCGGATCAAGGCTTGGAGCTGCATTTTAGTGCGTAACTATTGAGGTGGAAAATACAGAAAGCAGCACAAATCGGATAAGCCTAGGTCTTATATAGTTGGCATTAAGTGAGTCGAATCGAACTTTTTTATGGCATATCGATTTCAAGATTTATTGCTAAAATCTAGGAATATAACAAACTCTACTGTTTTATATTCTTTATAACAAATTGGAAAAGAATTTGTTATTAAAAAAATGGTTCATATTTTAAAGATATCATATATCGAATTTTATTTTATTTTATTTTCTTTTATTTTTTTTTTTTTTGCTTGAGCCTAAAACTTATTTATTCCTAGTAAAACTAATCTTTTTTTGTTTTATGTTTTTTTGTGTAATTGATTGAAATATTAAAAAAAAATTGAGCCAAATTCGATTGGTCTTTATCATACATATATATATTATATATATTATATATATATATGATTTGGCCTATTAGAAAAAGTCTTAAACAACAACAAACAAAGAGATTTTTTTTGTTTTATATTAAGTGGCAAATTAATTTTTTTTTAAACAATTAATAAAAAAAAAAAAACTAAAAAATAAATAAAATCAAAATCTATGATATTAAATATATGCAACAAATTTTAAAAGCAAAAATAAGGAATAGAATTAAAGATATACTAAAAAAATTAAATACATAGTATATATTTCTTAAAACAAAAAAAGGTAATTTTGAAAAAAAATATTATTTTTATTATTTTGTTGTTTATTTTTATTTTATATACATAATATATCCTAATGAAAGGAAAAAGGCATAAAATTACATTTTTATTTTTATTAACATTATTATTATTAATATTATTATTTATTTATTTATTTTTTTTTTTGCAATTTAATTCTTGAAATTTCTTCCGCTTGTCGTACATTTAATTTAAATTTATCAATTAATCAACTTTTGCTTCTAAGTTAGAAATAAAAATGTTATATTTCCTAGTCAAAATTTTAATTTAATTTACAATTAATATAAGTAATCCACTGAAATTCTTCTCTTTTCTTGTCCAGGGTATGCAACTCTGCAGCAACTTAACCAGCTAGCCATTTTCTTAGTACTTGCCCCCGAACGGCATTCAAATGGCCAAACAATGGCTAGCTGTTCATGCCAAAAAGGCAGCAAACAGGAGGCAGCAAGCAGCAGGCAGCTGGCTGGCGGCAGCATGCAACATGCCACAGGCAATGCGGTGCAAGACCAGAGGCAGCCATTGCAATGGAGCTGCTGCAGCTGCAGCCGAACAAAAGTCGAAAGCTGATGGCAGTCGTTGTCAGTTGTCTGACTGTCAGGCTGTCAGGCCATGTCAGACGCTGGCCAAAAGTGAGTTATATATTTCTACCCCCCCTCTCTCCCAGGCCAGCAATTTAACCACTTTATAAAATCAAATTAAAATCGAATAAATTTAACTAAAAATGTTTGCCTTGACATAAATGAATATTACTTAAGCGTTCACTCGACCTTCTTCATTGCTGTCTTGTTTATTGAATTAGCATAAGTGAGCAAAGGCTTAGCCTGTCTAACTACTTAACTAGTTAGTTAAAGCTAAATATGGAATTATATTTAATTATAAATTCTTTAACGAGCAATATTCGTCAAAATATTTGAGCTGAGCTCTCTGCTCTGCTCTGCTCTGCTATTTATTGCTCGTGTGCTCAGAATTGATGTTTTCACACGTCTTTTTTGGCAACTGCCAGATGGCAACTTGTGGCAACGTGTGGCATTCTGTGTGGCATTCTGTGTGGCATTGTGTGCGTGGCTAAGCGAAGTGACAAACGCTGCACAGCAAAAGGTCAGCAAGCAAATGCACCTTGTCTGTGCATTCACAGCCCAAAACCCAACCCAACCCAATCCAACCCAACCCAGCCCAACCCATTCAAGTCCAGGCGCACCCCATCCAGTCCAAGCCAACTCCTGCTGCCCTCATTGTCGCAGTTGTTGGCAGTTGTAAATGACAGACGTCAGAATGGCACAAAAGACAGCGTCTGGCGTGTGGATATGGATAAGGCGATCCCAGATGCTTTACAATCTCTGCCTGTGTCTGAGTGTGGCATAGACTGTGCGTTGCCATTGCGCTTGCAACATTTCAGCGCCACATTTCTGGCAGCCATCGATTTATTTGCACTGCTAATACTTGGCTGCCAGGACTTGTCCATCCTTTGGCGAAAACTTTGTCCCATCGATCTTGAGTTTTTCCCCGTTTTTTTTTTTTTTTTTTTTTTTTTTTTTTGCTGTCGGCTTCTCGTCAAGCAGCTCAAGTCTTACCTGCTTTTGCTTCGGTAATCAGCTTAAGCCTCTCTACATGGTGAGTGCTATGTCTCCCCCGCTTCCCTCTCTCTCGCCCTCCTCACTCTATGAGGGTAATTGCTCGTGAAGCGACTGTGAAAAATTGCATTTAAATTCGTTGGGGCAACTGTTAGTTGAAGCGTTGCTGCAACTCGGCCCAAAGCGTCCCCAACTGCCGCTGGGACAGCTGTCAATGTCAAAAAATTTCACAGTTTTTGACCGAAACACAGGACACGGGACAAAAAAACGCAGTTGAAATGCAATTTGGTTGAAACGATATATATTGCATGCATATTCAATGCAGGCCGTGCACCAAATTCGTGCCCCGCTCACGTGTTGGCCGGGTTAACTTAATTTGCCCAAAAACTTTGCCTTTTTTCAACACCACCAGAAATTCCAACCCCATAAAAAATAAAAACCAGAACAAACAGAGAAAGAGGCCTACAAATCGGGCACGAAATAATTGAATTTTCATTTCCGTTTTATGTGTTTACTTTTTGGCGCTGAACATTTCACGATTTCAACAGCCAACGGGCAATGGGCCTACAAATGAGACAGAGCCCAGGCGGGCATGGCCCTACCCACTTTTGGTTTTATATGCTCCACTTTTCCTACTGATTTCAACCTATTTGTATACAAAAGCTCAATTCTGTTGCCTTCCCACTCTCTAGCTCTCTCTCTCTCTCTCTCACTCTCTCTCGCACTCCGCCGTGGCTGGGGAAAAGTTTTTAAGTCAATTGTCAAAAAGTTTTTAACGTCTTTTGCTGGCGAACACGCCCACTTTTCAGCCTTGTACAACCGGCTTCCGTTGAAGCTGAAATTGAAATATAATTCGGTAAAGTTTTTGCCGTACGTGGCCATAAATCAATGGCAGCCAAAGAGGCGGACAACTCAAATTGATTTAAGCCTACCGATGCGTATGGTGGGCGTGGTCGCCAATCAAATGAGCCACTGTCACATAATGTGGTCAACAGCTGCTTGCTGAGCTCTCGATTGAAGGGTTTTCCGAGTAAATTAAACTTTTTGAAGAACTCGTTGAGCGAGGAATATGAATGGACCTAGACAAGGGCGTGAGCAATAGAAGAAGAAGAATTCTTTAAAGTTTTTTTTATTGAGCATCGTATTTATATTTATCTTTATCTTTTTCTTCATCTATTTTATCATAAGCGTGCATCAAGTTTGGCTCCAAGTGTTAAGGGATTCGTGTACATGCAGCAACTTGTAAGGGAATGAAGTAAAATACTTTTATGAGAATTTGATAGAAACATTGCCGGAGGATAACTCAAATACTCTGACTGCTTAGGAGACTTGCAAGCAATATATATATAAAATACTCATCAAGAGTCTTTTGGGAATCGACTATTTTTATGAGTATTTAATCTACATTTCTTACAAATTTGATGAACATGAGTCGAAAGAAATATGAGTTTATTGGGCGTTCAAGGGAATGCAAGAATTCAAGGAACTCAATTCGAATATTCTTGAAAATAAACTCAACTAATCCACTAACGAAATCCCATTAGATGTGGCTCTAAACACCAACCAGCTCCAATCATAAAGTTTTATGCATATTCACCTTTCAAATAAAGCTCAACTGACATGTTCACAATATTCATATGGCACTCATACTATTCACGTCAGGCACTCACAGCACAGCACTCACTCAACCGAGCAACTGTAGTTGGCATCCATTACGAAATGTTATGCATAGCCATTCGTCGCGGTTACTCATCACTCTCTCTCTCTATTTCTCTCTTTCTCTCTCTCTCGCATCATCTCACTCAGTTTTTGATGAGCAATTCGCGGCGTTCCGCTCTGAACTAAATATGCAAGCATCTTCGGGCTCTACGGGTTGTAAAATTTGCAACTATCCATAAAAAAAGACGAGAAAATGAAAGAATGATGGAGAGAGAGACAGAGTGTGAGCGAGAGAAAGGCAACAACCAGGGCAATCGCTCAACCGCAAATCGTGAGTTTTATGACTGATTCTGGCGTTGGCATCTGCTTTGCTCTAAGCACTTGCAATCACATTGCCTTTTTACAGTATTTTCTGCAGTTTTCAGTGTTCCCTTACACCCGCCTGATGAAAGACTTAAAGAGGTGTATTGGCTTTGCGACATGAATGTTCGATTGATGGCTTCAAAATTCCTCAAATTCTTTTTTCTTAGGGCTGGAACTAAAAATTCCTTTTTCTGCTTGACTCAGTCTGCTTTATCGATAAATATCGATTGATATCCTTCCTGCTCAGAAGTTTCTCTAGCAGCGCGGAGAGAGAGAACATTTTCGTTCTCTCTATTCGTTGAACTCAGCAAGTTTTAACTTGATTCATTATTGAGCTATTTTACAGTTAGACCTCAGCTTAAAGGCAGGTTGAATATCCCTATATCTTCTTTATCCGAATTATGAACGAGCATTATGCAGTCGGTTATAAATTGCATTGTTCTAGCTTGTTTATGTTGCTGCATTAAAAACAGTATAAACATGCGCCATGTTGTCTCATCGAAATATTCTCCTTGACCCTCGCCCACCTTGCTACGCTTTGTGCTGTTACTGTTGTTGTTGCTGTTGCTGTTGTTGTTGTTTTTGTCACATGTCAGCGAATGCTCGAAGCTCAAACCGTGCTTATTGCTTGGTTCATTTTGTGCTCAGCGCGTCACTTGCACATTTAATTAAGTTTACGGCACGCTGCACACGTAAAGGACGATGGGACAGGGGACGGCGGGGGATGGGCGGGACGAAGGATATCTGGCTGTTGAGCAGAGGGCAAAAGGGACGCTATTAATTAAATTGCTTTATACAGTTAAGTCGCCAAGCCAAAAACTTTTTTTGTATCTGTATCTGTGTATCTGTATGTGTGTGTGTGTATGTGTGAGTGTGTTTGTGTGCTTGTGTGTGTGTCAACAATCGGAATATTAACGAAGCAACTAATGAGACTTTACAAAAGGCGCGAAACATTCGCTATATTCTGTATCTCTCTCTCTCGCTCTCCAGCTCCTGCCCCCTCTCGCTCACTCATCTCTCTGGCTCTGTCGCAGACAGAAACTAACCGAAAGGCTTATTAAATGTTTGCTGTGTAGCGTATCCACCTGCCAACCATAAGATCAAAGGCCTGCCATTTCGTGAAATCCTTTCGGACTGCCACAAATCATGCATTGCCTGACAGACAGCGAGACAGACACATAGTACGTTCAATTATTGGCCAACTCCATCTCCATCTCCACTAACACTCCACTCCCACTCCCTCTCTCTCTCTCTCTCTCTCTTTCTCTAATGCTAAATCCGCTCAGTCTATCCGGCTGGCTGGCACTGGACCAAGCCTACCTACTTAGCCCTTGTAACATGGGTCGCTTTAATAAATAGCGACAACAAGCAGCACGAATCACTGGCTTAACTGAAGACGACCTTTGAAGAGTATTTGCCTAAGAAAATGCTACTGACTTGAGTCGCCATCTCCTGAAACTCTTTTCAAGGAATTGCCCATGAAATCTGAAGGCAATAAGAGAACGATAGAACAGAAGGAACTGCTGTCTATGCCATATAATAATAATAATTATAAATAATAATGTACATCATATGCATAATTAAGCATTTATTTAGTTATTCCGATTTAACTATAACTACATATAAACAACTTAAACGGTCTTCTGCAGTTACTCTTTGTCTCTTGCATTCGTTAGACAGACAGGCAGAGAGCCAGACGGAGAGACCGACAGAGAGACACACAGGGAGACAGAAAGAGAGACAGATATACAGACCGTAATATGAACAGATATTGCCTGTAAATGTGTTCGTAACACTGTGTGTATATCTCTCTCTTTCTGCCTCCCTGTAGATCTCTCTCTCTCAGTCAGTCTGTCTAACCAAGCAGAACACGAAGAAAAGGTACCAAAGATCATTTCACTTCTTTATATGTGTGCAGCAGCATTCATTTCGTATTTATAGCTGAGTAAAACGAAGTGAGAGTGCTTACAGCAACAGAGGCTGTTCCTATTGGTCAATTCAAGTTCGACTGCAACGAGCTCTACCTGAGGCCGAACTCAACGACTGAGCGCGACGTAGGCTTTGAGTGAAAGTCGCCCTATATAATGGGCAGCACCGGGAGCATTTCTTCAGTCGTCCAGACCTGATGGGGGTCAATCGTAGAGTGCAGTAAAGTGAAGTGAGGTGAACTGAAGAGGAGTGTGATCAGGAAATACTTAGGAGAAATTCTGCGACAAAATACTTGGAGGAAATAGACTTAGAAGAAACTCTGCGACAAAATACTTGGAGGAAATAGACTTAGAAGAAATTTCTCGAGCAAACATTCAAATTCTTAGAAGACATTGTTAGAGGAAACACTTAGAAGAAATATTGAGAGGAAACACTTAGAAGAAATAGATTATATCCTTAGTGGAAGCACATGAAAGAAATATTGAGTGGAAATACTTAGAGGAGAAGAATATGGAGACCACATTTTGCGAATCTTCAGAAGCATCATCTTACAAAATTTATCAAAACAAGCATAGCTTTTGTTTCACTAAATGAATAGTTATTGAGGAAATCATAGAGAGGAATTGATAGTTGTTTCAGTTGTATTCACTGTTTCTGTTTACTTTAATCTAACTGGTTTCTGAATGCCATTCAACTCGCTCTACACTCTACTCTACTAATCCTTGGCTAATCGATTCACTATGGATTTGACTAACTGCTGCTTGTATCCCATATACGCTCTTTGGTTATTTGATCCATATTTTACTTTTATTCGCAGTTTATTCATTTCTCATTTATTCACTATCCGCAGATTTTGTAACTTTTTGTTTTTAATCTCTGTCAACTGCGCTCCTCTGCACTCTTCTTGTTGTACCAGCTCTCAGCATTAATATTCTCACAATAATTTCCATTCCATTTCCTGGAACATCTGTTGCTCTAGTGCAGCCTCACTTCAAAGTTATGAGCTCTCTTAAACAACCCTCGCCTTACGATTTGATACGTCTGCAGAACCCGTTTGCAGTCAGTCAAGAGCAGCCAAGATAAACATATGTAGAGAATGTGGCAGAAGCTCATTAAATATTTAAACCGCTTGCCGTACGTAAATCCAAATCGACTTATATTAAATACGCTCAAAACAAACAGCAGAGAACCGTTAAGCAGCGAGTAGAAAAAAGAGCCAACGGGCATAGAATGTGGAGATCCCAAGTGCAGCAGCAGCAGCAGCAGGAGGAAAAAGCAACAGCAGCAGGAGCAGGAACAGCAGTAAAAAATTCAGTTCCAGCTGGATTCCGTTTCCATTGACAAAGTTAAGAGTTGGGAGTTGTTGGCTCATGCCAATCGGTTTGTGGCATTTACATTTAAGCTGATAAGCAAAGTGCTGCCGCCTGCAAGGGCAGGTGTCACTCACCTGCGTCAGCTGCTGTTGTGCGAGCATCGAGTGTCGCAAGCGTTGGAAATTTACATTTGAGGCACGCACTTTACATTATTAATGCCAGACACTAAAGGTGTCGAACAGCAACAAAAATTAGTTGCCAACGGTAAATTATACCTGCATATGTGTGGGTGTATGTCTGTGTGGGTGTGTGTGTGTGTGTGCCATTTGGCAAATGTATCGCATTTCGCTTGGCGTGTTTGCACATCTCAGAGAATTTTCCAATTTTTGCTGCTAATATTTATTAATCAAGTAATAGCAATACACGCAAACACACACACACATATACGACGTATGTGTGCGCTCGCTTATGAATATATGAGTGAGGCACTTGTGCGTGCATTGTTTTTTTGTTCTTGTTGTTATTTGATTTTTTGCACAAAAATTGATTGGAAATTTATAAGCTAAACTTTTTCACAGCATTCTCTTTTGACTTGGAAAAAAAGAAATAAGAATGTTTGCAGTCGAGCGTAAGCGATAGCATAATACTCGCTGCGTGGGTATGTGGGAATATAATCATATAAATAGAACCATAGCAGTAATGCCCATACCAAAACTCTCTAACCTCTCTAAGAGGTCTGCATTCCTGGGCCTATTTTACATATAATAAGCAATACACAGGCATGAGACCAAGCCAATAGACTCTCTTTTGACTAGCTGGACGAGCATCGGAAACTTTTTCTCTGTGGCTGAAATTTTTCTGTTTTTCGTATCTGCCGCCATTCGCAGCACTTGAAAAGGTCGCCGCTTGTGCGCAGAGTGTGAGTATTAGTGAGTGTGTCTGTGTGTAGTGTTTGGCTATTGAGTTTTCCTATATTGCCTGGCCATATGCTGAATTACAAGTGGAAACTTTAACGTGCTTTCAAAAACAAAAACTTGAACTGGATTTACATAAAAAACTCATTTGATATATACGCAAACCATAGCGAATATATGCATATACATATATGTATATGTATATTGATATTCATACATATGTATATATACAAAGTTGGCTTTGTCACAATTCAGGCTGTCTGTCAAAGTGCGGCTGATAGGGCGCCAAACTAAAGCAAATCATTCAACGTAAAAACCTCGTAACGTGCACATCACAAAAAGTAAGTGAAACAAATATTTAGAAATCAAATAAAATATAAAAAGTAAATAAAATAAAATTCAAATTTATTTGGTAAACAAATTCCAAAACCAAATTAAATACTTTGAATCAACAAAATATTAAAAGTGAAAAATGTATATATATATAAAAAGTTTATAAAAATATACAAAATTTTTGCACAATTTTTTTTGTAAATATATGTCAGACTAAAAGTAAATTTTGAAAAAATTTTAGGCTGTCAATATAAGCAGCAAAAATATAAATCTTAAAAATATTATAAAAGGAAAATTTTGGTGAAAGTGAAAATGTAATAAAAAGTGTTAAATAATAAAAACAGTAAAATTTAAATTTAAAAAAAAATATATATATATTAGGAAACGAAATGTATAAATTTAAAAAAAAAAATGCATTAAAAATAATAATAATAACATATAGTTTATAAAATATATAATAATATATAATTTAAGTAATGTATTACATCGTGAACCTATTTTAATGCTGTCCTACTCTCTACATACTCAGCTCTTTCAACTTGTATTCTCATGCAAAGATCTTTCAATTACTGCCGAAAATAAAAGACCCCAAGACGAACTATGGAGAAGCTATTTGTTAACATTTTGATATTGATTTCTTGTGAGTATATAAAATAAAATTAACATGCCGAAATATTTATTGTGAGCCTGCTGCACACACACAGATGGATGGCTGTTGGGGTCATGCCAGGCAATGCTCATCAGAGATGGCGATGGGCTCCTCAATGCCACAGATGCAAACGGCATCAACAACAACAACTACAATTACAACAATGAATCGGTAATGCCTGTTTTGGCCACAGCCTTGGGCACTGCAGCCATGTCCGATAAGCAACAAGTTAAAAATGCGAGCGAAGCTGCCGCAGCAACTGCTGCCGAGATAGCAGCAACAACTATTGCCGACAAGGATAAGGACAAGGACAGGGAGCTGGAGCCATCGAGTGATTTGCCTGCTCATTTACATCGCAATAAGCGTCGCATGTCTGCCGTAGAGGCCTTGCATCATGGCCGACGTCACTATCCACCAGCAGCTGCTGCACTACCATCTGAAGCAGCAGCCGTACCACCTTATGTCTATTATAATAAGATGATATCGCCGGATGGCAAGCAGGAGCTGAAGGAATTTCAATTGCTGTCACCGAATATGGTCATTGAGAGCGTGCAGCATGATATGAATTATGGGCCAGCTGCCGATCTGGGCGGCGGCGTTTTGCTGCTGAATTCCGATAACAATTTGAACGGGCATATTCGTGCTTTGGCACCCAAGCCACCCAGGCATCATCACAAACACAAATCATCGCTGGCCCTGCCGCCCTTTCTGTTCCTGCTGCAGCAGATGCTGCAGCCGAACCTGAACATCGAAATGGAGCCCACACTGCCGCAGCCACAGCCTCGCAGCCGCTTGGAGACGCCTCTCTATCAGTTCCTTGACAGTGCCGTGGACAATGCTTTGCGCAATAATCATGAGGTCTATGAGCACTTCATAAGCGATCACGATAATGAGCTCAACGAGAAGGACAAGGACAAAGAGAAGGACAAGGATATGGAGAAGGATAAACTGAAGGACGCCATTGACATGCTGCCCATGCAAAAGGCAGCCGAGAAGGCCAAGCCCAAGGAGGACGAACTGCTTGTTAGCTGTCCCATACATCATGAGCATCGTACCAACATCAATGGCGATATGGTCAACGATGATGTTGTCCTGGTCAACGAGTGTCACATTGTCTAGGCATCAGCATAATTAGTCTTGTCTCAGTGTCTATTCGCAGCCTCATCATCCACAGTAGGAACCGATAGTCTAGGTTAGCTTGAGTTGGTTAGTCTTTAGCTGAGTTAGCTTTATTTTTGGCCTACTCCAGATGTAACAAAATTTTAGTTAGGTTTCAGTTTAGTTAAGCTTGTGGAGTAGCATTCAATCAACTCTCCACACTGACCATTCGTGTGTTCTCAAATTGTTTAGAGTTACTTTTTTTTTGGGTTTAACAAGTTCTACACTTGATGTCAAATGAAAAAAAAAAATAAATAAATAAAAAAAAAATGGGAGTGGTCTTCCAGAAAAACGCTCAATATTATTTTATGATTTTTTAATTAAGTAATTCTTAATGATGGCTTGCCATATGAAATTGTGCAATTATGTCTTTAGGCATTGCTTATATATACTTTGTTCAATATATACAGCTAATATTCCAAGTAAAAAATAATCATGGCTAGTCTTATTTGATTTGCAGTCTTATATATAAATTTGTATATATATTTTTTTTTTATCTTCATATAGAACCTCGTAAATCTTTTATCCATAAACTTTGTTTCAATTTCAATATTTACAATTCTTTAATATATAGAATAATCATATGACCGCCGAGATCCAATGGTTTAATAGTTCAAGCAAATATCTAACGTTGCTTTTTCAAATTTTTAGATTAGTAAAACTGTAGTCTATAAATGGAGTTACATTTTACTATAGAAAAAAATATTTTACGGGTTTCACAAATAATTCAGATATGATACAGATACACACTTACTTTGTTCAATATATTTTAGTATTTAAACTTTTATGTAACATTTCCCAAAAAAAAAAAAAAAAATTAATTTACAGCTTTGACAACAATTTTTAAGCAGAATGAAAATACAAGATTCTGTAAAATATCTACACAGTTCGTGCATTAGGTTGACAACATTGAGATATAAATAGAAATTTATTCTGTGCGCGAACTCAGCAATTTACACTTCAGCTTGAAGTTAACGCGCAATGAAATCAGTTTAAAGTCCTTAAAATTTGTGTATGTCTGTCTAAGGATTCAGCTTAAGCAGGTTCCTCTTGCTCTAATCCTTTTCTCTGTCAAATCATTGACTTCAAAACTCACTTAAGTTTTTCTCAGAATTCCTTTCATTACGTATAAGAGAGCTGGCTGCTTGAGCTCGTTCGTGTGCGAATTTATGTCTCCTTATTTTTCATTGCTGCAAACTTGTTTCAATCTAGCTTAAAATAAAAGCAGAACACGGCGAGGGCCTTCAGCCAATAGCCATGTTACCTGCATGTTCACCTGTTGCTCTGAATGCCTTGATAATAATTTCGCTATGCGTATTTGCAGTTAAATCTTGCTGCTGCTCTTCAGTTAGAGTAGATGAAGAGAATAGCATATATATATATGAATATAGTCAGTTTTTATGTTAATATCAGTTTTTATGTTAATATCAGCCTCATTTCTGCATAGCCTTATACATTCATATATACTCACGCACTTATGTATATATTCATATCTTGCTTAATCACTCAAATCAAGTCTCTAAGACATCCATTCGCCAGTGTCAAACTGTAAGATTACATACATAGATGTCTTGTGGTTAGGGTGGTTAGAATGCTAAAATTATCTTGTGGCTTTCTAAATATCATAAATAATTAAAGAACCAAATTCAATTTGAGCAAACATATCAGTTATTAACTGAAAATCCTCTGAGAAAATCCAAATCTTAACTCAACTAAAATGGCCCAAATGCAGAAATGTCACATAAAAATCAATTTGCATGTGTGCAGCTGTCGAAATTTGATATGCTGCGTGAGCAAATAGTGTACACTGAGCTACAAGCAAATATATTTCACACACACACACACACACAGAGTCACAGGTTACTTGCGCCTGAGGCAAAAGTTTTGCCTGCTGTTGCCTGCTGAAAGCTGCTAATTTCTAATACAATAAAACTAATGTAAATTGCCACTTGACGTCTCCAAGTGTGTGTGCATGTGTGTGAGTGTGGGTGTGTGTGTGAGTGTGCAATACATGTACAGTAAATGGAGCACATAATGTGCTGAAAGTCGAAAGAGCATTGAAAGACAAACCCCAGCCAAACCGAATGCCAAAGCGAATGTCATGGATGCTTTAGCAGCAGCATAAATACAAATTTGCTTTACAAATGCACAGCAGCAAAAGCGGGAGAGGTGGCACATATATATGTGTGCGTGTGTGTGTGTGTGTGTGCTTCAGTTGATGTGTGAATGTTGCCTTAAGTGTACATTCAATGTACATAAGTGCATACAAATACGCTAGGGTAAGCCATTATACATAAGCTTATGTAACAAACACGTTTGTGTGTGTGTGTGTGTGTGAAAAGCAGAAAAGTGCAACGCAGCATTCGTAAATTGCGTAGCTGCTCTGCCATTGTCCCTGGGGTGTTAACTGGACTGTAAATGTGAATGTATGTGCGAGAGTGACGTGACGCCCCCTGCCGCCCCCCTGCCACCCAATGCCACGCCCCACTAAGCCAAGTCAACGCTTGGCCATATTGGATTGGATTGGATATATATGTATATGTGTATGTATTGCTTTCTCTTATATCCATATATTTATATACAAATTGTAAATAATAAATGCAGTTGACAATGCATCACATTTGACTCGTTGACTCATAGCAACAGCAGCGAATGGCAATCCCAATCGTTCCAGCTGGGGTCGCCAACCTATGATGGGGCTGGGTATGATGGGGGTTAAAGTATAACAAGTGCATTAGCTAGAGAAATGCATGGCTTATGATTTCAATGACAGCAGCATCATCATCAGCATTAACAGATAATAGAGTACTCGGCAAACCCTTCAAATGCGCCCATAAAAAAAAAAAAGAAAACAAATGAGAAAACGAAGAAGAAGAAAAACTACTAATGCTACAACTATATAATTTGATTAAATTTGCTTTTGAGTAGGAACCGAAACTGAAATGAAGACAACTTTTATTTGTAATTTTGTTTTTTTTTTCTCTTCCAACACAAATTTATGGCAAGCGGAAGTAAAGTAGAAGTGGGAGACGCAGAGGGAATGTTGTAGCAGGGGATGGGGTAGCCATAAGCAGGCCATCAGACAAAGCGTTGCTAGGGCTTCTATTGCCATTCGGTTAAGTTGTTGATACTTTGGCTGCTGTTGCTATTGCTGGCTCTGTAACGGTTATGGCTGTCATTTGGCAGCTTGTAATTATGTTTTTGCCACAAGTTGTTGCCACACCCATTCACCCACTCGCCCATCCATTCCTCCATCCTCCTTCCCCCTTTTTCGTTGAAAAACTTCTTATCGAGATTTC
Source organism: Drosophila mojavensis (assembly GCF_018153725.1). Lineage (NCBI taxonomy): Eukaryota > Metazoa > Arthropoda > Insecta > Diptera > Drosophilidae > Drosophila > Drosophila mojavensis. The sequence continues at coordinate 6,583,279 of NW_025318906.1, read as the reverse complement.
ATAGTCAAAAACCATGACGGCAACAGCATCAAATTCAATTGAACTGTTGAGTCAGCGACAGGCAGTCAACTATAGACAACACAGGCATTCACAGAAGTCACTAAGCAAATGCCACGCCCACTCGCACTTGAAGTCCATTAAAGCTAATTTGCTAAGCAAAGTTTTCCATGGATGAAAATGGCAAATATCAAGTATCAGCAAAATGGTTTAATAAGCAGCCTCGAAATTTGTTTACTCCCAGATTCTTCAAATATCATTAAAGAACTTTTAAAGTGGAAATTTAGATTATATTATGGGCTGTAGTATAGATAAAGACTTAAGCTTATAAATGTGCTTGTTATGCTTACGATTTTACTTGGTTGTTTAGATGAAGATTTTGTGTCGTTTTCTTGTTGTTTTGCTGTCGCTTAAGCTGCTGACCCAGAGATGGCGCTAAGATGAAAGGAAAGCCAACTGAAATATAGTTATTTCATACGGGACAAGGGAAGGAGATGAGAAATTCTAGCTGCTGCTGTGGGAAAACTTTCAGTTTGAGAGAAGTAGGGGGAAGTACGAGATTTCATATAATTGAAATATATATGTACATATTTATCAAGATATATGTATGAAGTACTCTAAACTTTAGCTTCTTAGGCTTAATTTTTAAATATTTTGAGAGCTTAAGAAGTCAGTTCCTTAGCAGCTGGAATTGCAGTTTCTTTGTCTGTTTATTTTATTTTATTATTTATTTTTATTTTTATTTTATTTTTTTTTTTTTTTAATGATCAACAATGGGTGCTTAAGCTAGTCTTTCCATTTAATATGTTTCTACTTAAGATGATGTTAACTTGTATTCATATTATTCGTAGGTAACGCAAATTAAAATGCTTTAAGCTACTGGCCAACAGATATCGCTAAGCTTAAGGACAAACACAAATAATCACATTTTTGTCAAAACAAACTTGGAAAAATAATCCAACAGTGTATATACTGTGCTACAGATAAGCCTCTAGCTTAATGGCTGTGCTCTTATATAATAACAGTATATATATAACATAAATATGTGTATGCAGAGAAACATATAAGTATTTCTTTACATTTACATGAAAAAAAATTCAACATTGAAGTTATCATAATGAAATGATAGAATATTAAATTTATTATTATTATTATTTTTTAATAAATCTTTTTATATATAAATATACCAAAAATGATTTATATATATATTATTATATATTATATAAAAATGAATAATATATATTTTATATTTCTATAGACACTATATTAATAATAAAATAATAATCTAATCAAATATATTTAAATATAAAAATATGTATATCTTTTTTTTTTTCTATATATTTAATCTTTATATGCCAATTTTGATATTTTTTTTCTAAAAAAAAATAAATTTATGTATTAAAATTAATATATTTGTTTCTGACTTTCTACAGTTGATATATATATTTATACTTTCATATATAGCCAATGTATATACATATATACTTGTATTCCAGTAACCTTTTTCAATTTTCGGCCAACAAACAAAAGAAGCGAAGGGTATTGTAAAATTTTCAGCCTGTCAGCCAGCACGAACTCTTTCATATTTATAGCTATCATATGTCTGTATGTATGCATTTCAATATCTGTGTATGGGATCCCTTTGTAGGTTCATCAGGAAGCTATATGGGCTGCCGTAGGTTAAGTCGCCCTATATACATACATATATGTGTACCCATTTTAATATATATGTGTATATATGTAAATATTTATATGTCGTCCTGAACGTGTGCTTTTCATTGCTTTCACGGCTGTCATACACGGCGTATGCGTCATCTGACAAAAGCATTATGCAAATTTGGGCGCATCAGCTTCAATTGCAGGACATACACACACACACACAAATCAGTCACACGCACTCGACAGCTTGAAAAAGCTAATGTTATTTATTTTGCTTGGCATCTGGCAATCCAAGCCAAACAAACAGCAACAAAAAGATAAGAGTAGCTGAGTGAAGAAAAATAAAAAAAAAAAATGAGAGAGAAATGCAAAGCAAAAGGAATTCAAAGGCATTGCAATGCCTGCCGACACTTGGAAATCAATAGGAAATCTAGGAGCAGTGTTTGGGACGCCTGCAGACACATCAAAGCGGCTTAAATTGCGGCAGAGATCCATTTAAATTGTCAACAGCAGCGTGCGAGGCGTTGGGGCATGCTACAAATTTATGTTGCATGCAACGCCCCGTTCGAGTGTTGTGGCTTTTAATTGAGTCATGCCAGTTGCTCGAAAATTTCATGTAGTTGTTGCTGCTGCTGCTGATGCTGCTGCTGATGCTGCTGCTGCTGCTGTTGCTGCTGCTGGCTGCTCTTGTTGGCCAAGTCAAATTTATTTGCAAACGCGTTGCTACAAAAACCACATGAGAGGCAGGAGATGCAAAAAACAGCAGAGAGAAGAAGCAGAAGAGAGAGAGAGAGAGATAGTGGGTGTCTCTATATATGGGGCATGCAGCGTGTTGCGTGCAACTTTTACAAGTGAAAACTTGGCTGTCAGAGATACTTTATGTGCAAATTTTTGGTTGGGCAAGATACACAATGCAGCTACAATGGCAACAAGCAAACGCACAGAGAGAGAGAGAGAGAGAGAGAGACGGAGAGAGAGAGAGAGGAAGACGGACGCAGAGGCACGCACACACTTGGTCAGCAGTTTGCTATTGCTGCGGCTGTCAGTTGGTAAGTCATTTGCATGCACGCACACACACATAGAGATTATGTGTGAGAGAGAGAGAGAGAGAGAGAGTGACAGAGAGATAGGGGAAGAGGTACACGCAGCACAAATACGAATACCAACGGGGCATGCATGACAAACAACAACAACAATGAAAGTAGTCAGTGAACAACTATAAGTAAGAGACTTTTAATTGCAAGTGCACGACTAGCAGATGCCCTGCAGCAAGCAAAGAGCTGCTTACCCATGGCAGCAGCAGTAACAGAAGCAATCAGATATTCCAACACACACACACACAAGCATTAGCATAGCCTCATTCCAGCTGCGCTCCACTATACACACCTCCACATATATAGATGCACACATACGCACACATGCATACACTCTTATTAGCATAGACTCTCTTATCTCTTATCCAGTAGCTGCGGCTTCTTCATTTTCTGGAGCAGCTTAGGCTTTAGATAGGTAATGCAATTTTGAGTGTAAAAATATTTAATCTAAGTGAATTTCTAGAACAAGATTTCTATCAAGATTCTTTGGCAAGACTTCAAGGTACTTAAAATATCAGATATACTCCCTGATGGCTTCACATCATAACAGCCTGCTCAGGCGACTAAGTAAAGCAGCTAGGCACAGGTTCTCTAGAGAGGACTTAACTGTCATTAAAGTTTAAAAAACATTCATGATTGAAGAGATTTTTAGTTTGTGTAAATAATTATTAAAAATCAGAATCATAAATAGCTAACTTGAAATCCCTTTATTCCCTAGTTTAAGTAAAATAGAGACGCTGATGGGCAAACGTAGGAATAGAGAGCATAAATAGATCTATTCACTGCATAATAATATAAATTCTTTATGCTATCAATTTTCTCTGCTTTTCCCACTTCACAAATCTTCTACCTTCCCATTTGACATACATACCTGGCAGGCAGCACCAATCGACCCTTTCTACGCATTTTCAATAGGTTGCAGGGTATGAAAATGCCTTTGCTAGCAAGTTGAAACAAACGGCAACAACAAATTGACCGCCTGTTAGCATATAAATCACGTTGTAAAAGATAAATTGAAAGCTGTCCCATGCTCCAGCAACTCTGTACCTGCTGAGCCACCTGTCGTTCCCCCTTTCCCGTCGTCCCGCTTATGCAATTAACATACGCAGCAACAACAGCAATGGGAAATTGGCAAATGTTACTCCAAAAACTACAGTTTGACAAATTCCAGTTCAGATCCCCTTCGTTAGCCCATGCACTCGACTTGCCTCAACTCGCCTCGCCATAGTCGAAGTAAATATTAAACACAGCTAAGCAATATAAATTACAGTTAAGCAGCTTACAGAGAGAGAGTGGGGGAGAGAGCGAGAGATACAGTGAGAGACAGAGAAGGGGTGAAACAGAGTGCTTTAATTGTTGTTAATCTGATTTTGTGGGCGGACAGTAATGGAAACACCACACTCACGAGATTTTACGCCGTTTCTATAAATTTAGGAATTAAACTCATTTCTATTAGTTTCAACTCCATTTGCTATGCGTTTTTGGGTTTTCCTTTTAGACTCTGTTTTTGCTTCGCTCTCCAACTCTCACCCTCGTCTCTATCTCTCTGCCTTCCTCACTCTTTCAGTGTAATCGAGCTCTATGGTGTCCTAATGTGCCTTAATAGTGTTTAATGTTTTTATGTTTAACACCTTTCTATGTGATTCTCATAAATTTAAGCACTATCTACTTTATTTTCAATCTATAATATAATATATAAAAACCTTTTTTAAACAAGAAAAGAACAGACCCTTTCTTCTGTATTTATTATTGCTTTTATTTATTTGTATGCTTCGTAGAAAATTTGTTATGCCTTCATTTGCAGGCAAATCAACAATGAAACCACTTTGATACAATAAAAGTTTCTTAAAGTCCTTAAAACAATTTTCGAATATCGCAAAGAACAAATCATCAATTGTCACTTTGGCATCATTTGTCTTTAGAATACACTCAAAAAACTTTTCTAGCTTATCAATTATCAGTTAATCTAAGCAATTGAATGCCCAGCTCATAATTTGCACATGCGAAGCAACAGCTCAAAGTTGAAGACTTTTCATTCAATGCCTCGAGCCTTTGACTGTATTTCTTTCGCACTCTAACACCACCTCTCTCTCTCTTTCTCTCTCTTGCGTGGTCTACATTTGACCCAAACTGAAATGCGCAAAAAGCCAACTTGTTTTCATAGTTGGGATAAACACATTTAGCCTTAGACCCCGGTCTGAGGACTTGTTTGCTTGTTTATGCGAATCGCTTATTAGATCTGATTATTATTAATATATTTGAACAATGGACGCCCTTTCAGACTTTTGCCAGTGGGCGACATTATCAGATTAACTATGCTTTTATTTTACACCATTTACAAGCTGACTCTCTCTCTCTCTCTCTCTCTCTCTCTCTCTCTCTCTCGTTCTCTCTTTCTGTCTGTCTGTCTGGCCCTTTTCATTACCTGTCCGTCAATCCTTGCGTCAGGTGCTGGAGCATTTTATTATTTAAGCTGCTTCATTATGCTGCCATTGCCACTTGTTGGCATGGCAATAGATAAGCCACCTTGACCATAAGCCCGATTAGAGCAGTCAACTGCAGCCGCGAACGCGCAATGCAGTCCAGCTTCCATTTTAATAACATTTAGTGGTCGGAGTGCAATTTAAGAGCTGTTCGCTTAATGTCTCGCATAATGCTTAAGTGGCTGAGCGAGGCACTAAAGATTAATGTCTATAAACATATGTTTATATGTAGATATAAACGCATACATATATATGTATATAAGTATCTATATGTGTAGGTATATACATACATATGTCGACATGTTTGTATATCTAAGCTCAAATTTAAGATTTTATAAATATAAACATTTAAACTTAGTGGAATATAAATATGAGAAAGGAATACAAATACTGAAGATTTTTCTTAAATATATAAATAAATAATAATTTAATATGATAAAATAGAAAATATATATATATATATATATATATATATATTTTTTTTTTTTTTTTTTTTTTTTTTTTGTCAAATATTTTGACACTCTTAATTTTAATATATTTTTTAATTTAAAAAAATTTTTTTTTCTTATTTTTTTCTTATTTTATATTTCTAATTTTTTTCATTTTTTACTTATTTTTTTTTTTATTTATTTCATAATTAATTTATTTTTATTATTTCAGTTTTTTATTTAAGTTTTGGATTCATAATTAACTTTTTTATTTCGAACTATTTTAATTTATTTATATTACATTGATAAGTCTATCAAAATATAATACAAAAATTGTTTTATACAGTCCCATTGGGTTATGTTTTCATATGTAACAACTCTTTAATTTGTATACCCATAAAATAAATAGATTTGCTTTAAACTGTGCTACTTTTGCCTTGTCTTTAGCTGCTCAGCTGGCCTGTCACTAATGATGTCTGCTATGTATGTACGTTAGATAGATGTACTATATGCGAAAGGAATAGTCAGACTTCCTGAAGTAAAAAGTCAAGTACGAGCATTGCAGATGAGCTTGAGCGACAGCAAAATACGCGTTCATGCTTGAAAAGTTTTGGAAGCAAAGATGAAAATAATGTGAAAGTTGATCGATCGACTGTTAAATATAAGATAGAATATGTGAACTATATAGCTTACTTACTATTAACTAACTATAAAACTTGATAGTTCAAGCTTAAAAGTATTGGAATATAGTTGTAGCTGATTAAAAGAGAGCCAAATAGACGTATCAAATTTATTTAGTATAGAGATTTCTAAAAGTCTCCTCTCTTATCTCTTCTCTAATGCCGCTTAAGGCCCCAAATACTCCCTTCTTAAGCCCCAAAATGAGCGAGTATTAAAAATGAGAAGCGCAGAGCTTAACCTTCTGCTGGCCCGCAGCTCTTTAGCGAGCCGCACATCAGCTTCTGGCCAGCTGCTGGCGCATTCCACAACTTTTTTCCAGCGAGCGCTAAGTGCATTTTAATTTGTCTTTCGTGTTTAAGCATGCTCGACCTACAGCTCCGCAGTCTGTGGTCCTGACCCGTTGTCTACAACAAATTAAATTTGAGGCAGAGCGTGAGACAGGTGAGACAGCTAAAAGGCATGGCTAGAGCCAAGAGCTCTAAAGGAGCTGCTGCTGCACTTTATGCACTTCAACTTGAAGTTGGCCAAGAAGCGTAAATTTATTTTGTCCTCTTCATCGTCATATTGACAAATTAATCGAACTTGATGTTAAATATATTTATAATATATATTTATTACGCTGAGTAAAAAGTGCTCGGAAATTGAATTTGCAAATTTTGTTTACTTTGTCGTTGCATAAGACGATTGCAATTTTGTAATTGCGTCAATTACGAGCAGCTTGGCCCACAGACAGCAAAAGAGACAGAGAAATGGAAACTGAGAGAGTAAGAGAGAGAGAGGGAAAGAGGGAGAGCAAGAGAGGGAGAGCCAAAATGAATGCTAATACATAATTATGAATTTGTTATTGCTTCATTAGCTCAGTGACCAAGGCGAACGTTGCTCGGCATTGAGCTCAATTAGACAGTGAGTGCCAAAAATATATGTATGCCTTTCATTAATGCATAGCTAATGCTTCAGAGATTACTTGTGATTTACCAAAAAAAGAGTCAAGAACTAGGGCATGTCATTTTACTTAGCTGCTTAAGTCGCAATGCCAGCATATATCAAAATAATAATTTGTATATTTTTTAAATTTCTAAATTTTACAAACATTTCATGCTTTTATGGTATGCACACGATGCAGGGCCATTGTATTATGCATATTGCTTAAGTGTATTGCTAACACATTTGGCTTTCTTTGTTGGCATTGGCAGAGCCATTTCTATATACCCTAAATAAGGGAGATATAAGGGAGAAGGGTAGATGGGATTTATCAATGGGAGTATTTTATTATATTACAGACTAGATTACTTTATGTTTTATAACCATTTGTATGCCTAGAAATTAACGCACCAAAAGTTCCCATAGATATTTATCTTCTGTTTTTTTAATTTCAGAAGAAATTTTTGTTCCATCTGTCACTTCTCGGCTCTGCTGCTACTAAAGTAAGTTTTAAAGTCTTACTTGATTTACATTTTTTGCTAATCAATGAAAGTATATGATGATGATAATGAATAATGAATAATGATCATAATAGTGACATTGGCAATGGCAAAGCTAATGATTATGATGTTGTTGATGACAATATTATTGAATAATCAATATTAAATATGATATTGACTATGGCAATGCGAATGCTAATGACATTGAAAATTATAAGGACAATGGATATGCGCTAGTCGTGTACTGCCGACGCGCCAACTCTGGCACTGGTTTTTATTTTATATATTTTTAGTTTTGTTGATGTTTTGTGCGCTGGCTCGCAGTCGGAGCTTCTATTGTTCATTTTGTTTGAAAAATGCCAAGAATACATAGCCGGAAACGGACATTTGCATATATTGCGGTTGTGCTTTCTGCTCGCTTGGCAATGCAATGCCAATGACTAAGCATACCCTGTTTGAGGGTGTTTGAGATGGGTATGATAAAAGTCTGAGTGAAGATGGATATAAAAAAAATCGGATTAGAGATACTCATGTAATTCGAATCGATTTGAATTGTATAGGGTATCTATGTAAGCAGTTGATTCATTACAGGATGCATATTTCACATATCTTCTATATTTTCTGTATCAAAGTAAGGCAGCTTTTATATTTTTTCTTCGCACGCTAACTTCTCTGAATACAGGGTATCTCCATGACGAGTAGCTGCCCACACACACCTATTTGTTTAAGCTTATAGTTGTAGTACCCGCATTTCCATAGCTTCGAATTGTTGTTGTCTCACTAGCTCGGTCAGATTTTGTTGCTCTATTTGCCCAACTGCTCTCGACTTTCGTCTCTTTCTCTGCATGTGCGTGTATGAGTGTGTATGAGTGGGTGAGTGTGTGAAGCCGCGGGCACATTTCGAAAGCGAGAGAATAAAAAAAAAAAGTATTTGAAAGGTTGTCTTTCGCTTCTTGTCAGCAGTTTTTGGGCGATGGCTTATCGCCAAAGCTGTTGAACATTTGCCACAAGTGGACAACAGTCGCCGCAGCAGTTGCAGTTGCCTCTTGGCCGTTTGGCTGTTAGCAGTGAACACAGTAGCCTCAGCTGCAGCTGCTCTGCATAAGCTGCAAAAATATTTGGCTATCAGCCGGTGAGTCCGGCAGGAAAGAGCAAATCCCAGTGCCGGAAAAGCATAGTATGGGCAATAATAATGATAATAATAATCATAATAAAAAGTGAGTAAGGAATATTTGAAAAGCGAAATTCATAGAGCTGACTATTAGCTGTACTTTAATAATTCATAGATTTTTCTTAAGACTAAAAATACTTTAAAATATTCTAAGAAATTTATGATCAAACAAATAACAGTAAAAAGTATTTTAGTCTCTGCCGATTTTTCTTCAGATTTAAGCATTCTTTTTAACAAATCTTTCTGGGGATTATGGCCAAAAATTGACAGATAATATCCTACATATTTCACATACTACTTCTAACTACTATAAAAATATATCTAAATATATCAAATATTAATAACAATCAAAAATTAATTACTTTCCCCATATTAATTTCCTATTTCACACACACAACCACATTTAGTTTGCTGCCTATGTGTAGGTCCTATCCCAACAATAAAAGGAATTGATAAGACGCTGATAACAGCGCTTCAGGCCTAGCGCCTGCCAGCGCTCTTCATTTTCGAACTAAGAGCGAAACTCTACACCATGAGAAAGAGAGAGAAAGTGTGTACGTGTGTGTGGCAGCAGCGACGTCGGCAGCGCAGGCAATTTTCATTTACACACGGCGTTAACTTGACTAACGAAATGCGTCTTCGGGCGCAGCACGAGCCGACGACAACGACGACGACGACGACAACGACGATAAACACGACGAAGCCCATGCTGCTGCCGCTGCCGCTGCTGCTGCTGTTGTGGCGGCTGCTCACATATGCGCTGTGACGTAGCCAGTCGATGCTGCTGCCGCTGCTGTTGCCGCTGCTGCTGCGACGTCAGCTGAGGCAGCGCGTTTTTGGGGTGCTCTGCCGACGCTTGCTGCTGATAAACAGTTTTCGTTTATCATCAGTTTGTCGATGGCAACGCGCGCAACTGGACGTTCCTTCGCTTTCATTCGAATCTCCTCTTCACGTGTGCACCCTACAAAAATTTCACTTTATATTCACTGCATGTGTCTGAGTTTGTGTGTGTGTGTGTGATTGTGTGTGCTTGCGAGTACGTTGTAGGAGCTAACTTTAAACGGTTTTAGCGGTGCTGCAAGTGTGTGCTCGAGCCACTTTCCTAATTTTGCCGGTTACAAATTGTTTATGCTAAATATCAAAAATCAAAAAAAATTAAAAAAAAAAAAAACCTTTCTGAGTTTTTTATGTGGTGGCATGTGCAGCAAGTTCCAGTTAGAAATACAACAACAACTGCAGAGCAGTCGAACAAATGTGAGTAGTAAATTCGAAATTTATAAAATAAAATAGAAAATAAGTTTACATAGGACGTTAAAAATATTGTTTGTATTTTTATACAAGTTATTGATAAATTCATATTAAATAAATATAAAAAAAGAAAATTTTGAAGTAAGCGATGAATAATAAATTTAAACAAATAAATATAAATACATAATAAAAAAAAAAGATATTAAGAAATTTCTTTCTTAAATGTTTAAAAATTATTTATATTATAAAAAGAAATATATTAATAATTAACAGGAGAAGTTAATGCAATAAAATGGAAAAATGATAGAAAATAAAAAATAAAATAGACAAAACAAATAAACCAAATTAATTAAATTTGGTTGACAAAAATATTTATATAAAAATTATTTTAATTAAATAGTAACCTAATAATTGAATTGAAAATTGAATTAATAAAATAAAAATAATAATCAAAATTAGTCATTAAAAATATATAAAAATTAAAATAAAAAAATTAATTTGGTTTTGATTTTGTTAAACATAACATAAATACGAAATATAAAATTTTGAAATTGAGAAATAAAACATAATAATTAATATGCATGTTAAAGTGTACAATACAAAAAAAAAAAAAAATATTATAATAACTGTATAATAAAACTCATAAAAAAAATATATTATAATATAATAAAGACGTTATTAAAAATAATAAGAACTTTTAGCTCAAGCCCAAAACATTTTTAATTAACCAAAAGGTAGAAGGGTTTACAAAGTTAAGAGGATTTTGCTGAAGTACCACAACTGTACAAAGTGAATATGCATAAACAATGTAAATTGCAATGGGTGTTCGCTCCAAGGCGAAGGTAGCTGCCGTAGAGCTACTAGTAGCTCGTCGATTTCCTAGAATTTGGTAATTGAAAACCCATTTTAAGGGCCTAACGAGAAAATCATGAACAAAAAAGGCTATGAATTTGTAATTGTCCAAAATAGCTTAACTGACCTAAACAAAAAAAAAAAAAAAAAAAAAAGCGGGTAAGAACGTTGTGCGTTGCCTACTGAAGAATACTGATTCATGGCCCAAAGGCTGTCAGATCCGTTTTTCTAGTGGGCGGATAATTCGAGGGTATACTCGAGTGTATGTTTTAAATTCCAATTCTCTAGTTTCAATAATACAAACAGACGAACTGATAGCAAAGCGTATATGCATACAACAAAACCAATATACTCATTTCACATTTTCTTGAATGAGCACACAAAGCAAAAAAATGCGTAGCTAGACTTAAATTCTTAGCACAAGCATTTTGAGCTTATATATATTTTAAAATATATTTTATTTCTTTACGCCTGCCACAAACAAGTGCAAAGGTGCAAAGACTGTGGAAGTGAAATGCGACTTGAAAAGTCAAAAAAAATTATGTAAATGCAAAGAAACATTTTTTATGCATGTAAACAATTTTTTGCGCCATTATGCGCCATCAAATATGCAAAGATATGTTGCTCGACAGACAGCGAGTGGGAGAGTGAGAGGCACGACAGGCTGGGCTACGGTATCTAGTCAGCTGACAAGCCAGTGTATATCAAGTGAACTCCAAGATTTTGTTGTTGTCAGATTTCCTGTTTGCTGTCAAATCAAGTTTTTGCTCCAGTTCCAGTTGGAGTTGAAATTGTAATCACATTTGCGTTTTAGCTTCTCGCTTTAATTAAATTTAATATGCCATTGCCTTAGAGCTAAGCAGATAACGAAACAAAGAAAAGGCGCGAAGAGATGCGAAAAGAAAGAGTGAGTGTAAGGCAAGATAAAGTTGTCTTCTTTTGCCAGTTGAGCGTGCAATATTTAACTTTCGAATTTTGCATTCAATACACGCACCAAAAGCAGAAACTTGGCATGCTTTGGCTACAACTTTGACACACATTCATACACACACGCACAGGAACTGGCTTCCTCTTTTTTTTTTTTTTTGAAGGCTGACTTATGCATAGACCAAGTGCCACGTTTTATTGTAAGGCGAAAATCCCTGACATGCTTTTAGTAGACAAAATATGCCGCTAAAATCGCCAAACTGCCCCACAGCCGATACTATATACTATATGCATACATATGTATGTATATATATGTATATATAATATATATAACGCTCGCAGCTGGCGACATTTGTTACATTTATTTACGCACAAGCCGAGCGTACGAAAATGTTGTAGCAAATAAGATTAACGCACGCAGCTGAAAGTAGTGAATGCCATAAAACTTGTGCCCAAGCTTCAAGCGCAGCGATACACAGCCACAGAGAGAGAGAGAGCGAGAGAGAGAGAGAGAGAGAGCGAGAGAGAGGAAGAGTGACAGAGTGAGAGCACAGGCTGCTCTTCAAGTTGTTTGCCAAAGTCAACGACATTGCCGTAGGTGCTATCCATTCATCATCAAGTGGCGTCTCCTGTCACGCATTCCCGCCCACAAAGTACCTCCCCCTGCCGCCGACCCATCCCATGCAAGCTTCTCGCATATTTCGCTGCTGCAAACAATGTGCCGAGCGTAAGCGGCAAACTTTTGGCTTGCCATGTCATTTGCTATAGCTAAGCATAATGCATCTCTGCCTCTCACTCTCATACTCTCTCTCTCTCTCTCACACACTCTCTCTCATGCTGCTCTCCGTTGACAATAATTTAGGGTTTAAACATTTTTTATTGCCTACATTTGGGCGCGCGCGCCTAGGGCTTGCGCTTTATAGACACGAACCGACCCGGACCCAACGATCCAGCTCCAGGGCCATGTCAGCTGCGTTTTATGTATGCAGGCGGTCGTTAAGGCATTGCACTCCAACGACGTGATGTGGACCTCTCGTAATTTTAACACAATTAACACGCGCGTCGGCTCGATGCGGCGTATACGTAATATTACGCATACGCCACACATACGCCAAAGGCTTAATCTTATTTGGAAACAAAAACGAAAAACGTAGCGCTTAAAGCCTATTAAAGTGTATTTTCATTTACATCTGCTCAAACTTGAGGCGACACGTGACACGTGCCGGATTTCCTGGGTCTTGTGTCTTGTGCCTTGTGCCTTGTGCCTTGCAGCCATGGCCTAGTCAAGTGTGCTTAAGCCGAACTTCTAAGCGGCTTAAATCTTAATTAATTCGTGCACAAAGGCACTTTATATATTTATTTAAAATTTAAGAAATTTAATAAACTAACTGCAGGCATCGGTCTGCCTGTCTGCCTGTCTGTCTCTCGGTCTATCTGCCACTGTGTTGGTCCATTAACATTTCATTTAAAGTTGAGCCACTTAAATATAGCCACGCAGCTGAGCAAATAAATTACAATAAAAAAATGTTTCTTTATTTTTTGTTGTTGGCCAAATGTAAACGGCGTCGGCTGCAGCATTAAAGTTTAATATTTCCTTCTTCTGCTTCAGCATCGTTTTTTAAAGGAATTATTAAAAATTGTATAATAAAAGCAAGAGCGGGGCGCCATTAACCTGTGCACAGCCAGCCTCCCGGTCCGCCTTCTCGCACCAAAATATGTTTAGTCGTAAACATATTAAAAGCTACTTTGCATAAACTTCGGGCAACAGCAACAGCCTCAGACCCAGTCCCAGCTCCAGTTCCAGTCCCAATCCCTTTCCCACGGCTCACAGCTCACACAGTTCGCACATTTCTACCCGTTGCAAGGACAAATGCCCATTTGCGATTTATTGAAAAAGGGAAGAAAAACGAACAACAAAAAATGTAAAAATAAAATATAAATGGGCAAAGGCACAAAATCAGAGCGGGAGAGAGGGGAAAATATATACCATAAAATAAGTGACGGGCGGCTGACAGAACGCGCTGCTCGCGTCGCCGCTGTCTTTATTAGGCCGGGGCAAGCGAACTGGTTAAAAGGCTTCATTAAAAACACATTTCGTGCATAAACGTTGACGCCGTTGTCGACTTCATTCAAATGCAGCTAAATGTACAAAAAGACAGAAAAACAGCAAAAAGAAAATATGTCAGAACGCTGCCTGCAGTCAGGCGTTACCGACTGCAGAATACTCATTCACAGCTCAAATTGGTGTCAAATCTATTTTGCAATTTGCCACGCCCTCGTTGATATTTATATAAATAATTTTGTTGTAACATTTTGGAAACACTTTATAGTTAAAGAACATATAACAAATTTCTCTAGTGTCTAACTTCAATAGCGTCTGTCCGTATAGACAATCCAGACATTGCACAAAACGCATATTCTCTTTTCATTTCCGTGAATGAGCATAGAAATACCCCCAGTAATGTAAAGAGAAAAGCAACAAAAATTTAGGCAGCGAGCTGTGTAATATAAACCGAAACTCATATTATTTGCTTTTCAAAAGCGGCTGTCAGCAAAAGGCGCAGCAAACACCGAAAAAAGCGAAAAATAAAGAAAAGAAAAACGTCGAATTGAAAGGGAAAACTCATATTTGCTGATATCTCAGTTTTGGGACTATGCGGGCTATGCTCAGCTCGTGAATAGCAGATAGCAGCTGACTATATATATGAACATACATAAAAATAACAAGGAATATATATATATATATATATATAAATTTTTTTTTTTATTATTTTTAAAGTTTTTAAAAATATTTTTATATGTGTGGAAATTTTTTTTCTATGCGATTTTGCTTATTGCTTCAACTGAAAATATGTAGACTTATTTGAAATTGAGACAGCAAATTGAGAATGAAATGAAAAGCATCGGCTTGCATTTTCAATTCTATTGAATTCCCTTAACCTGTTCTGCTTTGCAATTTCTGAGCAGTGAACAAATTTATCTCTGTGGAGCAGCCCAGACGGCATAAAAGGTATTGAAAGTGAAGGAGGTATTACAATATTACGGTATTGCTTACATAATTGAAAGCATTGGCTGTGCATTGAACTAGACACGAGCTGAGCAGGATAGAAAGTCATTCTGACAATAGATACAAAATAGATATAAAAAAAATATTTAAAAAAAATAATAATAATAATAATAAAATGAAATAGTCAGATAGATCTATTCTTACATTTTCTTTTATAGTTCGAGCTTTATTAAAAAATATAAATTATATAATATTAAAATAAAAATAATAATAATATCAATAAATATAATTTTGGGCACAATAAAAGTATATCAATTTAATAAATAATAAATAATTTTAAAAAATAACTAACTATTAAGTGAAAATTTAACTATCAAGAAATTTATTAATAAATAATAATGATGATAAAATTATTAATATTTAGTAATAAATAAATTAGTCAAACATAAATCAAATAAATTAGTATATATGTATTAAAAATATTAACTTCTTTTTTTTTTTTGTAAAATTAGCCAAAGTTATTATTATTACCATTTTATTTTATTTATTTATTTATTTTTTTTAATATATAAAATTTAAGATTCTAATTTCTGATAATTTTCTTTAGATTGTTTTCTCTGCTGCTATGTCGAATGAGTTTAAAGTTTAAAAATCATAATAATTTAAAACATCTATATATATGTATATACGTTTCCCCTATATTTAACTTACTTTTCTTAAATAAATTAAATATAAATTTTACTTAAAGCTCAATTTTATGAAAATTATTCAGCAATATATTCTTTAAGCCGCTGCTTCGCTTTAAGCTATGACAGTTTGGGATTTCAATGTAAGCACGTTTTGTCTATAATCTCATCACCAGTGCATACACACACACACACACACTCATACACTTGCAGACCTCGCTGCTGTCTGTGTGTTGATTATAGCTTAGTTTATCAAAGCGTTTGCCTTATTTATATTTTCGACTGGCAAAGCGCGACTAAAGAAAATATTTACAATGCAGTGGAGCGATAAAATGAAAGTGACACGCCCCCAACCAACAGCCCAACATAGCCCAAGCACACCCTAGCCCAGTTCAGTGCGCTGACCAGTGGCCAGTGAAATAGTGTTTAGGGCAGCGTAGGCATGGCTCATACTCTACCCAGACAAAATCGTGTGTGTCATGGCAGTTAGAACATAATCAAGTTTCAATTTCAAAACAATTCGACAGCCAAAAAAAAAAAAAAAAAAAAAAAAAAAAACTGCTCGAAGAGAAAATTTCGCACAAAAGAGAGTGCTTGGAATTTTAAGCATCGTCTCGATAAGATCTGTGTGTGCGAGAGGGGGCGTGGCACACGTATGTGACGATGTCGTCAATGTTGTCATGCGAGTCGCAGTGCGCAGGGGGCCACAGAAATTAAATGGAAACGAAAACGAGCAACAGCAGCAGCAGCAGAGCGGCAACAGAGCAGCAGCAGAGCGGCAATAGCAGCAGCAGCAGCGCAAAAAAATGCCAGTGAAATGTACACAAAAGGCAGCCCAAGCTGCCTTGCATTTGACAGCACAGGAGCAGGAGAAGCAGCAGCAAGAGCAGGGGCAGAGAGCGGGAGCAGGAGCAGGGGAAGGTACACATCAAAGCGCCGGCTGCACGCATCGATGCCAGAGCCAGAGCCAGAGCCAGAGCCAGGCGAGCAGCCTCGACTCGGCGCTGTGTGTAGTTCATTATGGGCACTAGAACAGTTTAATGTCGTTTAAAGAGTCGCAGCCACAAAGCAGCGCGAAACAAAGCCACAAAATGTGGACAGCAATGGCTGAGCAAAGGTAGGCGCTGTCGGGTGGGGCGTGGCAAATGCAAGGGTTTCCCCAACGCCAACATTGCGGACAATGGCCGTGCCACATTGTGTGACGGTGTTGGTTGGCCCTAACTCTCCATCTCTCTCCCTTTCTCCTACTCTCTGTGTCACCCTATCTCTCTCTTTCACATTGTGTGTGTGTGTGTGTGTATTATAAGCAATTTTCCATTTTCCACATTATTTTTTGCTTTGCAAGTTTTGCGCTTTGCGCTTTGTTACACGCTGACAGGCGACTATGAAAGCGAAACGTAATGAAAATGGCAACAAACAAAATAATTGAAATTTGGTTTAGCAACAACAACAGCAACAACAATACTAGCAACAAGAGCCACAGCAACAACTAAGCCATGAAAAAATTGGCCAAATGAGAACGAAAATTTGAGGCAAAAACGAATGCCAGCGACACACAGAGAGAGAGAGAGAGAGAGAGCGAGAGAGATGGAGATAGACCCCAAGCGAACGAAGATGAGAATTTAAGCCAAGTCGCAAAAGCAAATGAAAAACCAAAAAAAAAAATCCAAGCCGAAAGGAAAATGGGCAACAAACAAAAAAAAAAGAAGAAGCTGCTCAAGAAAATACGCAGACCGAGACGACAATGTGGCCTTATTTTGTGCAGATTTGTCTGTTGATTTTCCTCTCATTTCCCCGAAATCTCCTCTTGTTGTTTGTGTTTATTTTTTATATTTTTGGTTTTTTCGCTTCTTGTTTTTTTTTTTTTTTTTCTTTTTGTCTTGAAAAGTTGTGCGACCAGCGCAAATTAAATTTTCCAATTCGCAACGCCCATGCTTAATGTCGCAATGTTTTGCTTGGGCTTTACCTTGACTTGGCTAAGCGCGGCGCGGCATGGCTAAGGCCTGACATATTCAATTTTCTAATTCTGTGTTATATTACAAGCAGCGAGACAGAGATGGGGAAGGAGAGAAAGAGAGGGCGAGAGTGGGCAGCAAAGTAAGTCAAATCTTGACTAGCACGAAGTTGATATTCCCTTACAGTTTTCACTTGCCACAACAGTTTTTTTTTTTTTTTTTTTTTTTTTTTTTTTGTTGCGGCATATATGTGTAATGTTTGTATCTAGAATTCGTTTGCAAATCAATTTCCTCTCAGCTCAGAAACTTTTCAAAAAGTTGTAGAAAATTTTCAACAATTATTTATGCGTTTGTACTGCGATAAAAGCCGAAAAAAAAAGAGAAAGTAGAACTTTTGTAGAACTTTAATGCTCTATGACCAGTTATTCAAAGCTCAAGTTGATGTGAAAGTTATTGTGGCATAGATCGAGAAAGCGCAGGCAACAGGACGAAACAGGATGTACGAAAAAGTTAAATATTGAGGAGGAGAGGGTAAGGGTATGGGCCAGCTGGGCTATGGCTGTGAGAAGTGGAAATTAGGCATTAAAAAATAAAGCAAAATAAATGGGAATAATATAACACATGTAGATGCAAAATAATAAAATAAAATGAACTCATTTTCTTAGGTTACAAGAGATTCCTCTTATATATAAAATATTCCCCAATTTAAAGAATTTTTTATTTATTTTATTTTTATTTTTTTAATTTTTAATAAGATTCCTCTCACAATATATTTCCCCACATAATTATAATATATATAAAATATTGATTTTTTTTTATAAGATTCCTTTCATATGAATATTATAATATGCATTAATTATTAAATGAAAATTGAATATATATAAATTATTCATTTTTTTTATAAGATTCCTTTCATATGCATTTAATAATATGTATTAATAATTAAATGAAAATTGAAAAAAAAAAAAAACTTCTTTAAATTATTGTTTACTCTTTTAAATTAGAATGAAAGGACTATATTATAAAAAAAAAAATGCAAACGTTCCCATAGCACTATAATATATATTCATAACACTAATCAATAAAAAAATGAGCATCTAGAGAAATTTTCTAAATAACCGCCGAAAATAAACTTATTTTCCGAATTTTTTAAATATTAGTGAAGGCTTATAGAATTAATGTTCCCATTAAGTTTTTTGCTTAAATGATTTAAATGTCATATGGAATATGGTAACTAAATCAAAATCTCTTGTCAGATATTTGATTCCAATGGGTTCCTCATCTATTTATCAATCTATCTCCCTGCTGGCAGCAAGCACTTAATTCACATGCCCTCTAGCCTCAAGAGTATCTCAGAAGCTAAACCAGGAAACCAGCAAAATATATGCCAATTGAATGCTAAGGGCTGAACGGGTATCCAAATGGATTTTGTTGCGATTTAGTGTGTTGGCCAGGCCAAAAACGTAGCAGCAATTTCCATTTCCATTTCGCTTTGGTTTTCTGTTTCGTTTTCCTGTGTTTTCTGTTTTGCTTTCGGTCTCATGCATAATTTAAAAATCTGTTGCCCGTTTTTCAGCGCAACTTTAGCTGGTGTGTGTGTGTATATGGCTGTGTGTGTGTGTGTGTGTGTATCATTGTAATTATTTGTAATTGATATTGCTTAATTGCACAATTAGAATGACCAAAAAGCGGACCCAAGCATTACAAATTCCCTAATTGTAGCTGTGGGTAATTACTTGTATCAATTGCGAAACACATACACAGATTCACACACACACACACATTGACATACTCATACACACACTCACTTAGCAATAAAGGTAACTAGCGCAACTTGTCGCATGCATTCGCCGTTGTTAGACAGGTAAAAGCAGTTGGCCAAGAACAGGCGACTAGAGAGAGGTTGGCGGTTCGGGGACTGCTCGGTGTTTGGCTGTGACTCGACAGCGTCGCATGTCCTGTTGTACATGCAGGTCATGGCATACGCTTTGTGTGTGCGCCCGTTACATTCGCCATCATCAATTTTTGCTCACGTTAAAGCCAAACATCGCACAGCAGCTGAGAAAGCAGCGAGAGGTGTATAAATCAAAAGCGACTTTGCTGCGCATACAAATAACATTAAATGCTTTAAAAATAAGCTAAGGTAGAAACTTTTTAAAGAGACGACAGCGAACAGGTGCTTTAAAAGTCTTTAATAATTCCATGCCTAGTTACTCTTAAAATAACAAATATTAAGTAGAGCCTAAAACTTATTTAGTACACCAATTATTTACAGCTTTGTAGTCTTTTGAGAAAAAATTCATAGAAATATAAATTTAATTTGCTTTAAATATTTTGAGCTCATTTTATTTATTTTTATTTTTTTAGCTGTGTTCAATTTGTAGTCTTTTGAGAAAAAATTCATAGAAATATAAATTTAATTTGCTTTAAATATTTGGAAATTTAAAATGAGCTAAGATTTTTTTTTTTTTTATTTATTTTTTTTTAATTTTGTAATTTTTTAGCTGTATTCCATTAGTAGTCCTTTGAGCAGGAATTCATAGAAATATAAATTTAATTTGCTTTAAATATTTGGATATTCATTTATTTATTTATTTTTTTTTTATATATTTTTTTTATTATTATTATATCGACTTTTTAGCTTCAATCGATTATATTATTTCTCACAATCATAAATTTACTTTTTGCTTTAATCATCTTAAATGCCAAGTAAACAGCATTTTATTGAAACGCTTCGATCATAAATTTGAAGTCTTCTGCCGTTTGTTCTTCTATAAATATAGCAAGCACATATTTTCATAAAAAATTTGTTTAGCCTAAATTGATTTGTGGTCAAACGATTTGCCAGAATTAATGCTCAAGTTCTATAAATAGATATGCATGTGCTCTAGCTGAATCTACTTGAAGAGTTTTGTATGCTAGAACGTTTTTAGCGTCTCGCTTTATATACAAATATGTATATCACATATTTTTGACCTCACCTCGTATACGTAACGCAGGCTGCAAAGATATCACCGTTCCATAAATGAGGCAAGCAAAGTGCACACGTTGCCGGTATATTAAAAATGCAAAAAGTGTTTAAGCTTTTTTTTTTTTTTTTGCCCTATGCCTTTTCTTTTTGCTTTATATTTTCCCCTTTTCCACAATTTCTTCCTTTTATTTTTTTTTATTTTTGTGTAATTTTTCATGCTTCCTTTTTGGTTAATTTTATTGGGCAAAAGTCTCAAGCGCACTTGATGACCTTGAGGCTGCTTGGCAGCAACCACGCCCACAGCGCCTCTATGTGTGTGTGTGTGTGTGTGTGTGTCTGCCATGATGTGCCATCAAACGCAGACTTTTTAATGAAAACGTGTTTGCTTTACCAAACAGCAGCAACTTAGCCTTAGACAGCGAGCGACATATGTTTCACATATATCATATCTAGTATATGATATATACATATATATAAATATATATACATACACATATACATACACATGCTCTCATTACACATATGAAATTTTAATGGCATCTACATGCACAGACATGAACAATTAAATTACGAAAGTCAAAGTAATGCAACTATTTCATATTCTTACTCAAGCAGGCGAAGTGCTATGAGAGATGTGGAAAACTTTTCCAGGCAGCTGGGAATGAAAAAAATAATATCTAACTGAAATGAGTAGAATTTAAAATTTTTTATATTAAATTAAATTATGTGAACTCAGGAGCTCTTCGAGCTATGAGCATATAACAGCTCTTACAGCTTATTTGTTGTGAATATAGAAAGTTTAGCAATATTAATATACAAATCATGCTTGAAAATTCAGTTTCCATACAATATAACTGAATGATCTAAGGTATTGATTGAGTTAAAATCATAAAATTGGATATTTAAAAAATTTTATGATAATTAAGTGATATATGGGCACATACATCTATCATAATAGCAATATAACTAAGCGAACTCAGGTAGTCTTTGAGCGATAATCTTAAAATGTGGCATGTATACCTAAGACATATTAATAATGCAATTTAAGTATTAAATGCACAGCTACAATGCTTACTACATATAATATATGCTATATAACTAACAGAACTCAAGAGTGCTGAAAGTTATAATCATGAAATTCGGTATGCGAGCATATTTTATATACCTCATGGAATCGGAATTTGATTCACATAACTTTAATAATTTGTATATATAATATACATAAGCAGAATAATCAACGTTACATAAGAACTTCCAAAGTTGTGTTCATAAAATTCGCTGCTCTCCCATAAAGAAAGTTATTTATATTTGATTCCCGGCACTTACCAGCCCAATAAATACCGCAATTCGTAAAGCGGCAATCATAATATGTTTGGTATGCACACACTCGGCTCTCTCCAGTTAATCAAATTATAAATCTTACAGGCCAACTGCCATAAGTATTATTCAAATATTTGAAGTTTCTCATTATAGCAGTTGCAACATAAAACGAATAAACTAACGTTAATTTATATGCCAGTAAAATATATGTACAAAAATCGTTCTCTCTCTCTCTCTCGCACACTCTCCCTTTCTGTCTGTCTCTCGCTCTCTCTCTGGCTGTGTTGCTCTTTTATTGTGCGTTAGGAGCTGTCGCACAAGTTTCGCATATTTTATGGATGAAACTTTATCGCTTTTATGCTTCGGCTGATAAACGCAGCCAAACGGAAGCAACACGGAAATAAAATAGAAATAAAAATATAAAAAAAAAAAAATACTGAGCCCAGAACCGAAACAAATTCCGAATTTATTGCACCTAAAACACACGCACAGGTGAGCGAGTGCTGGCCTGGTGAAACTTTTGATATGCAGCAGCTGTTGTTGTTGTAGCTGCTACTGCTGCTGCTGTTCCAGAGACAGAAAGTTTGGACAAAAAGTTTCGTTTGGTTTTAATTGCGTTGCGTAAGACATTTGAGTTAATTATGCGTCGATTTGGCAAAGGCAAAAGTAAACAAATTAATTAAAGAGCAAACATGTTGATAATGATGCTAAGCATACACACACACACAGAGAGAGAGAGAGGGAGACACACACATACATATAGACGCGCACACAGAAATGGGCTGAGCAGCTGCCAAATGTCAAGAGGGCCACTCGCCTTTTGTTTTATGTCCATGTCGCTTGTTGTTGTTGTTGCTGTTGCTGCTACTGTTATAGCTGCTGCTAGCACGCATTAATGTTAATTATTAAGCAAGTGACAATTTGAGTGATTTTCGCTGGGGCCAAACAGCAAACGCTCATCCAATGTCAAAATAAACAACATGCGACAAGAAAAACAATCAAAGCGACATTTGGATGACCCCCAGCACAGCGAAACAGCCAGCAACAGTGTTTGGCCATATAATAAAAAAGAAAGGCAGAGAGATAGTAAGCGTACACGCCCACTTCTCATACTCACTCACTCACTCACTCTCTCTCTCTCTCTCTCTCTCTCTGTCTGTTGCCCTTTGCTTTGCTTGTCATTTATTATCTGCTCTGTTTGATATATCGCTACATTCACACTGTCCAGCGCATTTTTCTTTTAGCCGCAACTTGTTCGCACGCAGCCACACATTGGCAATTACACCTACACACACAGACACGCACACCTCACTCACACACGGAACGTGAATCGTGTGAAATGTCAACACACAGTGATAGGGCACAAGTGGAAATGGTAATTGCGTGTTAATTGCTTTACGCGATCAAAGTGCTTTCTACGTTCACTTTTTTTACACACACACACACACACAGAAATACACACTTACACGCACGCACACACACGCATATAGCGCACATAGCGCACATTCAACTGAAGCACAACTAATCAATCTAAGGCCAGGGCTGCCATCGAAGCTGCCAACGCAATGTACAAAAGACAGCACACAGTATAGAGAGAGGGAAAGGGCGATAGCCATTCACACACACACACACACATGTCGAGCGCACAGATTTCCCATTTACAGTCAACCAATGAGCGTTGCAATTCCGTTTTAGTTGCGCTGCCGGCTCTTTGAAATTGCAAGGTTGTTACACGTTGCGTATGCAATTCCCATTCAATTCACGCTCAGCTCCCCTCCCTCTCTCTCTGTCACTCCCTCCCACACTCTTTATCTCGTACCATTTAACGATCTGCCCGCTTTGCTGCCACAGAAGGTCATCAGTGATTGTTTGCTAAATTGCATTTTGTGGCTTATTGTTTCAAATTTTTAATGCTATCGCGCGTTTCGAACAGAACTTCAATTTGGAGCGCAAATAAAAATGAGGAGGAACAATTTTCAGCTAAGCTCAAGCAACTGCATAATGCTTCTTGATGGCTAAATGGTTTCTGAAATTTATGATTTTTTAATAATTTTGTTATTTGTCAAGCGTAAGTCTGCGCAGCGTATAATTTATAGAGCTTTTTATAGAGCAGCTCAATAGGGAGTCAGCTGGAAAAACAAGCTATAAAACTGTTCAATTTATATTGTTTTTTCGGAAGAATCCTAACACTATAAAGGCTCTATATAATAACTGAGAAGTAGTATATAAGCTCAAAAGGTGTTAAGTATAAATGTTTTTTTTTTTTTTTTTTTTTTTGCCAATTTAAAATAAATTTCTTACGCCTATATTTCCCATAACCTATAAACTCTCTATACTAGATGAACGGACAGAGCTCTTGGGATACGAGATACGTGCATATACTTTTTTTTTTTTTTTTTTTACTTTTTTTTTTTTAAATAAATATTCTAAAATAAATATTCAGCAGACATTTTAAATACATTTTTAATTAGCATAATTAGTTTGCATTCCATATAATTAGTTTGCCAACTTTTAATTCAAATGTTTTGAAAATAATTTATGCAAAACTTAATTTGCATGCATAATCAAGTCAAATTTAGAATGTATGAAATAGTCAATAAAGTGCAATAGCCATAACTCATGATACGTGGCAAAAATATGTATATAAAATGAACGTGAAAAATAAAAATATTAAAGCCGCATTGAAAAGGCGAAAAATGTGGGAAAAAATGATAATGAAAAACTGTTCAAATAAAGGGAAAATATTTTAATTGTGCAATTAATACAAAGCAAACAGACAAAGGGAGAGAAAACGATGTACATTTTAATCAATTAAATAAATACAAAATATTAAAAAACATTCCAAGCAGAGCTTTACATGCTTAAAATAAAATATATATAATATATAAACAAAACAAACAAACAAAAACAAAAAAAAAAACACATTCTACGAAAAATTATACATTTAATAAGGCGTTGTTTTTTTTAAATAATATATATTTGAAATAAATGTAAATAAATCAGAAAGAACTTAAATTTCGATTTACAAGAAACCGAAACGTAGAGAACTTTTTATAATTAAAAATATATCAATATAACATATAAATGTAATATTTAGCAAAAATAAACAACAAAAAGTTACAAAATGTAAATTTAAAAAAAAAATGTATCCCATATAAATAAATAAAATAAATAAATAAATAAAAATATATTTTATATTAAAAAACAAAAATACCAAAATTTAATAAAATTAAAAATATATTTAATATTAAATATAAAATAATGTATACAATATATACGAAGAATAAACAATATTTTAGAATTTAATTTAAATAAAAATATATATTTAATTTGCCATATAAATAATATTTACCGCAAATAAAGAAAAATAGAAAATATAATATAAAGAAAAATATATACAAAATTTAAATATTTACCTAAAAAGCAATACAAACGATTAGACAAACAAAACAAAAATTATTTAGAGCAACAAAAATTAATATGTATCAGGCATTTATGCTTAAGCTGCTGCTAAATGGACTACATATTAAAGCACTTGACCAAACAAGCTGTTCAAACAATGGCCGAATCCTTTAAGGGCTAGCTGAAATCTCTCTATCTCGATAATCGCTCACAATTACAATTCACAGCACATGTGTGAATGTCTCTGTGAATGTGTGTGTGTGTGTGTGTAGCTTAGCATTCTGAGCATAGAGTCAATAATGTCAATAATTACCTTAAGTTATGCATGCCCAGCTGGCATTTGATTATTGACATGACCCAAACCAAGAGTTCTCTTCCTCTGCTGCCTCACATTGGCTGCCACAGCTGGCGGCACATATGGGCGAGCTGCTAATGCTGGCGCTGCTGCCACGCCCTCTAAGCACATTATGACTGTCAACATGTTTATTATTCACCTGTGCATGAAAAAGGCCAAGTTATTAAAAACTTTGTCACATTAGCAGAAGATGGAAGACGGCAGACGGCAGACGGTAGAGGGTAGAGGGTAGACGAAAGACGGTGCCCAAAGGTAAGGCTGCCATGGTAAGCACTTTTGGCAAACAATTGGCCAAAAACACAGAGAGAGAAAAAGTGAAAAAGAAATGCAATAAAAGTTGCTGCGTATGCGACGTGTTTGCTTAAGTATTTCACAGGTAAGCGACGAAGTGGATGGTGGCTGGTGGCTGGTGGATGGGGGATGGGGGTGGTGGTAGGCGTGGCTGGCTGGCTGATTGTGATAAATGCGACAAAGACATGTGTAAAATATGCTTCATGTGCCTTATTATTGCGTTTTATGGCCCATGGGGACTGACACAACAGAAAAACACTCACGTACACACACACACACACACACGCACCTGGCAGGGTAGAAAATTCCAAAATGTCGAAATGCTAAAATGTCGCCCCGCAACTTCTTCTGCTGCTTCAGCGGACTGCCAAGTGTTTAAATATTTGGCGCATTCCGACAATGCCAAAAATGTTTTTAATTATAATTTAATTTTTTTTTTTTTTTCTTTTTTACACGCCTGCCTGCAGGCCAAGCTTAAGGAAAGAAATTTAAAACCAAAAAATAAAAAATAAAATAAAGTTGTGTGAAGGCTACTAAAAAACAAAAGTGTACGAGCAGAGGTCGGCAGGGGGGCGGGGCCCAAGCAGTTGCTCCCAATGGTCGCATAATCCATAACAACGGGCGCAACAAAAAACGCAGCTCGTAATCAAACACAGCACACCGAAAATTTCCCCAGAGTAAGAGTCAAGCAGAAAAATATACGAAAAGGCGAGCGACTTAGAGTGTGTGAGTGTATGCTGTATGTGTATGTAAACATACTTATAAGCATATGAAGACATAAGACATGTTTGCATAAGTATAAAAATAAAGAGAGAAACAGAAAAAACAAGTAAGAAGACTCTAGTCGAGACTGCTCGACTAGGAGATACCCTGAACCCTCTAATCTGATATTCTAATCACTGTGCACTTCTTTTCGACACACATACATACACACGCATGTATTAGAACGCGCTCTGCTAACTGCGCAGTAAGCAGCGACTGCGCTTGGGCTGCGCTGTAGTGTGGGCAACATTATAAGAATTTATTTGTTGAATAATTTAATTTCTAGACGTACAATCTTAATGAAACTTTTAGAGCGTAATCATATGGTAAAAATGTATGTACATTCCAAAGCACACGTCTCTAGTACTTGAAATACGCCTTTTACAAAGGTGAGGGTGAGGGGGTGGATATAGGAGTGGGGGGTAAAATACAACAAAAACCGAAATTATATAAAATACATATAAGTCTACATTAAAAATTTGAAAGCTCTAGCTTCAAAGGTGTAGGAGATATAATTAAATAACTAGCTTCCGATAAGGTTTTTAATCGATAATAAAATATCGGGAGTAATTATCGATATATAAATAAAAACTTGATATGCGCGTGATATACACGGACCTAGGAAAAAAAATTTCAAGTCTCTAGCTCTTATATCTTCTGAGATCGACGCGTTCATACATACGGACGGACGGACGGACGGACGGACGGACGGACGGACGGACAGACAGACGGACAGGGCCAAATCGACTCAGCTCGTCGCCCTGATCAAGAATATATATAGTTTGTGGGGTCTGCCACGCCTCCTTCTGCCTGTTACATACTTTTAACAAAACCATTATACCCTGATTTCCCATTTTCAATGGGTTCAGGGTATAAAAAGGCTCAAGAAAATAAAGCAGCCACATTTTTAATAATAGCACAAAAGGCACAACACACAATGCCAAAGGCAAAAGGCACAACAAAACACCACACACACACAGATAGAGAAAAACACTGAGAGACACCATTCATGCTGATGGGGCACAAATTCGAGTGTCTTTTGCTGAACTGTATATTTAGATCTCTCTCTGTGTATGTGTGTGTGTTTGTGTGTGTGTGTCACATAAACTCTTGACTTATCAACCCTTTTTAGCATATCTACGAGATGGTCACATAAAGTCTTGCGAAGGTTGATTTATCATATGCTATATATTTGCTATTCATATGCCTCAATGATGTCAATGGCATGCTAAATTGAAAGCTCAGGTGATTTTTATTCGATTTACAAACATGCTCAAGAATTGTAGCAAAAAATCTGTATATAAATGTTGGCCAAGCACTAACTAAACTGGACTATAATTAATATAATAAATATAATAATATATACAGCAAAGATAAAGGTGATCGATGCAGTCGATCACCATAAATAATAATAATATTAAATAATTAAATAAAAAATCACACTAAATGGTTTTATATACAGAGTTGTCCATATTCGACTGACCCATGTTTTTTTCTTTTCAATCAAAGCGATCTGGCAGCTCTGTCAAAATATATAAGGCTGCCAGATGGGTCAGTCCAATATGGACAACCCTGTATTTAATTAGCCGCCTTCAAAGCTAGTACCAACAGCCTCATTAAATGAGACGCATAAATCATATAAAATCGATCTCACTCTGAGCCAGAGTCTTTAGTTCTTCGTTTAGCTTTCTGTTAAACGACAAGCCAAGCTTGAATTCGGTTCATACTCGTCTAAAGAATATCGTTCGGGGAACGATACGATTAGCGTTCGTTTGATGAGAGTCAGTAAGTGCTCAATGCAAGCGATCTTCACACACACATGCACACACTCAATTCACATAACCAAACGATGTGTTTAGCGAGCACAACCCTCCCATATATACATGCACATGAGACTTGTTGCTTAATGTTAGCTCAACCAAAGGCTCGTGACAAAACAAGAGCGGAAGAAAATGTTTCTCTACGATCACCAAGGAGCTCGTTGAAGAAACGACGCAAGCAGCTGTTCTCTGATTTGTTTCGCTAAGTGTGCTTGACACTGAGAAACGAACAACAGCTATTTGTGAACTGTAATTAGATGTAAATATATAACTATAAAAATATAAAATACTTTCATATAACTTCTCAAGCACACCTCGTTCACATATAAACGTTTTCCTGCAGCTTTATGAACTCTAACATATTTGCGCAAATAGGATTTAGCAGCTGCAATTATGCTGCAGCAGCAAGAAGCTAAGCTCATGCACCCGCCCGCCCCGCCCACTCCTTGATACATTTGCTGTGCTGTGTGTGTGTGTGTGTGTTCGCTGGCCAAGCATAATCAATTAAACAAAGTGCACTCGAACTGGATGAGGGAGTGCAGGCATGCTTAATGCAAAAAAAAAGAAGAAGAAAAAAAATGTTGCAATTTACGATAAAAAGCACATACACGTAAGCAGATGGGGAGAGGGAGAGAGTGAGAGAGAGAGAACGAGCGGTGGGCTAGCTTTTTATGCACACGCTGCGTATACGCAACGTCAAGTGGCACTTGGCGCGTAATTTAGCTCGTTTTTTATACCGACTAGCACTTAAGACAGCCATTTCATAAAATAAACCATTAAAAGA
Source organism: Drosophila mojavensis (assembly GCF_018153725.1). Taxonomy (NCBI): domain Eukaryota; kingdom Metazoa; phylum Arthropoda; class Insecta; order Diptera; family Drosophilidae; genus Drosophila; species Drosophila mojavensis. The sequence goes on along the minus strand of NW_025318906.1, from coordinate 6,553,965 downwards.
AGCAAGTGCAGAGTGAAAGAGAGAGAGAGAGAGAGAGGGCAAAGGAGATGTGGGGAATAGGAGCGATGGCAACGCCTGCGACTTTAATTGCATTTTAATTAATTTTTTTCATAGCACTTACGCACAGCCCGCATGCACAGGTAATGCATATAATTATGGCCACATCGTTAATTGCAGCAAAAAGAAGCCGCAGCAAGAGCAGCAGCAGCAGGAGCAACAGTTCCATATATGCCACACAATTGACTCGAAATACACTCGAAATTCATTGCAAGGCATTGGCGCACTAAATGCTACCACACACAGTGTGAATATGGTCCAGCCAAGATCAGGGCCAGGTCAAGGTTTAATATGATTAAAAATCTCTGGAGCTGTCAGCGCAACAGTTGGACAGCAAAAACAATAAACATGGCATGGGCCAAGCGTTGCGCTCAGTGTCCTTTGCCCTCGCTAATTGCCAGCTATGCAAATGTTAAGCAAATGACAGAAAAACAACGAAAACCGAAAACTGAAAATACCAACTGAAAAGTGAAAAGTGAAAACAGAAAGCGCCAAGTGAGGAGCTAAGAAGACAAACGTCAACAGACGCCGCGAGCTCGTCGTGGCAAATAAACAAACAATTAAAAAAACGGAAATGACTTTTAAGGCAGCTCCCATCTCACTCTCTCGCTGTCTACCCTTCGCTCTCTTTCTCTCTCTCTCTCTCTCTCTCTTACTCTAGTCGACTAGTCGACTAGTTTTCGTACACTGTGAGAGCGAGGGGCGAATAAAGACTGCTTAAGTTTAAAGAAGTTATTCAAGGATCTAAAATCTATCGATAGCATTTTCTACGTTATCGATAACCATATTAACTATATTCCTTCATTCACTCACTCATAGCATTATCTAAGGCCTAGTTGAATGGGATTTTATGCCAACCTTTAACTATCGCTACTCACATTTATCGTTAGCCTTAACTATCGACCGTTGCTCGGCTTAAATTTGGCCATCATTTAGCAGCGTCTGCAACACATAAGTGGTACATAACGCCCCTTTATTGCCTAGCTTAGCCTAGGGCTTAACTTTTATCCAATATCCCAGGGCAGATCAATTTAATTAGTACTTGCAGATATACATATATATAACTGTATTGAATAGCTTTAGTTATTGCCAACAATCGTGGTAACTAGCCAATGCTGCCCCTTTGCGGCAAGTGTAGCGAGCGGGCGAGTAAATGGCATATATATATATATATACATATATATGACCCAATGGGGGCCAACGCGGCGTATGAGTGTTGTGTCTGTTGCTCTACTTTTGTTTTGCTTGGCGCTGACGGGCAGGTAAACACGGCAGCAGCAGCAGCAGCAGCAGAAAGGCAGAGACGTGTGTTAAGCCAGCGACTTAAAGTGCGTAAATGAGCAAGACACACACACATATACACATGCAGCCACTCACGCTCACACGCACATACACCTAGCGCACACAAGAGGCAGACAGAGCATTGTAGTTGTGGCGCCTATTATGCGTATACTTAACATTTATTTCACCCAGACAGCACAGCCAGCGCGTGTATGTGTGTGTGTGTGTGTGTGAGCAAATGAGTGGCAGCTCATAGACACCGTCGAGTTTTATACCCACACATAGACAAACGTACATATAAATTTATATATATACATATACATATATTTATTTAGTATAGAGAGAGAGAGACATACTTATATATATATATATCACACCGTGGCATGCAGCATAAATCTCATCGTGCATTCATCAATGTCAAGCCACAAGTTTGCTTTTCATTTGTTGTTGGCTTCATTCTCGCTTTGTCTGTGGACGAGGGTTGTTTATAACAAAATAAATAACATTTTATCGCATATCAAGCTGTTGAAACAACCCACGTACTCTGCCCCGACGGCACTTAGTATGCCAGCGAAGGCTTTCTCTACCCATTTGCGAATCGAATTGCAAGAAATTTCGAAGCATCTGATTTCCTTGAACTTGAAGAGCGTCAGATAGTTGTGTGTATACAGGTGTGTGGGTGGCTGTGTGTGTGTGTGTGTGAGTGTGTAAGCGATTGATTTGCATATGCTGACTGCATTTCATATGCCATCGAATTTTATTCCATACACTCACACAGACGGCTACACTTAGGATTCCTTCGTTCTCTCTCTTCTTCTCTCTCTTTCGCTCTCTCTCCATCTCTAGCTATAAACCCTGAAATGTGGATAAATTGTTCGTTAAGTTGAAGTGCAGCTAAAGTGGGCAATAAACGCAGACAAACAAGAAGGCATTGAAATGTTAGCCCAATGTTAATGACGCTCCTGTAAATTCGACAACAGAGTTTTTACAGAGCATAGAGTATAGTTGCATAGATGCTCTAGACAGAGTTCTTCATGAATTTTGATGGATGTTAGCTGAAAGAGCAAGTAACATTAGCTTAACATAATATTATATGTAAACTCTCTGTTGTCAACAGAGCTCAACAGACGGTCAACTAAGCTCACAGCAGTCATAGATTTATTAACAGAGAAATGTTAGTCTATACTTAACAGCTGCTTAACATTTTCTGCTCAACAATATTTTTTCCGTCTTAAGCTTCATCTGAGAAATTTGTGGGTAAAATTTCTCTCTCTTTTCTTCCTATTCCATGGAATACAATAAGCCAACTGAAGCGAAGTAAAGCCAAGTCAAACGATTCCTGTGATACAATAAACTAAGCTAACCAAAGCATTGAAACAGAAATTGAATTAGTTAAGGCAGCTGCTCAGCTGCCATAGACCTTCCACTTCAACTTGGAGATATCTTTGAGTTTTCGCCTAAATTTAATATAGATTCAGATTCGCTGGGGCTTGCGACAATTGCAAGGCCAAAGCGCAGGAGAATTTCATTTAATGGCTAGCGACCGCAGAGTCAAGTTGTCAGTTGACTAGGCCAAAAAATTCGCTAGACACGACGGGCGCACAGAGTGGGCGAGGCGTGGGGTGTGGGGCGTGGTTGCAGCAACTAATTTCGACTGGATGCAAGTTTTTATTTTTGTTTTTCCCCCGTTTCCGGGACCGGGGGATTCATGCACTTTACGAGCGTCAGGCGCCAGGCGCATTGGCATTGGCAGCCGTCGCCAGCGTCGTCAACTCGAGTGCGCGCATTAAGTAAATAAAGCGTCCAAATAAAATGGAAATACAGACGCGGCGACACGGCTTCACCGTTAGCTCAAAAATCTTTAATATTGCTGCCAACAGTCAAGGCATTCTGCATTGTCTGCTCATCGATTTTCGCACACTTGGCTGATTGCCCAGACCCAGACTAGATGAACAATGAAGAAGAGAGAGAGAAAAAAAAGAAGCAAATACATCGAAATAAATATGTCTAACTGACGCTAAGAGTCATTGAAATTGAAATTATTGAGCTACGCTCGTAGATTTGAATATCGAAGAGTTTCCGATTTCTATTATACTCCAAAGCAATTGAAAATGGGTAATCAAGGCAGATTAATTCCCCTCCAGAAATAGATGATAAGCAAGGGCAGACGATGGCACTTATAGAGTAAGAATTCTCTGATGGCTGAGCATAGCTGACGATGCAAATTTAAGAATTATTTTACTAAATATAATTTGAAGTCTTATAAGCATAGAAAGCTAAAAATGTACAAATTAAATTAGTTCTTATATATCTATCATTTACTTGGCAGAAAACTTATCGAACCGCCCTCGTTTTCATGTGTATGAATATTCTTTCAAAATGTTAACTTGTATTTAAATATATACTATTATATACCTTTGATAAAAAATTATTGTAGCTGCTCTGATATCTCATCTACTTCCACAAACTTCCTAAATATCTTTTAAAATCCATATTGAGACTTCAATTATTTAACACAGCTCGAACATTATAAAAGGTAAAGACATTATATTCATTATATAGTAACTTCTAGGGCCTATATATATTATACAAAATTCTATTTTCACATACTATCCACATAGTCATAGTTGAAAATATATAGTCAGTATATAGTCATTTCAGAAACGGTTTCTAATAAAGCGTTTTCCACTTTTAAGATAGGCTTCACATACCTTTCCAAAAACTCCAAATGCAACTATTTTCCTTATATTAACCTCTGATATAAGAGAAAATCAATATTTCGGCTTATTTCAATATATCAAGCATCATATTTTTCATAAAGCTACTTCAAAAGTGTATATAGATTATACAATATTCCTTTTGTACAAAAAGCAGTAGGCAACTGACTGTAATAAGACTCATTTCAGGCTTACGATATGCTTCATAAATCTTTACATATTTAATATACATCTTTGGATATTATTGGTATTTATATTTGTATTTGTGCTCTGCTCCTTCCAAATATAGGCCGAAATCTATTGAACAGAGCAAATCAGGCAGAACATTTAGGGCATCTCTTAGTCATGCACTGCCGACTCCTCCTGCCCCGAAATGCAAATGAGTGGCCAAAAAATTGTTGTATGCTGCTGGGCAAAGGCGTCACCTACACACACACACCCACACACACACCCACACACACACCCACACACAATACAATATGTTTGGGCCGATTTCAATTGGGAACGTTCAAAGCTAACAAGCTGCAAAACAGCCGGAAGCGCAATTCACTCGAGTCATTTGGGTTTTCCTGTCGCTGAAAAAGTTTCGTTTCGCAAAAGGCAAAAGACTGAAATTCCATTGCTCAAAAGCATAACAAGGCACAGGCACAGGAGCAGCAGGAGCAGCAGGAGCAAATCACTTGTAAACACTTGAGAAAAAGAGCAGAACAAAGAAAAAGAAAATAAAGAAATACTACTAAAAAAAAAATTGAAGGCTGACAACAGGCGACGAAGCCAAAACACAAATCAAAAGATAAACGCCAACCGGATGTTGGAGGCTCGCTCTCTCGCTCTCTCGCTCCCAACGCATTTAAGACGCTGCCCAGCGGCCATTGCTAAGCGCGTCAGACAGCGCATAAAGATGAAAAATTGTAGATGCGGCAGCTGAGCATCATTGCCGGAGGAGGAGGAGGAGGCGCAGGAGGAGCAACACACAAGAGTTTGCTTAAATAAAGTGCAAATTTGGCAAGGCACAGACAAATGAGCAACGCATTTGGCTTGACAAGTGCTGGACATGATCGAACATGGGACAGCTGCTGTTGCGCTGGCTAATATGTTAGTGTCAAAAATGTTGCCCCGACAAGACCACTCACCCCCCCAACCCCAACAACCTTTCTTCAATAGAAAATTGAAATTCACAACAAAACGAAGACCAAAAAAAAAATCAAGTTTCCTTTTTTTTCGTTTCTTTGGAAAACTTTTTTGTTGTTATCCATAAAAGTTTGATGGCATGGTAATAATATTCACTCGACCAGCCCTTGAGGGCGGTGTTGGCTGTTGGTGCGAGTGTGGGCGTGGCGCACTGCTAATCTGTTGGTTTTCCTACGCGCCATAATGATTATTTGTTGGGCCAAAATCGAGCTGAGCTGAGAGCGGGCAGCGGCGAAGGCAGCGGAGGGAGCAGAGGCAGCAGCAGCAGCTTGTTGATTAAATTTTCAACATATTTGACGCAGCGCAAAACTTAATTAAATACATTAAAAGCTGATTAATAACAATATTAAAACCAAACATTGTGACGGCTGCTGTTGCTGCTGTCGACGCTGCCGTCGTCGCTGTCGACGTCGCTGCTGCCAAGCTGAAAAATTTCCTCATTAATATTAACAACTTCATTTAAGACCTCGACGACGCTTTTTTGGCCCGATTATTTTTGCAATTATGCAAAGTAGCTGCTAGTTGAATACACTTTGTTGTTTGTTGTTGTTGTTGTTGGTTGTTGTTGGTGTTGCTGTTGTTGTTGGTTGTCAATGCGTGCACAAAGTTAAATATTAATAAATTTTTAATCAAAGCCTCGTTGGGCAACATGATTTCGAGTAACTCTCGCTCTCACTCTGTCTCTCTCTCTCTCTCACTTTGCTCTCAACAAGCTTGTGGTCAAGCATGAAAAATAAATCCCATTTACTTAACTTGACTTCTCACGTGCCGGGCATCTAACATGCATATAAATTTTGCCAAATTTGGAGAAATTTTGCAGACCCTTTCGCAATGAAATTCATCAATATTATATGATATATCAAAATTTAGCTGTGGGAAGGAGAGAGAGAGAGAGAGAGGGGCCTTGAGTAGAATGGGAAAATATCGTGGGCATAGAACTTCAAAGTCTGTCAGATTATTGACTACTTGTTGCCAAATTTTGATTAAGATTTGAACTAATAGAGCTTCTTAAATATTGTATAGCTATTTTTGAAAAATAGGAAACTAATTTATTTAACATTTATCAAAGTTATAGCTGTCTATGAATAACCCAGTCCGAGTAATATAAAATTCTAATGTATATATAATTTTAATTTATATATACTAAAAATAAAAAATATTTAATTTACCTGAACTTTATTTGTGCTATATTTTATATGAGAGCTACATAATACAGTAATGCAATCTGTGGGATAAAAAGAGAGAGCAAAACATATATCAGACTTGATTTGAGACTCCACTCAATTAATGTTGCTTGAAAATATAAATCTGTATTAGGCTGATTAAGCTCCGCTGCTAAGGGCCACACACACGCAAAGATCCTAATATAATTCAATAAAAATAATTTACAAAGTATAAATTCCATTTAATATTACAGCTGCTTTGCAGCGATTTAAGACAGCTTAGCATTAGCCTAATATACGCGTACATCAATTGAGGCTTATTTCATTGCTGAACACATTAAAAGAAATACCCGCACACACACATACAGAGTTGACTCACCTACCCTAAGACTTCAACCTGAAAATTGTCAGATTTAATTTGAGTCACATCATTACGTAAAATTTTCTTTTTTTTTTTTTTTTTCGGATGCTGAGACAAATTTTGCTCGTCTCGTCGCATTTAACAGGCTAAACGCCAAATGCAGGTTGCCTGGCAATTTTAAAAGGTAACACACACACACATATACACACTCATACACATTCACATCGATCGACTGAGTGGCAGCAGCTTTTGACTTCGCTCCCATCTTCACTCGTTGCGCCGCGTGCTTTGCAGTTCACGTTTATTTGCATGAGAAAGAAATCACAGCAGAGCACATGTCGCCGACAGACGGACAGACAGACAGCCAGACAGTTGTGTGTGAAATCTTTGTAACCAAATTGTGCGCAAGAGCATAAAATCATCTTTTTATGTGCCGCACATACGTTTAGCAGGCACTGTTGGCAGCAGCTTCAAGTTTAAAAAGCAAAAAAAGCTGAAATCAAAGAGAAAAACTGCACTTTAATTGCATTTACGCAACTTTGGTCTGTGACTAATTGATTGGAGCATTTCTGTAAGTGGCTGCAGTCAGCTTGCCAGCTAAACTTCTCTCGCTGCAGCGCTGCCCCTACCGCCCCCCGCCACATTCCCTTGTCGACTCATGCATATTGCATGAAGCTGCGAGCCAAAGTACTACGAATTTACGAGACTGCATTACCTGCAGCTATCTACAGAGTGAGTGTGAGACGGAATTGACAACAAACAAAGAGTAAGAGAGAGCAGATAGTGAGAGAGAGAGGGTCGCTCGAAAAGCATGTCAAGCTGTGGCACATATAAAATTTATGCGCGCCTCACAAATGTTGTGCGACTTTCACGAAAGGCAAAAAAGGGCTGCGCACACGCACACGGCTCATAAATTTTTATTGTGTGGTAAAGATGGCCAAACAGCCGGAACCTCAAAAGCCCCAGAGCCACGCCTCCCCCTCCGCCATCCAGGCCGCAACATCTTTGCTGATGCGTGCGGTCGGCAACAGCCAAAACAAAGCGAAAGCCGAGCTGGCCTTTACTACAATTTGTTTTTGCTTCTCTTTTTTTTTTATTTTTTTATTTGTATTTTGGACGCACTCTGCGATGAAGTGCCAAATGGTGGCAGAACAGGCAATAGATAGAAGAGTGGGGGGGGCGTGGCATAGAGAGTGAGCTGGAAGCTGGGGAGGCTGGGCGCAATAGTAATGAAGCCGAGTGCGTTTGCCAGCCATTCAGCGCGAAATGAACTGACCTAGAAGGGGGGGAGGGGGGGCAGGATAGTGGGGTAAGCCACGTCCCGGACAGATGCCTGCTTCAGCTCAATGAGAAAATGCAGCAGTAGCAGCGGCAGCGGCAGCGACAGAGCAGCAGAGCGGGCCAGAGGGGAAAGGGGCCGACTATGCTATGTAGGTAGCTGTTGGAAAATAAATTCATTTCAGTGTCTCGCTGACGTATGGACGACGGATGCCTTGGCCTAGGACGGTGCACAGGAAGTGTTATTTAAATGCAGGATATTGCATGCGGAAATTTATTATCATGTGGCATGACGTTCAAGAAAGCGCAAATACATATATACACATATAATACAAATATACATAGAGCTATATATATATATACATATATATATAGTATATGGTATAAGGGACAGCGTGGCTGCCTTTGTTTGTGCATGCTCTAGAGCATGCGAATTTCTGAAATGTAATTAAAAGGCAACAATTTTCTTTATCCACACTCATACACATGCACACACACACACATACATATATATAGAGAAAAATATTGTAAAGAATTGTCAGGAAGTTTAATTGAATTTTCAGCGCATAAATTAAAAAAAGAAAGACGAAAAAACAGAAAAAAAAAACACACAAACCATAAAAAGAAAGCTTTAAAATTTAATGGAAAACGGCTTATGAATAATGCAATTGGACGGCGCTCTCACAATTGTCAACATCAAGTATTTATGAAGTGAAGTAAGATTTAATTGAGCTGCGTTTTACTTTTGATGTAGAATACGCCATATATGTCTGCTCATATGCTCTGGCAAATGGGCATGTGGGGCATATTGGTTTTGTGCAATGGGATCTGGGTGACTTTGGATTGTAATACTCTGCTTAATTGGTATCAACTATAGAGATATCGAAAATGAATATGTAGGTAGAGGAATTTCATATTAATTTATCTTATATTTATTTTGATAATTTTATTTATTTAATTTAAATATAATATGTTTTGTACTTTTCTTTTTTATTTTTTTATTTATTTTGTTTAATTTTTTATTTTTATTTTATTTTTATATATTTATTTATTTATTTTTTATTTTTATTTTTTTTTTTTTTGTTATATAAATACAATTTTAAAAAAGAATTACACCAAGGCTTGGGTCTTATCACACTTATTATAAATTCATAAATATTTATGCATACATAATAACCCATGCCTAATCGAATCCCATATTATTATGCATGCCCAAACATTGAAATTATAGAAAAAAAATAAATAAATAAATAACAATAATAATTTCTATGGAAAAGCGCTTTTCTAGCTAAATCAATTTCCGCTCGCTACTTTCATTAGAATTATTATGATATCAATTTGAATACGAGCATCTCTATATGTATATAAAAAAAATTACAATTCAATTGAATGTTTTCTTTTTTTTATTTAAACGATTTACAATCGCAACAAATTCTCAGCTGGTTTACAATTGTATTTGCAACTGCAACTTATTTTGGCTATTGCATTTTTGCACATGCAAATTTACGTTTTATTGCATTGATTTCTTTGAATGTGTGTGTGTGTGAGTGTGAGTGTGTGTCTGTGTGGAGGGCAAACGCGTTAAAATTGCAAAATAAGCTGGCATTTAAATGTGGACAGACAAATGTTTGTATATATCGACACTATCTGTATATATATATACATACATATATATTTATATAGTTTTTATACATTGCGTATACGCAATGTGGTGCAGCGGACAGACAGCCACATGGTTGACTGACTGCAGCGACAGTTAACTGTTGTCTCTCGATGTATGTGTGTTTGTGTGTCGGCTTCCCGTCACTTGTTTACAATGTACGTAATTTGTTGCTGTGGTCAAAAAAATGTCGATTGCATTATTATTGAATAATTGAAGAGCATACATAGCTCTGCAGTGAATGTGTGAATGCATGAATGTATTTAGAGCTAAACTGATTACAAATGCGTATTGGATGTGTGAAATGTGTGTTGGCCACGTGTGCAGCGTATACGTGATATTTATTGAACCAGCCTAGAGAAAGCCGAACGGGGGCATAAAAGTTGGCAAAGCCCAGGCGCAAAAGTTATAAATTATTTGCAGTAGACTGATTGGCAAAAGCAATTGCAAAAAGCGTGCAAAAACAATGGCCACAGCAAGCGAGAGAGAGAGAGAGAGGGAAAGGGGGAGAGGGAGAGAGAGGAGAGTGAGGGATGCTGTACACATAACAGCTGCAACCGCAACCAACAACAACAACTACAACAACAACAACTACAACAACAACAACTACAACAACAACTACTACAACAACAACAACCACAAGAACAACTACTACAACAACAGCAACAACTGTACTACTACAGTCAGGGCAATGAAAGGCCTTTGCCGGGACATGGCAACAAGGCGCAAACACTCGAGTGCAAAGATAGAGAAAAATGGCGCATGAAATGAAGCGGAAATGGCGCAAAAAGGAACCCAGAGCTATCGCACGCACACACACACACACACACAATCAGTTTGAATGGGATGAAAGGCAGCGGCGACGGCTGAGGCAGTGGCAGGGACGGGCAGGCCTTGCTGCATAGCCACTTACAGGGCTGAACTAATATGTACATTAGTATCTTTGAATGCATGTGAACAACTGATAAATGTCTGGTCATGTTTGCCTTTCGCCCATTTATATAAACTACACATATACATATATATATATATATATATATATATATATGTATAAGTGTATGAGTGTGTGTTTGTGGCCTGTGAATGAAATCGAGCGTCGAATGAGAAATGCATGCAATTTATTTTATTTTATTTCAGTTTAGTTTAGTTTTAGTTTTTCCTAGTTGGGGTTTCGTTTGAGCTGCCCCGCCCCCGCATACGTTTCCCGTTTCATTCGCATTTGCAATCGGCGAAGAAAAGGCAAAACGTTTTGCAAAAGCGTTTTCAAAAGTGCACTTTGATATGCCGAATAAACGTTGATGGATATAAAAGCGAGTGGCCTAAGCAATGGTGTGTGCGGAATAGAAAAACATTTTTGATTAGGCAAAGCTAAAAGGTATCAAAGTGAATAGAAAATATATTTGAAAATAATTGGAATTCAAGCAAGTAATAATTGCCTTAAACTTTAAAAATCAAAAGAACTTAACTGTTTTTTTTATTAATTAAAAATATTAAGTCTCACAAAAATAAAAATTTTATATTAATTGATATAAAAAATGTAATTTAATTGATATAAAAATGATAATACAAATAAAACGAATTTTAAAAATAAAATTAAATTAAATAGAAAAATATTGAATCTAAAAAATAAGGAAATTAAAAGTAAAATATAAATACATGTTAATTTAACTAAAATAATACATTTAGTAAATATATAATAGTTTTATTTGATATACATATATATAAAAAAAATTACAACAATTTTACTATATAATATATAATTTTATTATATGAATATAATTTTCTAAAAAGAAATATTAATATTAAAAAAAAAAAAAAAAAAAAATGCAAAAATAAAAAAGAACTTCGTAATTCTAATAATTCAATATAATTATAATTATTTAAAAACAAAATTTAATCAAATAAATTATAATGCAATATGATTTTTTAAAAAGAAAAAAAAAACATTTAGTTACATATATCCATAAATATATTTATTTTCTATATTAGAAATATTCGGTATTAAAAAGTTAAGCTAAATATTTGTACAAATTCTAGTGCATCAAAATCTGTTACATCAAAGGATTTACTATGTAATACCATTTAGATATATATATATCTGTAGTTTGTAGCAAAAACAAACGAATTTTGTGCGCTGTGGGGCCAGGCCAAGCTTGTAGTTCAACAAAGTACAGTGGAAAATGCTAATGCATGCGTGGCTTAGAGGCCAAGCTGCATAAATATACGATGAGCTATAAAAAGCGAAGCACACACACACACACGCACACAATTACAGCTATGCACATGCATAATAAATGCAGTCGCAGTGGCTCGCGCTGCTGCTGAACTACTTACTAGCCAACCGCAACAAGTGCACTCGGCAGCTGCATAGCCACAGTCACACACGCATACATTTATGTATATACACACACGCACACATGCACAGCTTCACTGACACGTAGACAGGTGTGCATTTAAATGACATGTGTCGTCTTCACACTCAAATGCACTTCAAACGCGCGCGCCGCACGCTCGCAACTGGCCAGGCTGAGGCGGAGGCCCAGACCCAGGCCCATGCTGAGGCCCAGTTCAGTTCAGTTAAGCCCGCCCACAATAGCTCCCGAATGCCCTTGCTGTATGCCACTTTGCAACCGCAGCACATATAGCCACAGTGTGTGTGTGTGTGTGTGTGCCTGTGTGTTGCCTTGAAATCTCATGGCTGACATAAACTTCCGCATTAAATCGACTTTGAACTTGAAAATGTTTAGTTACAGGGACGCACACACACACACACAGACTTGCCTATACTTACACTATAAAGTGTTGCAGTTGCAGTTCTAGTTGCTGCTGTTGTTGTTGTTGTTGTTGTTTTCGCTGTCATTTGAAGGTGAAAGCGCTCAGTTAGCAATTTGCTTTTAATATTTAAACATGCAAAATTATTGCAACAAAATTTTGCGCAGGGAAAATGCCGGCAAAGGCAAAGGTATGTGGGTGGGTGGGCATGTATGAAAGTGTGTGTCAGTGTGTGTGTGTTTATTTGTGTTGAATCAGTGCACAGCTAAAGTCTGTGCACGTGCACGAACGTTAGGTAAATCGACAGCCCTGCAAAGTATGCTACGTTTTTTTTTCGTAGCTTGTTTAGTCGAAAGAAGCTACTCGAAAGCGAATGCGATTGCCAATCAGCTCAGGACTTGTTTTGCCACATGAATACGTAAACAGGGAGAGAGAGGGGGAGAGTGAAAGTGAGAGAGGGAGGGAGCGTGAGCAGAGAAATAAAGGGTAACAGGTAAAGCTAAAGTACATGTGTTTTGTGTGCTAACTAATGCAAACTTTTAATGAGCTCCTTGCCTGCAATTGAAGCTGCAATTGAGACGATGCAAAGAGCAAGCGGCAAACGGCAAATGGCAACTGGCAAACTGCAACAGCATCAACATCTGCATCAGCATTAGTTTCAGCAGCTACCTTTGCTGCATTTAATTAGCAGAGTTGACGATGTTCCCAAAACTAAACGCAAATCCAATTTGACAAGTGCAAGCACAAAACTTGCATATTAATTGGCTGCCATGCATGCACAAAATGCCTCAAACGAACAGCCCAATTAAAACCTGGCCAGGGAATAAATCAAGGAAAAAAAAAACAGAAATGTATTTATGCTAAATGTGTTGAATGCAGCTGCAACGGTAAAATGAATATGATTTCCATTTGAAATGCATTTTTCTTAGATTTAGAGAGTGGAAAGTCTAATTAAAAGTAACTTTCCTAATTGAGTGGCTCTCTTGGGCAATTATAAATGCAGTTTTGATAGCTGCAGCATTTCTTAGAATTTTTGAGTATGTTTTTATTTGAAAGCTCGGCTTTGACTTTGAGTTATATTTTAATTTTTGTTTTTTTAATTAATTATGCTGGCATGGACAAAGCATTTATTCAGAAATCATTTTCGTTTACTTTCAATGTTCTTTCATATGCAACAATTTACTGTGCCTCAGAAATTTTCAATGTCTGCTAAATAATCTTATGTATATATTTCTACTACAACAAATAATAGAAGGATTGATATTGAACGGCTGAAAGGAAGTCATCCCTGACTCACTCCTGGTAGATGTTTTTCTGCTAGTCTGTCTGACTAGATATCTCAGCATCATCTATCCCTTCATCTATCGACTTCTTTCTAATAATCTGATGGTATATTTATTATAAGATCGATTCTTTGTCTTCACTTCCCACTCTTCATATGTATCTCACTCTCTCTTCATCTGTAAACCTCAATCATTCGCTTTCTCAATATCTCTCTAAGAAGAGAGAGTGACAGAGAGGGCCAAAGGGAGATAGCGAGAAAGCATATGATTGATGTCTCTACTGTCTCTCTTTCTCTACCTTTCTATCATCATACCTCTCTCTTCTACACTTACATGTATGTCTCTATTCCCATCACTTTCTTACAGTTACAATCTCTCTATCACTCTTCTTCCCCATCTCCCTTTTCATCTCTCTCTTTCCTTCTCTCTCCTTCTCTATCTGCGTGCCTCTCACCAACTATCTACAGCTTCTCTGACATTCTACCTCCACCTGTATCACATGACATATCATCCATTTATCTTTCTCGTGGCCCACTTCACCATAAATTCATTTACAGCAATTACTTTAAAAGGCATTCAAAATATATATCACACTTGCTAATTGCCTCAGTTAAGCACATGCAGCCATGCGGATCACATAAATCTTTAGGGGCTATGCAAACCAACTATTTGTTATAGAGTCAACCTCAGCATATAGAAGCAGAGCAAAGAGTAGCAGCTGAGGGGGAGGGGGTGGGGCTAACAAAGCGCCTTTTGTTGCCACAGTCGATGGTAGCCTTATGTGAGCTATAAACCGAGCGATAGACGGCACTCACATTACGCATGCAACATTTTCGCGACGCGTTTATGGCGCCGCAATATATACTAGATAAACATAGATATATATAGTTGTACATGTAGATATATAAGTATAAACTATATAAGTATTACATGCTATACAGTTACATTTACTATCCATACACACACACACAGAAAGAAGACACACATAAGCATGCGTTGACATTTTACTACGTTTGCCGTTGCGCTGCTCTTGGCTTCTACGATTTTATGCTTGCCACATTTTTATGCCCCACACACTCATTGAAATTGTGCGAAGGAGGGTATATGGATTATGTTAAAGTGTGAGAAGTGAACCGAAGTAGGCCTAGAAGTGCATATAAGTCAAGGGTACAATAAAAGTTAATTGAAGGATTTGCCATAACTCGAAAACATGAGAGAGAGAGATCAAATTATTAGTATTATATATTTAATCAGACAATGTCTGGATAGAATGAAAATATTGTCTTTTTCGAGTACCTACTCTATTCTCCTCCTATGGCTGCCTCTATAGGGTATTTCCTAGTCTTTCTTCTCCATTATAGTTATTAGTTATTATTTGAACATGCATAGCTTTTCCTCTATATCTTCATTCATCTATAACTGTGGAAATTGGCTTAAGGACTTTGTTTTTCTCTGTCATAACTCAAAGACCATCTTTGTTATAGATAGTAATTTTAGTATACACCGCTCTCCTAAGTCATACACAGAGTAATACTATTATCTTTTTTAAATGCCTCTTCAAACACGCATTATATTCAGGTTACGAGTATCCTCTTAGCGAGAACTATAAAAGGTAGAGGTAGTAAATTTGGTATACACACTTAGCCTAGATAAATATATAATATATATACAATACCTCCCGAGAATATAGAGATATTGCAGGTATTGGATGATGAATCGTCTTTTATTTCGCATAGCTCGAAGTCTATAAAATCTGTAGGTAGTGAAATTGGCATTCACATTATACTAAGGCATATCTAGAATAAACTAATGTTCTTTACTAAATACCTCTTTCAATACCCGAGACACTCAAATAGAGTACCGACTGGTCTGCACTCTCGACTCGAACACTCTTACTTAATGCTTACTTGCTTCCTTTTTATGCGTTTTAAATTTATTTCATGGCTGCAGCGAGCTGCCGCTAGCGATGGCGCCTGTCGCACGCACGCAAACTTCCGGCCACACATACATACATTCATGCGTCTGTGTGTGTGTTGGTGTGGGAAGGACTGCGACTGTGACTGTGAAATGAAAACAAGTGGCATGCCCGCCTTCATTTTTATTTATCGCGTGTAATTGTAAAGAAAAAATCGCGCTAAATTATTTAACAAGCAAATGTGAAAGAAATATTCAAATTCATTTGCACTTGCTGCAGGAAATTGATATATGTGCAATAAATTGTGACGACTTTAGATAGGAAATTATTTAGCTGTAAAATATTTGAATTTCGATAGCTAACACAAACAGAAACATAATTTTATTCTAATTGAATTTCCATTTGCAGCTGGGCGAACGAATGCGGTTTAATGCGGGCCATGCTGGCCCACGCCCACAGCAGGTTCACAGCAACAACAGCAACAACAACAACGAGAACAACTAGAGAGTAAAGTGAAGTTGAGTTATGTTGCTGGCGGATGTGAAATTCACTTTGAGGATATGAAAATAGCGCATAAACGAGCCATAACACATGCGAACAAACGGAAGAGCTTAAAAGGAGTGCAAAAAGAGGAAAAGTACAGGCAGAGCTTGGTAATACAGCACACGTATACAACACTGCCAGAGCAACAGCAACAGCAACAGTAACAACAACAACAACAACAACAACAACAACAACAACAATAGCAGCAGCAAAGTTGTCAAAAGAAAAGTGAAAGCCGAAAACTGTAAACGAGACTTCGTGTAAACACTCAAAAGCTCGTTAACAGAATACATCCTGCCTGTGCCTGCCCGCCCGCCTGCCTGCCTGGCTGCCTCTCTCTCCCACCCTCTTACTCACTCATTCTGTGAGTGTGTATCATCATCATGTACGTACAACAGCAACGACTGAGCCGTCTGAGTAGCTTCAACTGTCGCCTCTGCCCGGCCATTGCCATTGCCATTGCCATTGCTATAGTCGCATAGTCGCATAGTCGCGCTTCCGCTTCCGTCTACGCTCACTCGCCTCATTTCCGCTGCGGCTGCAATTAAGCCAACTACCCTCTAACCTGCAACAAAACAACAACGGCAAAAACAACAACAACTACAACTGCAATAAGAATGGCGCGAGCGACCAACTTTAATGGTACGTAACATGAACAAAAACAACAACAACAACAACAAGAAATAGTTAATAATCATAAGTAGCAGCAGCTAAATTCTAAGTGAAAAGTTTTTAAAGCCATTATAAACTCGATTTGCATTTAAATTACATTTACTTAAATAAATTTGTTAAATATGTTAAATGCGGGCTCTTAACTCATTAAGTGCAGGTAGATGGAACAAGTTAGGTGGGAGTGAGTGACTAGCAGATACCCTAAATGTAGTGTAGAGAAGAGCAGCTGATATATGTGAATAATATATGTATATAAACACACACACACACACACACACAGGCACACATTAGCTCGCATTCTGCTTACTGCGCAATTTATGCAGCTTTAGGGCTTGGCTTGCGCTTATGAGCTTTACCATGCGAAATTAGTTATTGAATAACTTTGAACTTTGTTCTAGAGGGATTTTCTTAAGCAAATTTTCAGAGCGTGATAATGTTATATGTGTGTAGAGATGTGTCTAAATGGGTATACAGATGTGTATATATGCATATACTTGTATATATGTAAGCCAAAGTACAAGCCTCTAGTATTTGACAATTTGAGGGCGTAGGAGACGAGATATTCAATATTTCAATTAATCAATGCATATGCATATTGCTTACATAAAGTAACACAGTAAACCTATAACTTGCATTTCTTATGGCATTCAAACATGCTTAATAATGAAATGAAATTGTCAATTTATTTATCGAATAGTTATTAATAAACTCTAGCTGGCAAAAATATATATTTGCAGAAATTCTTAAAGTAAATTTAAACTTGTTATCTTTAAGTCAATATCCCTTATTTATTAGATAAATTATTAGATAAATAAATAAAATTGTATGTCAAATTACGCTGCAAACCCAAATGAATCGATTTTTATATCGTTTTATGATATAAATTATCGATTAATTATTTAAATGATCAATTTCTGATATAATTGATCAGTTTATGATTTAAGTTATCGATTTGGGATGTAAGCTATCGATTTATGATATTAGTTATTATCGATTTATGATATAACTGATCGATTTGTGATATAAGTTATCGATTTCTGATAATGTGAGTGCAGCGAAGACTTCAGCCTCTCAGAGCCTCTAATGGATTGTAGAATCTAACCCAGCTTAGATTTATATAAGTTATAGAATATTAAATGATAACTAAGCAAATTATATTAATTTCAATAAACCATCAATATTCATTAACTTATTTAAGCACCTTTAGCACATTCACATAGGCAACATTAAATCTCATTAAATTGATATAGCTAATCGAATAAAATTTCAATTTCAATTGCAGACGCGCTGGACTACATCTACATAGCCAACAGCATGGATAGCAAGGCCTATCTGATAGCCGACCCGCGGCCCGACGAGCCAGCCGATGAGGATATGATGCAGCAGGCGGAGGAGGAGGAGGAGGAGGAGCAGCAGCAGCAGCAGCAGCCGCAGTTAAATGGCGGCGACAGCAATAACAACAGTCAATACTACAACGATGGCGACTTTCCGAATACGGCGGCAGCTGTGGCAGCTGTTGCGGCCGCGGCTGCCTTGGAGAACAATGCGAACAGCAGCTCGCCGAGCTTTCCCAGCCCCAATAGCTCACCTGGCTCGCCGCTGGCGACCGCAGCGCTGGCAGCAGCTGCGGCCAGCGCCTCGGTGGCGGCGGCTGCAGCGCGCATAACCGCCAAGGCGGCGCATCGGGCGCTGGGCAGCAAAGCGGCTATCGACCTGATCGATGCCGACGGCAGCAAAAGTGCGGACAATAATTATACGAATGTGGCTGTCGGCCTGGGTGCGATGCTGCTGAACGATACGCTGCTGCTGGAGGGCCTGGGCAACGAGACGGGGGGGCTGGGCATCTTTGGCGATGTGGTGAATGGCAGCGGGACGCTGTTAAATGGCAGCGCAGCGATCAATGTGACGGCCAGCAAAGTGGCCGAGGATGACTTCACGCAGCTGCTGCGCATGGCCATCACAACGGTGCTGCTCGGCCTGATGATACTCGTCACGATAATTGGTAAGTGCAGGCAATAAAATTTGTGAAAACATGGAAAGCTCATTAGGGCCGAGAGCCAATGGCCAAAATGCGTAAGCCAAAGCCGTAGCCTAAACATAGACATAATTATTTGTGCGCCACAGACAATAAATGCCATGGACTTCAGTCTCAGGCACGCGCGCGCGTGCCAGCAAATCCGATGGGGAATATGGCAAACAATTCAATAAGGCAAACGAAATGACAGCATGAGCAGGAGCAGAAGCAGAAGCAGTAGTAGGAGCAGTAGCAGGAGCAAGAGCAGCAGTAGCAGCAGCAGCAGTATCCGTAGCAGAAGTTCTGACAGGAGGCGGGTGGCACATCAAGTGCTTTCAAAGATTTTTGCGCCTGTTCAGCATTTTCGGCTCAGTTGCAGATAATAAAATACGCGTAACTGATATTTATGGCTGCTTCCGAGCCATTGTATATTATTTATTATTTGATTTTATTATGCAACAACAACGACAATAGGAGAAGCGCTCGTTATTAATAAGGCTGCGCATTGTTGTTGCGCAACATTCATTACACGCATTTAGCCATAAATCCAAAAGGCAAACAGAAGACAAAATCTATACGCCACATTGAACTAGGCCAGCGACGCGTCGCGACGCAGCGACAGGCTTGCCGTATTCAAAATGACAGACAATCAATCAATCAATCACAGTTTCACAGCCCAACAACAACAACCACAGCGTTTGCTGTAAAACACAAAAACATTCAAGTGTGTGGCTGACGAAAAACAACAGCAAGCAAATGGGCAAACAAACAGCAGGCAGGAGGCGGCGGCTAGCAGCAATCGGCAGCAGGCAACAAACAGACAGCAAATGGCTAGCAGCAGTAACTGGAATTGATTTCATTAATTTAAGTAGATTTCATTTTCATTTTCATTTCATTTCATTTAAACGCGCCCCGTCAAAGTCAACAGCCCAAAAGCATAAAAATCAAAATATCGCGCCCTAGAAAGTATGCTACACTTTTTTTGCAGCACATTTGCTTTGCGCCCATTCACATATTTGTGCAATACCCTGCAGCATTTGGTGAATGCTTAAAGTGGGTATATTGTTTTCTGTGAGAATGCATTTATAGAATATATTTTATATAATTACTTTATTATTTTTAATTTTAAAATATAAATGAGGCACTAAGATTAATTGGGCATTTATGTAAATGAAAATGATAATTAGAATTTTTAAAGTCGACTCTCCCATATCTCCTTATCTATCACAACCAACTAAATTGTATCTAATATCACAGCATTATAGGATATTCACTAGCCGTACATTCCCTTATAGCCACACTCCTAGACTCTTTGCTTTTACTTTTATTGCTCTCATCTGGCATTCATTTTGATTTGCTTCTAATTTGTGTTTTTTTTTTATTATTTATTTTCTGCTATAGTTTTAGCTTGGCGCCTCGCTCGCTTTCACACTAAGCGTTGCCATTTCCCATTCTCCATTCTCCATTTTCCATTCTCATTTTCATTTTGGATTTTCACTTTTCGACATTTTCGTTTCTCGTTTTTCGTTTTCATTCAGATTTCATTTGAGTTTTCCTCACTTTTGAACTTGGCAGTGGTTGCATTTGCTTTGAATGCTGTTTTGAGTGCTAGCATTTAGCATTTAGCATATAAAAAGAAATGCTAATGAGCTCTAATGCTAATTTCCCGAGCAGCCAACAAGAAAACTAGGCGAAATGTGAAATGTGAAAAGTAAAATGCTGTCCAATGGCTGCTCTATTTGTGAGCTAACTGCAAAACAAAAAACAAACAAAAAATATATATGTATGTATATATATATACATACAAGAAACCACTACATAGTGAAACAAAACAACAACAAAAGCTGACCCAATTGAAAACAAGTAAGAAAATTATGCTGAGTGACAATGACTGACTGCATAATACTCGTTTAGGAAAACTAATTGTATGTAGATATTCGCTTCAATATTAAAGATCTTTAAACATTTTAGGGATCTGAGCATGTAAAACTAATCAAGACTTGGCAAGGCTTCGTGATTGCAGCACTAAAATCTTCTATTGCCTCATGTCTGCACTATTTTCCAAATAACACTAACCCTGTATACTCTCTTTACTTCGTAAACATGCACACAAATGGCTTGTTTAGTGGGTTGCTCTAGATATTGTTGGCGTTTGCTTTTTGAACGACTTTAAATGGTCGTTTAAAAAGCATCAGAGACACGAAAGCAAAAACGGAGAATCTGATTAGGACTTAATGTGGATTTAATATAAAAGCTGATTACATGTCATGCATGTAGCAAATATAAATATAAATAAATATAAATAGGTGCTCTTTACATTAATCTAATTAAGCAATTATTTATATGATTTATTTATTAAACAATATTCATTGCGTTGAAACAATTCATATCATTTCTCTTGCCCAAATTGTAAAAATTATGAGATATATTTTTTTAATGAGTTCATATTTTCTATATATGTAATGTAATATGTTGTATATATGTATAAATAAGATTTTTTATTTATTCTATTTATATTGCTAAATATATTTATATGTATAATAATTTTCTTTATATTTTCTATACACAACAATTATCTAAACTATGTGTTGTTAAATAAATTTCTTGCTAAAATAAAAATTCAGCTTTTATTTTATTTAACGATTACAATTTCAAATAACTGTCTTTCACTTTATGTGTATATATATATAAAGCTCAGCGTTTATTCACGCCTTTCTTTCATGTAGCTTTTTAATTAAAAAATCAACAACTTCGCCCGCTTGAGTTTATGTGAAGTGTGCACTTAATTACTTTTTAATTTGTTAATCAATTGAAACGTTCTTCAAACTCATTTATTTCGAATTGATTTACTTTTGATTTATATGTATATTTAATTTGATTTTATTTTTATTTTTAATGTGCTTAAGCTTAAATTGATTTTGCTATTTACAGCCAATGATCATTTGAGCTGATTTCATTTATTTTGAACTGCAGCATTAAACTGTGTGGAAAGTTTTCAATGGTCAGGCAAAGTCAGGCGATTGGCAGCAGATATGCGAAACGTGTATAAAAAATATATATAGATATATCCATATCAATCTTATATAGTAAATGAAAATGAAGGTAGCTAAGAACACCCCTAAAGGTTAAGAATATATGAATGAATGTATATACGAATGTATATAATGAATGTATATACATATCTGTAGTCTCATGTATATTCATTGCTTGACCTATAATTTTATTTAAGCCTAGATATTATATTTCGATATTAAATTTATATATCAGCTACTTTTCTTCCGCCCAACTTGGACAACTTATATAAATAACAACACAAATTTTGTTATTACATACATTTCACTGGAGTTAAATTTCTTACAATACAAATATATATGTATGGGTGTATATGCCTCAAAAATGTGTATAAAGTAAAGTTAGGTTTACCTGGCATTACCTGGCTTGGCTTTGGCTTTGGCTTTCGCTTCAGCTGACAACTTTAAGCGTCACCCTCAACAGGCAGCAACACCAAGAAATATAGACAGACAGCCACACGCTGAGAGTGAGAAAGAGATAGAGATAGAGAGTGAAACAACGCGCGGCAGACCCTCGGCTTGCCTTCACTTTGACACTGAAGTGTCTAATTGCATGTGTATTCCTTTGTCGGCGCACCTGACAGGTGTCCGTGTGTGTTGCTATGTGCCACAAATTGCATGTGTTGGGCGCAATTCTTTTGCTGCAGCTTTCAAGTGTGCCACAAGTAGTTCTGACAGCGGGCGCACAAGAAAAATAATATATACACACACACACACACAAACACATACACACACATATACACATATATATATATAAAAGATATATGTAATATGTATATAGACAGCTTTTGGCTTCACATCAAAGGTGGCGCCAGTGTTGGCTGTCAATAGTGCCACGCCCACACAGTCAAATGGGATGTCGGACGCAAAAAGTTTACGACAACGCGATTAGCTCATGTCGTTTATTTTGGCTTTGGTGAACTTTACTCGGCATCGGCTCAAGTGCAACAGAATGTGGCAAGAGCAAAAAGGGCCACGAGTGGGGCGCGATGTGGCGTGGCAGAGCAAAACTACGTTGGCAATTGTGCACTGATATTCGGTTACAGTGAGCGCGTTTCCTCTTGCTGTCTCATTCACTTTCCTTCTCTCTCTCTCTCTCTCTCTCTCTCTCTCTCTCCTTTCTCTCTCTGTCTCTGCCTTTCACTGCCCCTTTAAATGTGTTATAATGCAGCAGCTCAGCGAGCTTCGAGCAGCAGCCAAGTTTAATAAGATTCCCATTTCGTTTGGCCACACGGCTCTGCGGCGCAGAACTTTCGTAATTCTCACAAACTTTATTCCGTTCGTTTGAGTTTCGTTTTCATTATACACTTGTTTCAATGGTATTATAACTATGTCGCGGAATTTGTAACAAATAAAGGAAGAATTTAAGGTGGAAGGGGCTGACAGTTGTTTAACATAGGATGTTTTATGCATTCATATCATTTTATATGAGTCTAGAGCGTTTGTGTCGATTTATAAATACTTTGGCTTGTCTGTAAGCTTCTTTAGACTCAGCTACTACGCTAGACTTCATCTTATATAACACTCTGATTTATCACATGGCATAATTCCTGGAATTACCTAGATTCAGCTTTAAATGTGCTCCAGAGCTAGTTCAGGGTCTAAAATTGCGAGTTCAGCTCCTCTTTAGCCTCTTTAGACAATGGTTCCAAGAGTAAGTCTTAGAAGTGAGCCTAGACTCGGACATAGACCTAGACCTACACAGCTTGAGATGGTATATAACCTAGATGCCTGAATACTCAGCTATAGCTCGAAGCACCTACGCTAGACTCAGCTTTAGTTCGAACCTCCTCTAGAAATAGTGTTAGGTCTAACTACTATTTATATACTCTGCCGTAAGAGCCAGATCTTTTTGATATCAGATTCGCAAGCCCAAGTTCTCTTTATTAATTTTTTTTTCTTATCCTCATACAAGTCATATATATATTTATATTTTATTTTAGACTGTTTCACTCACAAATAAATATATGTATATTTTTTAAACTCATTCACGGCCGTTAGAGTATTCCATAGTCGTTTGTCGCTCTCAATGCATTTTCCTTTCAATTTTTCTTCAGGTTTACGTGCATTCGTACTCGTACCATTCGTTTGCGCTTTCGACTTTGGTTTCGGTTTGCAGCTGCGCTTAAATTTGACTTGCCAACGTACTTAATTGAATTGAAAACTTTGCGCTCAAGTCAATTTTCGCAATTAGTTCGCTGAACAGCAGCAGCAGCAGCAGCAGCTTCATCTACTGGCAACAGTTCGTGCAGCTGTCATTGGCATTTCCTTTACATCTCTTTCACTCTTTCACTCTCTCTCTCTCTCACCCCGCTATCAATGTCTCACTCTAAAGAATTAGTACAACTTCCTCAACAATTGCAGGCAACGTCTTTGTGATAGCTGCCATTATACTGGAGCGCAATCTACAGAATGTGGCCAACTATCTGGTTGCCTCACTGGCCGTGGCTGATCTATTTGTGGCCTGCCTCGTGATGCCCCTTGGCGCCGTCTATGAGGTGAGTACCCCAGTTCTTAGCTTAACTTCAACTATAACAAATTGGTCCCTCATGTTGATGGCTAATTAAGTTGCTTAAGAGTTTTTAGCTGTTGGCTTCAAAGTCAAATTTCAACATGCCAAACCCATTAGAGACTTGGCTTGATTAGTTTAAGGGGCAAACTATCGATTAGCTCATCGAAGCATTCGACAGTTGTATAATGTACAGCTCTTAATATAAAAGATACGCAGAGAAAGTAATCTCACATGCCAAACTCTCTAAACTATTGGCATACTGATAGACGTAAACAATCTATCGATAAAAACCAGACAGGTTTAATTACGTTACTTGCTAGAAATAATTAATTTATTGATTTGAAAGCAGCTCAATTTGAGATATACTCAATTTATATAAATTCTATAGCAAAACTATCGATAGTAAAATCATAGTTTGATACTATCAATATTTTCATAATTTTTTCACGATCTATCTATCTATCTAGTACCTAAGACTTCGATTTTTGTCCAAGATAGTCTGTGTTGACTGTAGACATTATATGGAGACTATCGAAAATAAGCAACAATATATCGATAATTTTATCTGTAATTTTAGCAGTTATCAATGAGTGTTTTAGATTTACAATAACTAATTGAAGGTTATCGATAAAAATCGACAAGTTTCAGATAAATAGCATATCGATAGACAAGTTTAAGATCAATACATTTTCAATAGCTTATAGCTTTTGCTAAAAGAGGATATTTAGGTTCTTCCATAACAAAATCGATAAATTGGAGATAAAGTCTATCGATAGTTTACTGTGCATATAAATACTACATTTTCAATTTTCGATGGCAGCTAGCTCAATAATCGATATAAAAAAAATAAATATGGCAATCATAAAATAATATTTTTCCAGTTAAACATTTTAAATTTAAATTAAAGTTATAAACGACTCCAAGTTTAAAGCTCAGCAATCGCTTATCGGAACACTTTTTTTTTATCGATTTTTAAGTACCACTAGACACAGGCTTTCAGCAAGCACTGTCTAAAATGTAGCTCAAGTTTTGCTGGCCGAACAAAAGCTTGAACGTACAACAACAGTCAAGGCATCAACGCTACGCTCAATTGTCGTCCTGCCCAGCGGGGCGAAGGCTTTGGCCATTTAAGGACAGTGCAATCGTTGTTTGCACAGTTATTAGATGACATTATGGTCAGGCCTCGCTTGAACTCCTCCCCAGCGTGACATCAATTTTAATAAGCCATCAACTTTTATTGTCTTTTTCACTGGCACTTGGAGACCCCTAGCCATAACTTGATGTGCCCTCTCTCTCTCTCTCTTTCTCTCCCTCTGTCCCTGCCTCTCTCTATCTGTTTGCTTATCGCACTCACAGATCAGCCAAGGCTGGATTCTTGGACCGGAGCTGTGCGACATTTGGACCTCATGCGATGTCCTCTGCTGCACGGCATCGATTTTGCATCTGGTTGCCATTGCTGTCGATCGGTAAGTAATTACATTAAGAGAAACTCGACCAGAAAAAACACACACACACACACACAAGTAAAAATCAACACATTTTGATAAACGACCCACAAAATCCACTTGTAAGCGGCGTGTAAAACAAGGCTGGATACAATTTTTAGACGGGGAACTGAAAAAAAAAAAAACGTGGCTGTATTCTGTCAATATGTGAACGATAATGTATGTGTGTGCGAGTGTGTGTGTGTGAGCTGAGCAAATCAATCAATCAAGTTTTTAGCATGTCAAATCTCTTTACAAATCCACTTGGCAACAAAACGAAACGCACATTAAGACACATAGCAAAAAAAAAAAAAAAAAAAAAAGAAAAAAGAAAACACGAAATAAATAAAGCAAAGGGAATACGTGCAAGCACTTGAATAATGTGCAGGATATATTGAAAATGCCCTAGATAAATATTTTTAGAATTCATCAAATTAGGAGAAAGGGTCAAAATAAACATTTTTAAGTTGCCACAGCAACGATAAAATATCTATATAAAAAATGTTTACAGAAAAGATCAAATTTGTGGCTGGCTTACAGAGAAAAAAATATTTTGTGCAATTTATGTATGGATAAAATATAAAAATATATTATAATGAGAGAAGTTTTTTACATATATTTTCTATCAGACTTGAATCATTTGTTATTATTTCTTTAAAAAAATATTAATAATAAAACAAAATTTTTTTAACCATGAAAATTTGTACAAGAAAAATAAATTTTAAAAAATTGTGTATAGCAAAAGTTGTTTTAAAAAATAATAATACGGATTCTTTAACTCAATTATGAAAAAATATATAAAAAGTGTTGTTAAACTAACTAACATAAAAATAGAAAAAAAAAAATATTTTGTATTTCAATTCTTAATATAGTAAATCATTTGTTGATAATTGTCTTTTGTCGATTTATATTATTATTCTTCTTCTTTACTTCATTTCTTGTCTGTTAATCAGCAAAAATTTAGAAAACTAAATTGACATGAGAAAAAGTATGTACTAGAACATTTTCTTAATTCAAATTTTAAAGTATTTCTAAAATACTAATTTATTTATATATTCTGCCCATTTGTGTCGCACAAGCAAATATTTTCTATAAAAGGGCAACCGAAAGCCTTACGAATCCTTTCAAATTTGCTGTGATATTTGCAAATATAATTGAAGCTATTATTAGCTTTGCCCTAGCTTAGCAATTTGATTTAGAGAGCCGCTTTGACATAATGTGAAATGCGATTTCCATTCAAAACCAATTCACAAAACCATTCACAGTGAGCAGCCAGCTGTTGTTCACAATCGATATATGCCCAGCAAGCAGAAACCGCGTCCAACTGTCGCGCAGTTGAAATCCAGTGCGTGTGGCTGTGACTGTGTATATGTGTATGTGTGTGTCGAAGTGTACGTGTACGTGTGTGTGTGTGTGTGTGTGTGTGTGTGTGTGTGTGTGTGCTGTTAATATGCTTTGCCATTTAGGGTTGACAAATCCATAGGCTGTGTTTACGCTTGCCTGACTACGTGGCTGCCAGCTGGCCGTCTCGCCTCCTGCCACATTATGGCTATATCAATTTAAAATAAATTCTCACTTATTGAAGCGTATGGGGCATGTAGCATGGCTCGCTGCATATCATCAATCAATTTGCTGCAAACATTTCAATCAATCAATCGTATTGAGTGGAGCGACAACACAATCCAAGCCCCAACCCAAACTCAAACCCAAACCCATATCCAAACTCAGCCAACACTACAAACGGTAAACGAAATGAATTTCATTGGCAGCCTTTGAAAAGCGAATCCAATGCCCAATCGGCATTTAGTTGGATCTTTGTGGCTGTTAGGCATATTCATTAGGCGAAGTGCTCAAGGCAATGCCTCAATGTCAGCTCATTTCAGCTGCAGTTGACGACAATAGGGGACAACAACAACAACAACAAAAAAGTAAACATATACAAGTATGCTTGGCACACTTAAATGCACACTGGCGCACGGCGCGTATACGTAATGTGCGCAAATTAATGCAATGGGCCGGAGCAGCAGCAGCAGCAGCAGCCACAGCCACAGCAGCCGTTGCAGTGCATTTAATGAACACTTAGCGCACCCCAAATTAGCAGCAGCAGCAGGAGGAGGAGGAGCAGCAGCAGCTGGAGCAGCAGCAGCAGGAGCAGGAGCAGCAGCAATGCCGCTTGAGCCACAATTTGTTGGCCATGCCACAGGGCCTATGCTCAATGCCATATTGTTCGCTCTTGCAGTTGACTGCCGTTAGAATTTCACAATTTTTGCATGGGACAACATGTCATTGGGTCATTAATTGGCTAAGCTGCGGGTCAAAATGTGTTTCCAACTTATTTGGTGGTTTCAATTAGCGCAGCCAGCCAGAAAAACAAAGCAGCGGCCGCAGCGCCAAACCAACAATAAATTATGTAAAATACAATACAAACAAACTCGCACACACACACACTCACACACATACTCTCCCATATATGTATGTGCAACAAATTGTATTTATTTTTTAGTTACGCACAGGCAATTTCAATTATTTTTATGCGCACGCGGCGTATGCGCATACCAGTTGCAGCTCATTAAAACTAAGCTTGGGATTTGTAAATTGTTATTAGTTTTGCACTAATTGATGCATCTATCTATTTATTCAGTTGGCTGCGGGCTGGACACCAGACGAGATTTTAAACAGTATGCAATTTTATATTGATATGCAGCGGGTGCAATTAAATGAATTAAAAGTGTTGTGGGTGGACGTGATGGAGCGAAGACGATTGACGAACATATTTAGAGCAAATTAAAGGTCACAGTTTAAGTGAGAAATGCTTGAATATTATCAAATGGGTAGCTCTCATATAGATGAGGAGCTGTTAGAACAATTTGTTTATACTTTATTACTTTTCTACTTAAACTTTTATCTATTATATTATTTAAATTCGAGCTGAGGAAATATTGTCTATTTTTAATTTTCTCGATTTAAGAACAAATTTACGAATTTTGAGTTTTATGTAGCATATGTCTCATATCCTTCACTTATATCGATGAAAGTTGAGGCATTCTGAATGCTCACTTAATTTTCGACAGCTGTTTTGGTTCATCTACGATTTTTGCCCATTCTTAAATACAACAAAAAAGAGCCTGTAACTAATTTCATAACCAGAACAACAGCAATGCTGCGGCTTAGCCTCAACCTTGGCCCCCTGGGACCTTTTTCATTGATTTCCCATTAAAGACAAACGTTACAATTTGATTGAGAAGATAAAGATGGCATTGAAGGGGAAGATTGCAAGATTAGATCAAGTTGCTTTGATGTTATGAAGTGCTTCGAGGCTTAGAAAAAAAATGAAGTAGTCATAACAGATGCTGACTAATGGGCAGATGGACAAATAGATTTTCATAAATAAATACAATTTTTTTTTTTTTTTTTTTTAATAAGAAGAAAGGGAGTGTAAGTATGGTATTCTATATATTCTAACCAGTAAATTAAGAAATTGCTAATCTCTCTCTCTCCCTCTCTCTCTCTCTCTCTCTCTCTCTCTGTCCTAACCTAAATTCGTCTTACAGTTTATACTTTTCACAACCCTTATCAATTTTTTTAGAATTAATTGGAAATTTGAAATCTTAAATCTTACATACATTTTATGTTACTCTGACAAATTTGCAATTCACAACCAATTTCCATTCAATAGTTTACCTGCTTGCATATGCCTAGTTTCTCTCTCCCAACATTGTCCAGTTTCTAACAGGTATACATCGATTCACATTTGCCTATTGCCACCACTATTGGACTTAGATAATTCTGGGCGCTGATTTGGCTGTCAATTGGGCAAATTGAAATGCTGGCTGCGAACCGAAATTGCCTGTCAATAAATAAAGCCAAGTGATGCTTAGATTTCGCATGCATATCAATCAGTGGCATTCAGTTGAAATTGCCCAGGCTCAGGGCTCAGTCCAAGTCGACGTCGACTGAGGCTCATTTTTGCCACGGTATTTGCCTGTCAGCTGGACGCCAAGAAATTGAAGATGCTGCCATGAAGTGTGCGGGGGGCGGGGCGAGGGTGGGGTAGAGGAGGCATGCCCTATTTCATATTATGATGAGCGCCACTCAAAAGTATGCAAATGAGCTGCATGACAGCTACGTTTCTGCCTCAATGGCAACTCATTGTGTGAGGCGACATAGGGCACGAGGGGTCGCCGGGGCGGAAGGGTCGAGTGAAGCTTGCTCCATGATGAAACAATTACGAGAAAATTCCCTGGACTTCCTGCCAAAGGCAAGCCAACCCAAGGCATAATATACTTTACGAGTATTTGCTAGTTGTCACTTGATATTTAAAATAGAATTCAAAGCCAGCTTTTACTTATCACCAAATGGAATGAAAATTAATGTGCTTTTAAGCAAGACGACTCGACTGTGTGTGTGTATGTCTGTGTGTGTGTGTGTGTGTGTGTGTGAATACAGCCTCCGCTGTAGCCATTGCTGCCGTTTCCGTCCCAATCTCCGCCATTTACTTGTTGTCAAGCGTCTGTACATTAATAAATTAAGTTTGTCAAACGATTGTTGGGCTGCCCTTTGGGGCTGTTGCGCCCGCATGATAAATAGTTGCTGGAAATTCGACTACAATAATAATAATATTTGCAAGTATTTGTCGTTACCGACCAGCAGCAACACAGCAGCAGCCGCCTCGTTGACAAACAGTCGTCGACAGGCATCTTCCAGCCTAACCCACCCAACACCAACACCAACTCCAACTCCGCCTCCGACTCCAACACCCACGCCTCACTCACAACTCGTTCTGCTGCTGTTTCTATTGCTCTGGCTCTGCGCTCTCAACGTTGGAACGTGCGCAACGTTGCCAAGTTCATTTTCCATGTCAGTAATTTTTAAGCAATTAAGACAAAGTGCCAACAATATTTACGAAACTGCGAGACAAGAAATAGCAACAGCAGCAGCAGCAACAACAACAACAGCAACCGAAACTCATGTCCAGCGCACGGCAAAAACCCCAACAAAAAATACTCTGAGCACAATAAAAGCCTATGACACGATGTCCTCTACGAACGGAAGCGCCAAATGTTGGCCATAGCAAGTCAAGCTCGACTAGAGGATGCCCTGTAGACACTGCACTTCTACGTAGATTATTGTAAATTAACTAAACTAATTATATTTGATTACTTTGTATATTAAAATAATTATGTAATTATATAAATAATCATGTATATCATTATTAAGTGTATATACATATATGTATATATATATTTAAAATTTTATTCATTTATTTATTGAATTATTATTATATGTATTTTAATTGTTTTATAATTAATTTATATATATTTTTTTTATTTCTATATATTATTATAATTTATTTATTATTTATTATTTATTTTTTAATTTTTTTTTTAGCTTTTATGCTTGTCCTTCAAGCCTAATCTAAATATATTTTTCATAAATTTTGAGTTATTGCAAAAATATTTTAGATTTATATTCTTTAAATATTTAGGCACACATATGTCAAATTTCAAATCTTTAGCTTTTATAGTTTTCAAGCTAGACACATAAAAGAAAACAGCTGAAATGCTCAGCTGACAGCCTGGGAACTGCAAGCTTCGTAGACTAACACACAGATGGCGCTGCAAGATATATAGAATCCAAATATTTTTATAATAATACTACAAACTTAGCCCATACCTATTCTTAGTCAATATGCTCTTCTTTAGCCAGCTTCCATGTGCTTAGGGTATAAACAACAACGACTACTCTAGGAGCAACAGAAAATGGCGCATGGTCATTAATCTTTATGCCTTTCGCTAGCTGCTGTCATTGCTGCGGCTGCTGCTGCTGCTGCTGCTGCTGTTGTTGCTGCTGTTGCTGGTGCTGTCGATGGCGCTGTCAATGCCGAAATATATGCACATACAAAACACTTATACATACAGACTACACACATTTATATAGAGCGACCGCATCGTGAGCATTCAAGTTGTGCATAAATTTCATGCTCTGCAGCATGTTGCTGACGTCATTATTAGTGAAGCAGAAGCAGAAGCAGAAGCAAATGACAAATGCCCAGAGCCCAGGGCCTGGTCAAATATAACGTGACTTCCACAACAACTGGGAAAAAAGCCCATGTAGTGCAGTTTAGGCCAAACAACATGGGTCAACAGTTGTGGGCAGTTGTTGCTCGTGTTGCCGTTGCTGTTGCTGTTGCTGCTCTTGTTGCTAGTGCACCTGACACATTCAATTAAATTTCAATTATGTTGAACACACATTTATTTATTTATACTTTGTTTTTCATAAATTTGACCATTTAGCACTTAAAGCGTAATTACATGTTAATATTCGTAGAATTTGGCGTTCTGCACGCTTTGTTGCCTTAACTGCAAATGCCAGCAGCAACATCAACAATTACAACAACAACAATTGCTGCAACGACCACAAAACTGTTCCCCATCTGCACTTCGGTGGTAGCATGTGTTATTGTAATTGCTCTTGTCACAGTGCAGTTTTTGTACTTAGTGGCACAGTGAGTGCAAAAAGTGTGTGTACCAGAGAAAAATACATCGATATATGTTTCAATAGAATATCAATGAATACTATTTATATTTAATGTTTTGATATAATAATGTTAGGATTAAATTTATAAAATTTTCTTATAATTGTTCTTAAATTTCAAATATGTAAAATTATTTAAAAGAATTAAAATAGTAATAATTTTAATTTTTAAAAATCGCTTTAGCATTTTTCATTTTGAATCTTCATCATAAAAAACAAAAAAAAAAAAAAAACAAAAAATAAATAAATAAAATTAAATTAAAATAAATAAAAATAAAATAAAAAACTAATAAATTAGTTTATTCAAAAGTTCTTTTCAAATTCTTAAAATTTGCATTATTTTATATATTAATATTGCCTAAAATTCTCATTTAAATTTCTAGTTTATTTATCTGCAAAAATTTCACAAGCAAAATTAAACTCTTCCAAGAGTTTGTCAATAACACAAAAAAAAAGACCAAATAAAACTTGAGTCAGACTCAAAGTTTTTCTATATATAAACGAAATATTATTAAATACAAAAAAAAAAAAAGGAGTACGACACAAAGGCATTTATATTTTTTGTTTTCTTTGTGTTTAAAATTCATTTCTGGCGCATAAATAAATTGAAATTCTGATGCTTTAAAGCACGTGCTAAGCTCCTCCGGTTAAACACACAAAATCTTCTTATCTAAAGTCAAATGCCTTGCATTAAATTTGTATTAAAAATGTATTTATGTATATTGTTTTTTTTTTTTTTATATAAGTATATTTTATATGCCCATACACATTTATGGAAGGAAAAATTTTCTAAATATATCGAGACTTGTTTAAAAATAACTATATGACTTATACATTAACTGCTTGCAGACACTTTTCTATTTGGCACTCCCTGTGATTTTTTGGCCTTTTCTCTAAGTGCAAATGAACATCGTTGTTGTTGTTGTTGTTGTTGTCGTTGTTTTACATAATTTGCGCGCTGTCGCTGGACATTTTAGCGAATGGCGCTTAGACTGCGCCAAACCTCAACCCATAACACCAGACACCACACACACACCAACACACGCACATAATGCTGTGGCTTTTAGCCCTTACCACACAGTGTTCATGTGCAATTTAACCGTTAGTAAAGTTTCGTGTATGTGGAGTAATTTTTTAATTGCGCCAGCTTTTTGGTGCACACTGTGGGGCAGGATTCATACATTATATATGTATGTATGTATATATGTATGTATGAATGTATGTATGTATGTATGTATGTATGTATGTATTTACAACGAGGCTAAACAAAAGCATAACCTTAATTAAATTGCTAGTTAAACAAACGCATTTAACAGTATAATTAGTTTTCATGCCATAGCCAGAGCGAGAGTGAGAGAGAGAGAGAGAGAGGGGAGAGGAGAGAGACAGTGAGAGCAGCGGAACATGAGGTTGGCATTGGAATTACACTTCATTTGCTTTGCACATTTGATTTCACAAAACCAAAATGCTCAAATTCATATGTGTGCCTGCGTGTGTGTCAGTGTGTGTGTGACAGATACACACACACATACACTTGGTTGGTTAATGAGACAAAGCTGGCAAACATTGAAGCCGGGCAATAAAACCGAATATGTTACTAAGACATTTATGTTATCTGCTAATGCCTAAACAAACACAATTCACACACACACACACACACAAACACAGACACTCACAGAACACAATGCTTAATAGTTGTTAGTAGATTTGCAATGAGGTGTTTGTTACATTTAAGAGCGCCTCTGTCTGCAAATACACTTCAAGCCAAGTTCATAAAACAAATGTTAAATATTTCGTGTGTTGTTAGTGCTTTCAATGTGTATGTGTGTGTGTGTGTGCTTGTGTGTATTGTTGCTTGGCTTGAGAAGACATATTCAATCTCGATTAGCAGAGCTTGACATAATTCTAATGATTTATGTATTTGCCAGACAACATTACAAAATGCCTCAATCAATATTTGCAGGCCACAACAGCAGAAGCAGCACCAACACACACACTCACACACACACGCATACACAGTTCATGTTTGTTGTGCCATTTAAGCTATAAACTTAATTATGCGATGGCTGAGCCAAGTCCTGGATTATTTACAGGCCCCAGAGAGTGAGGGAGTGAGAAAGCATTAGAGTGAGTAAGCGTATATGTATTGGCATTCACAACTCAATTAAGTTGCAGAACACACATACAGCAAGAAACAGAAATAGAGACAAAGACAGAGATAGACTGAGTCTAAGTACAGCAGCCGTAAATACACTGGGAAAATTGTTCGCTAAACCACATTTTTGTGGTTAACCAAACTGTCTCTTTTTTTTCGTGATTTTTTAATTGTTTTGTTTTGCTTGTTTTTTTTTCCACTAAAATGTCAAGAAGAAAAGCAATTATAAGGCAAACATTTCAAATGTTTTCATTTGCGTATGTACAAAAAATAAGTGAAACTTGGGTCAAAGCGGTGCGGGCGGGTTGAAGTGGTGCAAACCGCATTTAAGATGAATTACAATTCTATAACTGTCACAGAGCGGCTAACCCAAATATCTATGTAGCCGTCACAGGCAGTCTGTATGTGTATGTGTTTGTGTGTGTGCGTAATTTAAATTTCGAATTTGTAAAAGTCGCATAAATCAAAATAATGGTGCTTGGGCTGCCTGCCTGCCTGCTGCCTGGCTAAATGATTAATCAGTGCGAGAAAGTAAATTGAAATTCAAATAAATCAAATGAGAGACAGACTCGCCTGTGGTTACAGCGCTGCTCTAGCTGGCCGACAAAGCCTTTTTGCAGAGGGCGTGTCTGCCCAAGACAAATGGCACACAAATGAAAAATTCTCAACACAAATTGAAAGGCTAACCATAAACTGCATTAAAAAGCTAACGAAAATAAGAACAAAAAATAAAGAAAATTTAAAAAAAAAACGCAAAAGGTGAGCTGAGTAGCTGATCGTTAGATACCCTGTAAGTTAATAGAAATTAAAATGGAGTTTTTATAGTCTAAAATAAATTAATTGAAGGCTACCGGAAAAAAAACGCAAAACAAAATTTTTAAGAATAAATAAAAGGTAAGGGTGAGCTGAGTAGCAGACAGTTAGATACCCTGTAAGGTAATTGAAATTAATATGGAGTTTTTGTAGTGGATTAAGTATGGATGGATTAAGTGAAAGCTAACGAAAAAAATAGAGAAACATAAATAAAAAATAAAAAAAACAAATGGAAAGCGAAAGGTGAGCTGCTTAGCTGATTGTTAGATACCCTGTAAGTTTATTGAAATTAATATGGAATTTTACTAGTCGAAAATGGCTTAAGTGAAAGAAGTTTAATGATGTCTGAGACCAAGTGGACGCCTGTTACATACCCTGTAAGCAACTTGAATGCCATGAAGCCGTTCTCTAAAAACGTTTAGCAAAAAAAAAAAAAAAAAATTCAGGTTGAATCACTTTAGTATTTAAACTCAAGTTAACAAAGGAAGACCACACCATAAAAACACAATTCACACTTTAATAGATTCATTGATCACACCCTAAACAAGCTGCCCACACAGGGTATTTAAAAGTGCTTTGAAAAATTAGAGAAAAAATAGAGCCCAAATGAATATTATTTATTCACTTGCAATTGAAAAGTTTGCGGTCGTATTAAGCTCTAACTTGAGCATGCTTAGGCATATGCATAGAAATACATATACACATGTACATGTACAGTAGGTATCTATGTGTGTGTGCGTGCGTATTTGTGCACATTTGTAGGTTTGTTTGTATTTAGTTTTGCGTTTAGCAGAGTTTGCGCACGCCGTGTGATTAATGGTCGGTTTACGGTTTGTACCACAAACTTTTGCCACCGGAAAGGAAACTTGGCCAAAAAGCCGCAGCTAAAGCGAGCCAAACACACAGACACAGACACACACACACACACGCACACATAGCACAACAGACAAGCAACAGAGCAGCATTCCAGAATTGAAGCCAACAAGCCAAAAACTGTAGCACTGCTGTAAATCCATTGTTAGCCAAAAAAAAAACAAAAACAAAAAAGAAGAAAAAAAAATTACATCTGAGCATTTTCACAAATTTTCCGCACAATTTTGCCCGCTGCACAGCGGGTGCTCTTGACTTGGCTCTGCGACCATCGCCAGTTAATTAGCTTGACTGCATTTTTTCTCATATTGTCAGCTAAGAGTGTCCTCCCCTAGGGCATCTGGCTTATTAAATATAATTGAGCTGTGCCTTAGCCCTTTGGCTAAATTGTTGAATTTTCCTTTGGCTTAAGATGCCCAGATGCATTGAAAGTTTAATGCGAAAAGAGGGACAACAGCAGGTAGCAGCTAGACAGGCAGACAGACGGACGGACAGACGGACAGACTGCAATCAACGCACTTGACTGCATAGAGCGTCTGCTCCTGAAATTGAGGCTGAGGCTGCAGACAGCAGCTGCAACTGTAACACCAGCTGGGCGTGGCGCGCCTCTATCTGCTTGGCTTTTGTTTTATGTTTTTCTGCTTTTTTTGCAGTCCTGCTGTTGCTACTGTTGCTCCGCCTTGCAATTTACATAAGATTCCTGTTTTTGTGCCATAAATTATAATTGCTGTCCCCTTATGACTGCACGCACTGAGCAGAACCGTTCAGAGCAGACGGCACACGCACACACACACACACACGCACAGGACACATATGCGAGGCAGCGGCCTGTAATCAACATGAAGACGCATCCTGTGCCAGCTGTGCGCCCAGTAGTAAAGTTTCACTCACACACACAAGAGTCGAAACAATAAACAAACTATAAAGGCAATGCAACTGCCAGCTGATCAACTAGAATATACTCATTAGGTATATGAAAGCATAAGCATATAGAATACTGAAAAGTTCAAAATAATAAAATATTATATTGTTGCCAAGTGAGTTTTCTAATATTTATTGCTAAGTAACTTAAACTAATTTAATTCTAGCTTTTTTAACAATGAAAGCCGAATTTCAGTGATCTTTTAATACAAATAGGCAACATTTAATTAAAAATATTCAGTACTTTAAGTAAAGCCATGAAACTAGTTTACATAATTCTATAAAAAAAAATATTAAAAAAAATACCACAAAAAAAAATTTAAAAACCTTATATTTTAAGAACTTAAAAAACGTGCAGTTTTATTTTAATCAAATCTTAACATTTGTTTGCCTTAAAAAATTCGTTCTAAAAACTGTAACTAGACTAAAAAAGTCTGTTATTTTTTTTATTAAATTTTTGTAATCTAATTTTAAAAATTCTTTGTCCCTCTTCATGCCTTTCTGCCAAACCTCAGTCTACAAACGCATATACCCCACAGCAAGAACATACACGCTCATAAGCATATGTACGCAATTTCTGCTCATATAAATTTGTAAAAGGAAAAGAAGAAAACATAAATTATAAGTGACCAAAAAAAAAAAAAAAAAAAAAAAAAAAAATAAAGCCAAGAACATAAAAACTTGATTAAAATTTATCATTACAAGGAAAAATGGCATAAGAAATGTAATATATAAAGCTAATTTGTGTGCTGCAAAGGGACTACAACTTCAGTTGTTAATCAACACTGGCTGTGTGCTGGCCCAAAAGGCGAGACTAGACATGGAAAGAGTCTAAAATGCATTTTTATAAAATTAAAACAAAATATAAAACTGGAAAAGGAAAATACAGAACAAGTTTTAATCTAAATAACTAATGTGTGTGTCAAAGCAAGGCTTACCCTGCTGCTCAACACTGGCAACGTCCGAAAAAACGGAGTTAGAATTAAGCTTTAAATTTAACATGCTAAAATGGTGGAGCAAAATTTAAAATTTATAGGCATTTAGTGTTGTAAAGAGAGTTGCAAACTACTTGATTCTTGTTGTACAGCACTGGCACAGTGTTAGACAAAGAAAATATAGCTTTGAACTGCCATAATAATAATGTTTATGATATTTTTTAATTAAAAATATAATATACCTATGGATAGGTGAAATGAGTGTTGTAAAACAAACTAAAGCATAAAGCAATTTGCCAAAACTGGCGAAAAAAAAACCTTAAAGGTCATATTCGAAACTTTATGCATGTTTAGGTATATATGTAGGTATATCTAATAAGACTGCTAGCTGTAAAGAGAATTGAAAGCTATTTAATTTGTTGTTGTACAACACTGGCACATTGTTGGCCTAGAGTTAAGTGCTGTCTGCGCGCATGCTGGACCGCCAGGCAGGCCGTCAGGCAGTCAGACAGACAGACCGACAGACAGACAGACAGAAAGACAGTGCGCCCGGTTGCGTGGCAGCCAGCTGGACAGCTGGCAACCTGTGGGGCAGGTCGCAACAGAGCCCGCAGCAAATGCGCAAGCCACGTAAGCATGTTTTAAATTGAATTTCGCTGTAAGCCAGACGCGTAACAGAGAGAGAGAGGGAGAGAGTGAGAGGGAGAGAGGGAGAGGGAGAGCTAGAGTGAGATGGAGGGTGAGCTACTAAGGGAGATATACTGAGCCGTTCATGTCAGCATAACCGACGCAACGCCTCGACTCTTAGCACATAGCAAATAAATTGAGGATACATTAAAAAATTGTAGCACCATGTTGTCTCTCTCTGGCTGCCTGCCTGCCTCCCACCTAATAAGTTGGTTAATACGAGACTCGCCTTCAATGATGTCCAATAATATAGCGCAAAAAGATTTCAATATTTCAATGCATTTATTATGCTAATTGATTTCGGGCGACAGCCAACGCCTGTTTGTATTATTATGAAAATAATCGTCATAATCATAATAAGAGCTATAAAGTGCAAGCGAGTGGAAATGCATCACTGCTAGATACCCTGGAAATCATTTTGGTGAAAGATTCCTGGGGAGGTAAGGTTAAAGGAGAAATTCTAGGTGCAGGTATACAAAACTCTTTCGCGGACTCAAAATTAAAATTAAATTTCGTTATCGAACTTAATCGAATTTGGAGTGAAATTATCAATATTTTCAGGCAAAATATTGTCTTTTGTCTCTAGCTCTTAAAGTTTCTCAACTCAATAGTTAGATTCATCTAGATCAACTGAACTGCTTAACTTGATCAAGTATATATGTATGTATATGCACGCTTTTTCTCTCTATCTCTGTCATATAATATACCCAATCATTTCATTTATCATGGGTATACAAAAATGGCTGCGTATAAAATGAAATTAAGTATCAATCATACGACGTGTTGAACCATTGGAAATTGTAATTAAAATATAACTGAATATGAAATATTTACAGATATGAATACAGACAATATATGAATACATATATTCATGTATATGTTATATGTGAATTATATGCCATAATCAATAGGTAATTAGGGAATTGTTTTAGCGAAATGATGCTGAAAGCCGATTAAATCAAATTGAAGAACTAGAGAGCAAAAGAAAAAAGCTACTAAATAAATTAAGTAAAGAACAGATCAAATGAGCCGATTTCTAATACACTGCAGGAAAACTAAGATTTCTTATGAAATGATATGGTTCATAAGTGATATTTCTCTCAGTTCGTTCAGACTCCTTCTAAATTGAAATTTGTATTTAAAGAGCTCCATTTTATAAGATATTTAATTTAAACTTCTTAAATCTTTAACGATCTTAAATCTTTAACTCCATATATAAAAAACATTTAGGCAATAAACTAACATAAATAGTTCAATATTTTTTTATGATCTTTTAGGCCAAGGCCAATTTGAATTTTATTTCATTTTTATTTATTTATTTTTTTTATAATTTATTTCATTTTTTTTTTTTAGCATCTTCAACTCAGTTTTTATGGTTACAACTTGCAACATTTAGTGCTTATTATTGTTTTTGCCAACAGACGAACTATAGAAAAATAGAAATAGAGAGAGAAAGAGGGAGAGAGAAAGAGGGAGAGAGAGAGTGAGAGAGAGAGAGAAAGTAGGCAGTTGTTCGTAATTTGCAAAAATTTAATCATGCCACCAGCTGCCGCAGGGCGCAGCAACAAAACAAAAACAAAATAAAAACGACGAATACAATACATAGCTTCAACCCGGTGCCACGCCCACAGCCCACCATTTACATGTGCGCCTGTTGTAGCTGTTGTTGTTGTCGGCCTCCATCTATTGTTATTTGTCTAGTGTGGAATGCATTTTTGTATGCCACGTTTTGTTTTCCATTTTTGTCTTTTGTTCAACCACTCTTTTTTACCACTTTTTTTTTCACAAAAAAAAAAAAGCGCAAAATATTGTAAACTGAAAAATTGCTGTCGTTAGCCGCAGGTAACAAGCGTAACAAAATTTTTACCTCGAAATTGAAAAATTGAAACAATAGCTGAACGTTTTACAATAAGAGCGTAATGCAATCGATTAGCCACAAATACAAAAAGACTATATGTGTATATACATATACATACATACATACATATATATTGGTTATATATATATTGGTCCCATGGACAACAAATTCTGGTCAGTGCTGAATACTCTTTAGGGGCAACAAACAGATTAATGCTTAAGCTATAAAGAGAACTTTGCCTGGGCTTAAGCTTAAAGTATTATTGGTATACATGTATATAAATATATATAAGACACAGTAGCAAATAGAAATTAATGAGAAAAGATATGCTAATAAAAAAAAAAAAAAAAAAGAACTCCAACTCATAGCTAATATTTCTCATTATTAAATGCCTTACTAATTAAATTCCTTTCCACAACAAATTCAGAAATTCCTTCAACTATCCCTAAACAAACTGCCTTGCGAAGTGCCCAAACCCCTGCAACCATTTGTCAAAGCGCATCAACTAAAGATTAAACGACTATAAAAAAAAGAAAAAAAAAAAACAGGCATTAAATATGCAGTTAACCGCTGTCAGCAAAACAACAACAAGGCAACAACAATGATAACAACAACAACAAGTCCATAAAACAAATATTGACCAACACTCGACATTATAAAATTTCAATTAATTATGAACAGCTTAAAAGTTGAGCTAAATTAATTTGATTTTTCACTTTTACTCAACCTCCTTTGTTTTATGGTTTTCATTTTCATTTTCATTTTTGTTTTTTATTTGTTTTTATGATTCAGCTTCAATAACAATTTGCGCGCAATTTCGCCGAGTCATGAGAATTTATGAACAGCGTGTGACAAATCATAATTGAAAATGTGTTTATAAATCCCAATATATAGATATAAATATAGAATGCGAGACTCTAAGCCCAACGCTTGGCGTGGCAAATTAGGCGAAATGTTAGCTGGAATTTATGAAAAGCAAAAAAATAAATAAAAAGCTAAAAAAAAAAAAAAAAGATTTAAAAAACATGGCAAACGCATCAAGTGAGAGTAGCAAGAGTAATGGCTTTTCTGTGTGCTAGGCGCGCATTTTTTAAATGCATTAAAAAAGTGTTACACTCGAGTGCCGCACATTTATCACACACCCATACACACACACGCACACCCGCACACACTTACATAATGGAAAAATCGCATTTAAATTGTTTGGCGTACAATAAATTGTTATAATTCATCAGGCGAATCTCTGGCCTAGCGACGCGAGCTAGCTGACTGTACTTGATAAATTGATTGACTTTAATTCAATTCAATTGAATGGCGGACCTAACAAATTTATGGCATACAGCAAAGGAAAATGCAAAGGAAAAGAAGAAAAAATAATAAGAAAAGAAATAAGTCTCAAAAAAAAATGTGTGACAACGCGACGTATGAGTAATATTGCCAGGAGTCGACAACGAGTCGTATGCGTGATATCGCATTGCATGACAGGCACTTTATTAGCTGGCGCTATTAATTTGCATGCGAGACGCATCAACAACAACGCCCTCCAAGCCCCACCCACAGCCAAAAGAAAATTGTAATAAAATTGCTAGCTCCGCCCTCCCAAAAAAAAAAAAGCAAAAAGCACAAATAAGAAGAAAAAGGAAAAAATTGACAGCAAAATCAGAAAATTCCATTAATTTTAAGCAGTCAATCAAAATTGCCAACTTGAAGTCGATTATATTATGCTAATGAAAAATCGTATAGCAGACAGTAAAGGAGGCGTGGCAGCCCCACTCCCCAACTCTGCTCTCTCTCTCTCACTCTCTAGCTGACCCAGACACAGCAGGTGGCAGCTGTCCAGACAAAAGTCATCAACTATCAACATCATTCATTATTATTTATTATCGATGAGGCATACGAGACGCACACTTAATATTGACTTACACACATACATACATCAAGATATACATACATATATACATGCTTCCACAATCATTTCTCATAAACAAGCTGACAAACTGACTGCAGCTGCTAACACGTGTTTGCCATTTGACATTTGCCCCGGGCTCTGAACTCTTTGAGGCCAAAAAGCATTTGGGAATAGCTCAAGAAAATCTGTTTATAAATGGATAAAAAAGAAAATATATATATAAATAATAATGAAAGGGTTTTTTCGTAGAGCAAAGTTTATGGAAATCGTGGGCTTTGCGAAAAGTGGAGTAACTTCATTTAAATTCCTTCTCAGAAAGTTTTTCGATGTCCGCCTCTGCCTTGCTGATTTGCCTCTTATGCTTCTGCTCTATGTTCACTTCCTTCTCCTGCCATTTATCAGGAAATGTTTATCTAGTTAACTGCTTTTAATCACAGAAACATTTAATCCAAACATTCATCAAAGTCAACATGATTTCCGCTATTTATAAATTATTTATTTATATTTTATATAAAGTTAACTTTATGTAAACACACTTGATTATTTTATGATTAAATTTGTACTTAAAAAAAAAAATGTTAAAGTATTCCCTAGTTGAAACTCTAGCAAAAAAATTATACATTTATTTTTCTGATTTGCATTTTTTTTTTTTTTTATGTATTCCCTTGTTGCAACTTAATAGCTATAATTATTTGTATATGTTTATATCTTTCACATAAAAAGTATTCCCTAGATTTGTCTACATATATTAAGTTTAAGGAATACCCTTAATTTGATTTTAATAAGAATTTTTGTATTTATTACTGGGTGTTTAATAGTCTGTTGTAGTTTAACTAATAAATTGCTTTTTTTTACATTAGAGGTATTCCTTACTTCGTATATATTTATCAGGCAGCGCAGATAACATACAATTAATGACATTCCCTACTATTGATATATATAAACAATTCTTTCATTATTTTTCTGTGCACTGCAGAGTATCATTAAGTCGATCATTTAGCACTTTACTGAGAGCTAACGACCCATCTGCATGGTTAGCTTTTAATTGAGTGCCTTTTAATTGAGTTTTAAGCAAATGTACAGCATATCGATAATTATATTTATATTTATGCAGCTGTCATTAGCGTGTAAGTGGGCGCAAATTAAATGATGCTCCACACATGCAAATGCACAAATACACACACACACACACATGTTTATGTATATGCTGCCCAGAGGCACTTAGCAAAGTTTGCAGAACATTTAAAGCGGATGTACATATATAGAACAGCCAGATATATATCTATATATATATAGAGTAGCTATCAGCTGCTCGTCTCGAGTGCTTTGTCAACTTAATTAATTGTTGATTTAAACTTGCAAACACATTTGTTTGGCCTCCGCGCTGGCATTGCCTGGCATAATATTTGTTTATGCAAATTGTGTTTAATTAATACATAAACAAATTGCTGTTGCCACTTTAAGCGCTGCGGTCAGCATTGTAGCTAAAGAAATTGTACAGTGTTTCGCTGTCAAATTTTGAAATGTGCGGTTTGCCGGCATTAATTTGACATTCATTCGGATACACACACACACGCACACACAGACACACGCACAGCCGGTGGTTTGCTGTGGTTAACAACCTTTTGAACACTGACAAAACTTCAAAACTGAAAAAGCCGCTTAATGGCTGCCACCTCAACAACAACAACAACAACAACAAACAGTTGCTGCTTGATACTCCTGCTGCTACTACTCCTGCTCCTGCTTCTCCCTTGTCTGCCTGCCTGCCCGCCTTGGGACGTGATTATCTATGCCACACAGCTGAATAGTTGGCATTCTTAAAGCCTTTGGCCCTAAGCAACAAGCAACATTGAAGTACCAATACGTTTAAAGCCGGCCTCATAACACACAGTATATGTATGTGTGGGTCAATCTGTATGTCAATGTATGTGTGTGCGTGTATGTGCCAGTTACCATACACGTTGCATTTAAAAACTCGTTTAGGCATGTTGCTCTACTCACAGACTGAACAAGTGGGTAACTAAAAAAAAAGTTAGTTTGGCTTCGGGTATAGAAAACTTTGCTAATACTCTAGACCGAACTTCAAGTTTAGTTTTAACAGTAAACTTTAAGCTTCAATTA
This sequence comes from Drosophila mojavensis, assembly GCF_018153725.1. Lineage (NCBI taxonomy): Eukaryota > Metazoa > Arthropoda > Insecta > Diptera > Drosophilidae > Drosophila > Drosophila mojavensis. The sequence continues at coordinate 6,509,185 of NW_025318906.1, read as the reverse complement.
GAATATGTAAATGGAATATCAGAGCTATCAGAGCTATAACAATTCTACTCAGTATCTCCTCCAAAAGAAATCTTGCCAGTATTTCATTGATAGGAAAGTCTATTGATATATATTTATGTATGGATATTTAAGTTAACCCTTGACTTCGGGAAATTTTTGTTAGATTTTCAGATATATTTTATTAGAGCTATCGCATTATAATCATATATCATATCATAACTATGTACTAAGTAAATTTGAGAGAAGAAAATAATTTTCTTCTTTTATTGGATACAGTAATGGCTTATCGATTTTCCCCTTAATTTGTCATTATATTGCTGATAGGAAAGTCTATATAAATATTTTTATTTATGTATATTTAAATTGTACCTTTTATTATTGTTCAGTCTTTTAAAATTTGTTAGATATATTTTACAATATTTGTTATTAATTTTTCCGAATGGAAAGAAAATTCGAGAGAAGAAAATAATTGTCTTTTCTTTTATTGAAAACAGTAAAGGATAATGGATTTGCTCCTTAATTTTCCACTATTCCAAGCAATTCATTTCGGTTCTATCACTCGACCAAAGAACAAAAAGATAAATATAACAATTAATTTCTTATCTAGAATTCCCATTGATTACATCTAAAGTTCAAATCGAAAAAGCATTTGCGGAAAGTTCAATGGAAGTAAAAATTTAGTTGTAATCCAATTAGGATAAATTTCTATGCTCCATTGAAAACATTCAATTGGAAATGCCTAGTACGGAAATACGTTCACTTCAATCCAATTATAATTAAGTTAATTCTTTTCGAAAACTCAAACGAATCGAGCTCAAGAGAGAATGCAGAATTTCGGGTAGCAAACCACATTACAAAGTTATGTGGACTGACTTGGGCGGCTCAAGCTTTAGAAATGGAAATTTCAAAAATGCCTCGCTTGGCACACACACACACACACACACACACCGGTTTGCATACATACATAAAACATGTTTTTGGCACACAAAACCCCTGAAAAAAACCTGAGAGAGGCAAAACAAATACAAACAGCAGAGCAAAGCAACAACAAAAAATGGTAACAAAATGTTCTAAATAAAAAATAAAAAAAAATAAAATAAAAATAGAAAAAGACTGTTGAGCGGAATTCGAATATCGAACACGTTTCTTTACTTTGACGCTGCGCCATATGTTTGTGTGTGAGTGTGTTGGAGTGTGTGTGCCTGCCTAGATTTATGCAGCATTTCATTTGCATTTTGTGCGCGTTTCGGAGAAGGTAAATAACAAATAAAAAAATAAAAAAAAACACCGTCGCGTCTCAAGTGTTGCAGCAATTGTTAATAAAAATAAAAAGTTGTTTGTTATTGTTGTTGCTCTATTTTCGCTATACCACTTGCTATTTTCTATTTTCTATTTATTTGCCTCTTCGTCTGCTTCTTCTTCTAGCTATTGGGCTGTGACCAACATTGATTACATCCATTCACGCACCAGCAACCGCGTCTTCATGATGATCTTCTGCGTCTGGTCCGCATCTGTGATTGTTTCGCTGGCGCCACAATTCGGCTGGAAGGATCCGGATTATCTGCAGCGCATCGAGCAGCAAAAGTGCATGGTCTCACAGGATGTGGCCTATCAGGTATGGCTGATATATCCATTGACTGTGTGGATGAGTTTCAAAGAGAATTTTCCCTCATTTAGGTATTTGCCACCTGTTGCACTTTCTATGTGCCACTGCTGGTTATTTTGGCTCTGTACTGGAAAATCTATCAGACGGCCAGGAAACGCATTCATCGTCGACGACCGCGTCCTGTTGACGTGACAGCCAACAATAATCAGGTGAGTGCCAATACTTAACATAAGAGGGATTAAAGTGTAGAGAGATGAACTGATTACAGGAGAGCTAAAGCGAATTGGAATGAGCTTTAGATAAGCTTTGGTCTTATTAACTTTTTAGCTCATTCTCTCAGCTCCTTATATAACTTGACTTGTGCCTTAAATTTAAATTTTTGTTAAGAAACTTTTAGGATACATTATACTAAACTTCTATTCCCTAAGCACCTTGTAAAAATATTACGCAACTGGGAAATACCTCAAGTTGATTTTTAAAAATATTGATATATAAATAGAAATGAATGAAAGCAAAAAGTGGGTTTCTTCAACTACTAAGTATACTCTAGAATTATCTACTCTGGTTGAACTGTTAACATATTCAAACTGCTTTAATGAATAATTAGAAATACTCTACTCGAGAAAGCCGCAATGAATGATACCCTAAAATACATGTCGTTTCAAGTTGCTTATGAAACGTATTTTTGTCACTTTATTAATGAGATGAAGGTACTCATTGATGGGATAAAGAAATTCTATGTAAGGGAGTATGAAAAAAATATATATAAAAAAATTTAGAAAATGTGAATATGTATATTATAATCTTTTATATTTAGTGATCTAATATTGCTTTTATAAATTACTTTCATATCGATGCTATAGAATTTGAGCTTACCTTATGAATGCCCTGACTGATTAATTTTTAATTCTACTAATGAATCTAAATATACTCCAAAATGTCAACCACGCTCTCTAAACACTTTTACCTACATCATAATCAAGCCAATATGCCCTGCATTTACCTTCGCCATATGTGCAGGATATAAAAATGAATGCAAACTAAAATATTCCAACTCGGCTCAGGCAAAGCAAGTTTAAATATTATTTTTTGCCAAAAATTCCATATGCAATCAATTACCCAAAGAATCAATAATCAATTTTCAGCCAAATTCTTAAGTTTTGCTTCAATACAACAGCCACCACGCCCATATTTGCTGCATCAAGCTCTTAACTTAATCAAAAATGGAAAAGCTGTCCATTTGTGACCTTTTAATTTTTAACAACTTTCGTAAAGCAGCTTTTCAATAAAAGTTAAGAACTGCAAAGGAAAAATATTTCAACTTTTTCGACCTGAAAATTTCTGGAATAATCCATAACTAAATAGGAATCAATTTAATACAGCGTGTGGCATGGCTGAAGCAGCTCGAGCTTGGCTGCGCCCACAGCCACAATGAAACACCCTGTGTGTGGCAGCATGTTAAACCCAAAGCCGCAGCACAATTTGCCGTGCAACCAAAGCCCTGCAATTATGCACTCTAATGAAGTTAACCGCGAAGCCAGCCACAAAATCGACTCGAGACAAGAGCCCGAGTCAAAGGTCAGCGCAGCATGAGGGTGGTTAGGTAAAGGGCAGAACAGAGAGAGGGGTAGAGACAGACAGAGGAAGGGCAGAGAGAGAGTGTGAAGAGCAGATAGCAAGGAGAAGACGTGGAAAAGCTATTAGACCGCCACGCCCTCACACAAAGACTTCAGCTTGAGCTGATGCGAAATATGCCCTTAACATATATGCAAGATGCTCACGATTTGGCCACTGCCTTGGGGCGCCCAAATGTAATTAGCCAGCCTGAGCTTCATTCAAGTGGTTCAAAATGCATTTTAGAAATTTGCTGAAGCGAATGCACAGCCACAGCTGCTAAAAGGCAAACTCAGCTGGCGCCTGAGGTCTGGTAGAAAGTTGAGAAACGTGGAAAAAACCTAAGACCGGTGCTCAGTGTGGATAAGTAGGTATTTAGATAGATATGTATGTATATGTAGGTATGTATATATGCTGATTGAAATTCCATTTTTAATATACATACCTTAACTGGCAGGGAAACTTCCAGGAAATACTCTGAGCATTATTTAAAGCTTAAAATTTGGGTAGAATAGGTATGCCAGAAATTAAAATATTCTCGTCAGCATTCATTGTTAGTCAGCTATTTAAATAGTATCAGCAATAATGATATTTATGTTACTATTACATTGAAAAGCCTTAACATATCCACAGTTCACTCAGTTAAATTAACAGCCAGTGTAAGCAACAGAGTTCGCTTGTTTACTTCGTTAATGTTAAGCGTAACAGTTGCAGTTCTTTCATTAAACACTCATTAATGCTTTACAGCACCCTCTCTGGTGCTGTTAGCTTAACAGTCATTAGGATATACAGCTCGCTGTTATTCTTGCATTCAGCATTCTGTATTTCTGTAGCTCTTAAGCTTCTTCTCTCAGCTGTTAGATTAACAGCGAGGCTGCAGCCACGATTGAGTCTTTTAACAGTGTGCTGCTGCAACTCTGTTTACTTAGCTACTTGGCTTATAACATAGCTCAGCTCACAGTTAATATGTTCTGGACGCTGTTAATTTAACAGTCCCGCTCTGCAGCCTCTCTACCATATGTTAATATCCTAGCTATTCATATTTTATACTCTTTTGCTCGATGGCAACTCAGCTCTGTTAGGCCGGCTCTATGAGCTTTTGCTCTACTCTGCAATTCTGTTGGGCTGTAAATCTCTTCCATGACATTCTCGTAATACAACTCAGGCTACAGCTAGAGCATCTGCACTTCGCACAGCTCACAGCATTGCAGCTTTTCTCTATAAGAAATTCCATTTCTTCGTCTATTTGTTGTTGTTGTCTTGTTTTTGTCTATAACCAGCAGAGATGCTGGACCGCAGCTACTTAGCTTAAGCTTAATGCTTTGACTAAATTGAAAATGACCATTTGACGTGGAAATGTTTGCAACCACTTACCAACCTACACACGCATAAGCACACACACACATACACATAGCCACTCAAGCACCTAAGAGAATCGCATAGGGCAGTGCGAATCTGACAAAAAGTCATTGGAATCACAAATTCAATGCGCAAACAAGACAAGTTGTCCACTATTTGCCAACGTACACATGTCCAAGCCATGTCCGGCGCGCGTGTATGTGTGCGTGTGTGTGTCTGTGTGTGAATGTGTTAGTTACATGTCAGCAGGCGCATGCCAATACGAATACCAGCATACTAACACACACACACACACTCGAACACACGCACAGAGATGTACATACAGAGTCTGCTACACGCATCCATTTAGTGCCACTCACTGGCCTGGCCTGCTTGTTGATTTTAAAATATATTTACCCCACTCAGCGCAGGCATTCTGATGCCCTTACCACGAAGCTCATGGGCTAAGTGAGTCAATTTGTATGCAATAGGTACAGAGACAATCGCAAGGATCAAGGCAACGTTAGAACTAGAAAGTTTTCTGGGGAAAAAGTTCAGTTTGGGATAAGCAGAGTGCCTAATGAGCTTGCTATGGAGTGTAGCTCTTTGTGGAGCTTTCAAAGCTGTTTAAAAATGCATAATAGGACTAACATAATATACAAACATTTTATTTTCAAGATTTTTATATATTATGTTTAAACTTTAAACTAGTTTCTTAAAACAAGTACAAGGCAATATTAAAAGCTCTAGTAAACCTATATAAAATAAAAAATAAAAAAATATTCCTCATGTATATCCCAATATCTTTTCATATTATTATGAATCCAGTTGCATTTCTGATTATCAATGGCGTGTAAAAAGTTAATCAACAAATAGTTGAAAGTTTTATGAATGCTAAAACTCTTTTTGAAATCCACTTAATACTTCCGTAAGCTTTCATACTCAGGCTTAGCAGAGCATTTAGCTAACGCCTAGCCATTGGCATTTGAATTATTTCTCTTGTTATTCCTTTTTTATTCAACTAAATGCTTTCAAATTGAAAATTGCTTTCCTGCAACTTGACGAGGGTTTATACTAACATACAACAACTACAACAACTACAGCAACATGGCCAGCATTGGCTACAACAGCAACAAATTTCGCAGCTCGCCCGCTGCGCGCTTTGTTACAATTTTTCCATCTCCTTCATCTCTTTTTTTTTTTTTTTTTTTTTTTTTATTTAATAAAGATTTGTTGTAGCAAAGTTTTTTGGATATTTCGCTACATAAATATAAGTAAGAACTTTGCAGTCGAGCAGCAACGACTGCATAATGCACGTTCGCTGAAAGCTCTGTAGAAAGTCAAACTTTATTCGATTTGCCATGGCCTTAAAAGGGAGTACGCACATACACAATGCTGATAGCTTTATACGATTCTAGCTTCAAATCTAAAATCCTAGCAAACCAATATACTCCTCTGCTGGCATCCATGAGCGCGTATGAAAAATGTTGTTATTTCTGTTCCGCTGGCAGCACATAAATTTAAGTTAATTGCATTTGCATTTAGCATATTTATGGCCAATTCGTAGCGCCAAGTGGCATTCGGCTAACTGGCTAACAGAAATTTGCTCTGCAAATGATTTAAATTGCATCAGAAACTAATAAAATTCGACTAATGTTGAAAATCGACACGGAGCTTAGCACATAATATTTAATTTTAATGTGTATTATTTTAATAGAAATACAGTTTTACATAGATCAGAGCAGGAGATTAAGCTCCTATTCCTTTTACTATGGAATCAATTGGAAGCTCTAATGGCATAACAGTGACTGTTATGTTAAGTAGGTTGTTGATCTACTCGATCTGGGGTTAAGCAAGAGAATCTTGACGCCTACAGAAAAATTTTAAAATGAACTGTTAAGCTAATGTTAGTTACAGGGAATGATGATAGACTCTAAACTTAACATTAGCTGTTAGGGCTACATAAATTATTACATATAGCTTAACAGTAAAGAAAGACAGGAGAGCGCAAATATTAACAGTTCTCATAAGAAAAATGTTGAATTGTGTGAACGAGTATTTCCATGGATAATACAAGACCGAAACAAATGTTAAATTTCTAATGGCGAATTGATGTTATTTATGCCACCGTATATATTCGTACGCATTGATTTTGTAATTAACATAATATACGATAGTGAAAGGCAATTAGGCAAATTGAGCGAACAGGTATTATGTGTAATTTGGCTATGCGACTAATGCCACACATGACTCAACACAGCAGCAACGGCAGCAACGACAGCAACAACAACAGCAACAACAGCAGCAACAGCAAGAAGGGCAAACATTAATAATAATGTAACATTAAACACAAAAAGCAATCGGTCTTTGGAGTGTCCTTCTTCATGGCCAAGTGATGCTGACAAGAACGCCCAGATGTTTTGCGCTCAACAACACTGATAAAGTGAGAGTCTATCTCTCTCTCCCTCTCTCTCTCTCTCTGTCTCTCATGTTCACTGTGTGCGCCCGCCTTGACCACTCGTACATAATCACAATTACATTTGCAAACAAAGGCAACAACAACAGCCAGTGACAGCAGCTCAAATTGATTGCTCGAGATATTGACATTATGACCAGAACCATATGACAAACAGCCAGGCAGGAGCGACAAGAACCCCAACAGATTTGGGCCAAAATTGTCCATATGCCACACACGTTTGCAAGTTGTGCTTTTGTTTTCTTCTATTTATACACATACAACAGAGCTGGCGCATTAACACTGTGCTACATGGCATACGGCTGGAATCGCATTGCAGCTTAAAGTAAGACTCAAAGAAAAATTTACATTTGGTCGTCAAAATAATTTCAATGAATTTTTAATACAACAGCAGTCACATTAACACTGTGCTACATGGCATTAAATTGAATTCAACATTCAAGTTTAGCAACTTTAAATTGAAGGCAAATTAAGTTTAACTTTGTTCGCAATCAAGTTTATAGAACAATAAACAGGCACATTAACACTGTGCTACACGGCATGCGGCTCAAATTGAATTTCATATTCAAATTCGGCGACTGAGAATTGATGAGAAAGAAAAGTTGCTTCTATACCTCAAGTAATTCAAATTCAAATATCAAACCAAAGCAAATACAGAACACTGTGCTACATGGACTTAAAATGTTTTGGAGGCAAGTAGAGAGCTCGAAGATCAGAGATATCAGAGGTATTTAAATCGAGAAATTGATTGACTGTACTATTCGTATATATAAATATATTACATGTAGCTTCCCTAGCTACACTGTGCTACATGGCATGCAACAAATAGTAATTTGAATATTTATGTACTGAACTAAAAATTATTATTGTGTTATTATGTTCAAATTATTTTTTTTATATATTGATATAAAAACACTATGCTACAAAAATCAACTATATTTTATATTATATTAAACATGTATTACATTTATAAAAAAAATTATAATTTTATAAAAAAATATACAAATAAATAATTAAAATAAAATAAAATTAATTTTTTGTAGCACAGTGTTTGTTTGACAGCAGCTTTGTGTCTTGGCACTTGAGCGACATTTTTTTGGCCACAGTGAGAGGCAGCATAAATCGCATGTAAAGAAATTATTGGATACACACACGCACGCACGCACATGTAGCAGAAACAATGTCACACAGACACACACAATGATATGTGGAAGCTCAACACATGTCTCGCAAGAAAAACAATTAAATAAGAAAACAATTTACATAAATTAGCCAAAGTGGCAAAATGGCTTCGGCCAAGTATCGTTTATGCAAACGCTTAAATAAATGTGCACACACACGCACACACACACACACATGCGTATGTATGTATATGAGAGTGTCTATAGATAGCGACAGCTGACAGGCACATCTACATAAAATACACATTGAGCTGGGTTTTACTTATCGTCGTCGCTGTTGCTGCTGCTGCTGCTGAAAAGTATGCTACACTTTACTACACTGGGAATTCGCAGCTACAGTTTGTCTTATCTATAAGTGGGTGGGTGGCTGTGTGTGTGTGCGTTTACTTTAGTATTTAAATAACGTTAATGTGCCATGTTGTTTAGTTTTCGATCTAAGCAAACGCCAAAGGGGAATCCATGGTATTTTATGGCTAAGCATGCGAGCAACACGCAAAAACATTTCTCTCTCTCTCTCTCGCTCTCTCTCTCTCTCTCTCTCTCTTCGTTTTTCATTTTGCCAATTGTTTAGCACGCCAATTTTATGGTATGTTCGTGTATGTCTGTGTACGTGTGTGTGTGTGTGTATATGTGTGAGGCTGTCTTTGAAGTTATCAGCGATTCAATTACGCATTGATTACCCGCATGGCATCAAATCTACAAACGAAGCCAATGCTGCGTATACGCAATCCCAAGCATGCGAAACGCAAAGCAAATTCAATTAGCGTCTTGCCTACAAAATGCGATTATTACACACATACTACATACACACATACATGCATACGTATATGTATATATCGTTCGGATAGTGTGTGAAAAGTTTACGTGGATTGATGCGTTCAAGTGGGCTACATAAGCTTACTTGTTGTTTATGGCAGCTGTGAGTGTGGATAGAGATTTAAAGCTTAAGGCATTTATTGCAACTATAAGAAATTGCAAATTGATTTTCAGTTTTGAATATTGACAGATATGTAGATTATATGGAAAATGAAGCCTTCAGTGATATCAACTATTCTTGATTTATTACTTGAATTATTAATTTTAAATTTAAGAAAATTTATTAACTCATATATCTACTGTCAAGTTTGTTCTACTTGCTGTAGCTAGATTACAGATTATATATATATATATATATATATATAGCTTATATAGCTTATATATATAGCTTATACATTAACTATATACCCATCTATTTACTTTACTAAAACTCATAGTTCTCTATTTAAGATCTTATAAAATCGTGTCATATCGTGCAATATCGAATTCTTTTTGCACAGGCTGACTTATATCAGGTTCATTAAACTGTTAAAAACCTATATTAACTTGATTCTAAATGATATCGTACTATATCTATAAAAATCAATATCAACTCATGTCAAAGCTCATGTCAAATTGTATCAAATTTTGTTTAAAAGTCATTTTAAGTGGAGTCAAACTAAGATCAAACCAACCCAAGTCGTGCATGGTCGCATTGAAGCTATATCATCTCGTGTTAGTAGTGTTAAGTCATTTGAGCTCATGTCAAATCGTTCAAAACTCGAGCAATATTGAGACTGAGCCACATTCTGTTCAAGCCTCGCCTTGAAAAGTTTAAAATTATGTCAAGTCGAGTTAAGTTGCATTTAAATTAAATTTAATTAAAATAAGTCGTGTCAAAGTCATAACAAAAGAGTTGAAACCATATATTGCCATATCCGGATGACTTGACAAGTCATGTTAAGTTGTCTGAATTTCGTGTCTAATCCAAAAGTTGGGCTAGGTTTGGATTAAGTTGTATCAAGCCAACCCAAGTCGTGTTTGAGCGTAGCAAAGCTATATCAACTCGTGTCAAGTCGTGCCAAATCGTGCCTATCGAGTTAACTCATGTCTAGTCGTGTCCAGTTCGCCTTAAATTGTCTAAAATTTCTCTCCAATCACATCAAAGTTCAAGTCAAACCTTCAAGCTGCTCCAGCTTCGTCCACTTCAAACTCAATGCCAAACACGTGCGCTCTCGTGTTACGCTCCCCAAGCACGCACACGCACACGCGCTCAGCTCTAACTGTAGGTCTAGTGGCTCACGAAACTAGAAGTCTGCCTTCTTCAATTAAATAGCTGTCAGCGCCCAGTTGGATTAAGTTGCACCTGAAAGCGCCTCTCTAATTAAGCAGCTGGCTTTAAATATTTAATAAGCTGACCCGTTCCCAAAACAAACTCTCTCTCACTCACTCACTCACCCTGTCTCTCTCTCTCTCTCTCTCTTTCGGTGTGTCTTTAAGGGCCACTTTAGGTGTTGGCATGCGGCACAGCAATTACACTTCTCGTGCTGGCCACAAAATGAAGGTCACATGCGTCGCTCTAGCAGCAAATCCATTTAATACTATTTGCGCAAATATTCACGCCATTTGGGGAAATGCGAACTGAGCGCTGAGGGCACGACCAGGCACACACACACACACAAACACAAATATACACACGCATACAAAACACTTTGGCAGGCCCAATGATTTTCTTTTGCTTTTTTTTTTTTATCCATCTCTCTACTCCACTTTTCCATTCTTATTTTTTTGTCAAATTTCCGCACACGAACGCAAAATCAGCATAATTTTATTTATTTAAAGCAATATCGAGTCTTGAGCAAAGGGTCAGCATGCTGACGATGAGGCAAAAGGTTTTGACTACTCAATTACTTTAATTTGGTGGGGATTGAAGGCGACGACAACAGTAAGAACAGCAAGAAAAAAAAAAAGGATGCTTCCTTATAGCAAAGCAACAAAAAAAGGAGTGAAAAAAACGAGAGAAAATCAAAGAGGTCAAGCGCTCGAAGCAGTCAAGCGTGAAATTTATTTTGAGCAGGCACTCTATACATGTATACATACATACATAGGTATATACCATATACACATACATGTATTGGCATTGTGGCGTGACTGTAACAAATATACACAATTTATTTACGAACGTATCCACTTACATATGCATATGGTAAAAGCCAGCAAGGCCTGGCCGAGCAGAGGCCTCCCCATTTTGGCAATGCGTACAAATTGCGGTTTATTGAAGCGTAAGGCGCAACAGCAACAACAATTCACCTCTTGCCAGAAGAAGTAAATGCAAATTTACAGCTATTCTTGTACAAATTAATGGCGCAAAGAAAGAAAAAAAAAGGCTAACAAATTTAATTTTTACAACACTTTAAAAAAATCTATGCAGCATTCATCATTTTAATCCTTTCTCTCTCTCTCTCCCTCTCTCTCTCTAGCCCGCTACTGGCGCTTCTTCAGATACCAAATTAAATCGTCTGCGCTTACGTCTTGGCAAATTTTCAACGGCCAAGAATAAGAGCGGCACAGCGTCTGGCGGAGCAGGAGCTGCGGGAGGCAGCACGGCATTGGGCCTGGTCGAGGGCAACTCGACGAATACGGTTAACACGGTGGAGGATACGGAGTTCAGTAGCTCGAATGTGGATAGCAAAAGTCGCGCCGGCATCGAGGTAAGTGTGCGTGCGTGTGTGTGTGTGTGTGTGTGTGTGTGTGTGTGTGTGTGCCCAGCCCACATAGCAGGGGATTTGGATTTTCGAATTGGTTTTTGCTCTCCCGATTTTGTTATTTTTTTGGGTACGTAGAGCTGCGCTCAAAGCAAATTTCATAACGCCTGACATGTGCCCAACGATCTGAGTTTGCTTCCTGAGTGCCCAAAAAAATGGAGACACGTGAGAGTGATTTAATGGGGTGTGCCTGACTGTTAGATGATCTCTTATTGTTTTAGATCTTCTAGATTTTATATTTAGCTAAATTTCAAATGTTTCACATATATATGTTTTGATCTGATTGTGGAAAAAAGAAAATATTTCTAATATTTTATAGCTTTTAGAGAGTTTTTAAAATAAATTTCATGCCGCTAGCTTTTATAGTCGTCAAGATATTTAATTTTTAATGCTTCTACTTCACAAGTCTCAACATTTTTAGCACAGCTAAACAGATCTCTTACCGAGTCTAGTTGGGCATATATGTATACCCTAACTTCAGCCTCAGTCTCAGTCTCACACATACAGCAACTAATCTACCCCATTTAATCACTCCACAAAAGGATATCAAATCCTTGTCCAGTCTTTCGTTGCGTGTCCTGTGCGCGTAATCCCTGTTAAATCCAAATAGAAACTTGCACATGTCGTTAGCTAAACATCAAGTTCGGCTGACATTTGATTTATGCACGCATAAATCGATTTACTTTTTATATAGAACATGCGGATTACGTATACGACACGTGTTCGAATGATAAAAAAAAAAAAAAAAAAAAAACAGAAATTTAAAAAAATGAACTCTTATAATTTTTTGGAACCGTTCTCTTTTATATGCATGCTACAGCTGCATATGGACATCTATATAAATATGTATATGAAAAAGGTTTAAGCCCGCAAATTATACAAAATGTGGGCGATAAAATGCAGGCAAAGCTTCTTTTTTTTTTTTTTTTTTTGACAAAACGAAAATTTGTATTTAGCAGACATTTTATGTACTTCAATTTCAGTTAGCTTTTTTATGGCCAAGCACACACACACACACATACACAGTCGCGCACACATTCAATAATAGGCAACGAAAATCGAAACATAAAAAAATAAGCAAGCCTCGGACTTCGAGTTGAGTTCGAGTCGAAATAAATTGGTAGCGAGTGGCCAAAAGGTCGCTGAGTGCGTTTCATGCAGGTTAAGTAATAGCCAAGTCACACATACATAGGCAGAGTGAGAGAGAGGGGAGTGAGAGAACGTCTGTGACAAGGATACCAAATGGGTGTCGTTGCCATGCAAAACCATCTCAGCTCCGTTTCAGTTTCTGCTTCAGTTTCTGTTTCAGTTTCAGTCAAATGAAAACAAAGCGCAGCAACAGGGAACGTGAAAACGTGGGCACTCAATACGCTTGAAGTAATTGAGGAAAATATGTTGATAGCTTATGGCTAACAGCTTTCGTTTGACCATAATAACTAAGCGTATCAGCAACATGGCTCGCATGGCTATTTGCCTTTGCCTGGACAGCAAATAGAGGACAGACACACACACACACGTACACACACACGTTCACATGCACTCAGATTAAATATTTACTTGGGCCAGGTTTCTGTGTGTGTGTGAGTGTGTGTGTGTGCGCCAAATAAGTGGACAGCCAAATAAATAAACACAAACACACGACACACTCACACACACACACTTACGAAACTCACTTACACACACACTCCACGCATAGCCGCAAGCAAATATATATACATTTATCATAGTAGTTTCGTTTATTATATGAGCCAAGAGGCAAAAACAAACAAAATAGCAGCAACAACAACAACAACAACAGCAAAATAGAAAAGAAGGATAGAAAAAAAAGAGCTAAAATCAGTGGGAAAAAAAGCTAGCAAGAGAGTTTATTAGAGCAAACTGTGCAGCACCGAAGCTTTCCATATACTTCAAATCCCGCATCGACAAATCGGCAATGGCACAAAAGCAAATAGAGCTGAAATCCAAATGGGAATACAATTTAATTATGCATAAATCATAAAGTTGAGGAATTTCTTGGCAAACTGTTGCAATTGAAATGCAATTTGAATAACTTTTCCAGTGCAAGTTCCAGAAAGAGATGACTAAGCGTTGCAATCGAGCAAAGTAAGAAAAACTTTTCAATTGACAGTAAATAAAAGTGAGACTTGACTTGAGAAGGTAAAAAGTAGAAAGTAGATGAAGTGCCAATTGAATTTGGAATTTAATTTGATTTAGTAATTCTATAGATGTCTAAAATTAATAAAAATAATTTAAAAGTTGCTCGAAGCTATAAAAAAATAAAATTTTCCAGACTCTATTTCCGTTAAGATTTGTTAAAGTCTACAGCTTTTATGTTTTATTTTTAAATGCTTCTAAATCATATATATCCAAATATTTACAGTTAAGAATTGTTAGCTTTTTTATTTTATGAATTTTTTATTTAGTGTACTTTAGTATTATCTAGTTTATTTCTCAACTCCTCAAGTTCTTTTATATGAAAAGTTTTAAATATTCTCTTCTATAAAATCTTTACAATCTCTACTCCTAGTGTTGTATACTTTTATTTAAATAATAATTATATATATATAATTATATAATAAATAGCTTTCTTTATCTTCTTTTCTCTTATTATCTTTCATATAATATAAGAAGTTTGTTCTCCTTTTTTTTTTAACTCTAACATAGTGCTCACCGTAGCTAATCAGCTCAAAGTATTGCCATTAGAAATACACTTACCCAACGCACAAGCCAAAAGCAAATTGGAAACAAAAACAATAAGTCAATGCAAGGCGCAAGTGGCGCCTGCAAATAAATTGAAACAAATATACATTTCACTTAAATGCAGGCTGCTAGAGTAGGGAGAGAGAGGCGGAAGGGGAGAAGGCGAGAGAGAGGGAGAGAGAGAGAGAAAGAGGGAAGCGAATACGTTAGTAAAGCAAAGAAGTTAAGGGTGGTCAATGGGCACATAAATAAAATATTAGCTGTAAGTGTGTGTGAGAGAGAGAGAGAGAGAGAGAGAGAGAGAGAGAGAGAGAGAGAGAGACAGAGTGTTTGAGTGTGTGTGTTTGTGTCTGTGTGCTACACTTTGTTAACGCTCACTTCTAAGCTTGTTGCTGTGTTTGTTTTTTGGTTTAGGGTTTTTAGTTTTCTGGTTTTCAACTCTTCGGGAAAAAATAAAAGCGAAACATTTCAAATTAAAAGTTGCTGAACAAAAAACAAAACAAAACAAAAAAAATGAAAGAACTTGCAGCTGGCCCGTGCGGCGTATGCGGCGTATGAGGCGTATGCGTAATCTTCAAGTTTCAGCACGAAATAAGCCAAAGTTGCTCAACTGCTGCCGCTCAACAGTTGTGCAACTGTTCCACTCACATTGTCCTCGGCATCGGCCTCGGTCTCGGCCACTATTGAAAAGTTATTACCGTCCCGTGTATTGGCCATTAGAGAAGCCAATGGAACGCGCAATCATTAGACCGCATTGTTGTGTACGTTCTCAATTGCAGTTTGGCATTGATTCGCTTTACGTGCGGTCGGAATCGAAAAGAATACGAAATGAAAGCAAATCGCAGCAAATATCAAGTCGAACCTCTCAGTCCGAAACCAAATGAAATTGCAACATTTGTTTGTATTCGCTCTCCCTTTCACCCACACGCTCGCTCTCTCTCTCTCTCTATCTCCTTCCGGCTGAATGACACACAATGGCATTGACAATGGCCATAGCTTAGGTTACACACACACATACACACACACACACACATATGCTATACACTTTCGCTTTGTACAAATTTTTGTGCCCAATGGCCATTGAGTTTTATAAGCCGCCTTCTCCTAGCTCTAACCTGTCGGCGACAAGACGCAAGGGCTCTTCCCTCGTTCGTTCTGCAGCTCCTGCGGCGTCTTCTTCTTGCTTCATTGTTTGGCAAATTGAAAATGCATTTTTTATTTTTGTGGTCCGGCACCAAGAAAAATTTTAATTTTAGTCAGAGTTGCTGTTTCTATGCACACTCAAGGAGTAAAATAGAGTTTATAGGTTTTATAAGAGGTAAATCTTGACATCTGTGAATTCTAATGCCCAGAGCAAGTCGAAATCAAGACTGTATATGAAAATAGAAAAGTCCCAATAAGAATTCCTTCATGAATTATGCTATAGTCTATACTCTCCATGCTCTAAGCTCTACCCTTGAGAGCATGGCAAAGGAAATATTCTCCAGAGAAGCCTATTTGTATATTTATTTTTTATGGCTTGCCAAATTGATAATCATCGATGGAAATATTTTTATTTTTATGCCACGAGCAAGCATCTTGCAGTCAGCTACATCCGACTGCAACATTCTCGGTTGCCCTCGTTACTCTTCTCTGTGCTAGGCTGTGGCAGCGCATCAATTACACGCTTATAACAACCAAGCAATATATTATGGAATCAAAGTCATAAAATTCATTTGGCAACGACTCTGGCGCCGTGTCCGTGCAGCCCATTAATTGTGAGCAATGCCCTCTTCAGACCAAACAAAAAAAATTGGTTCCCAAATTAGAGACGAGACTTGTGCTGAAAAACCTCTATCTGTTATAAAGGTGAAATTTGAAATGAATTTTAAGCCTCAAAGCGGGCATTGTAGCGTTGTGAGTTGTTTCATTCCGAAATTCCTTTAATTTAAATCGAAGCAAACGATACTCGAGGTGTTTTATAAGCGTTTGCTTATTCCACTTTGTTTAAAGATGTCGAGAAATATTTCAAACAGTTGTAAAGAACAGTTATATTATTTACGATATAAATAAACTATCGAAAATTCAAATTTAAATCATCTTCAAACTCACTGAGCAGCAGCTATCGCACATGAATTGTTTATATTGCACTTATCGATACTTGCAAGCTATCAAACATCGTTAAAATTCAAATGCTGCCTATCGTCACATTTTCGCATCACTAAAGCTCTCGCATTCAATTGCTGATCTCAGCAACTATCGCAACCATTCGCACATAACTAAAGCGCGCGCTTATTGATATCCCAGCACGAGTTGTTTATGCGCCATCTCTAGGCGCAAAATGTGCGGCACCTGCGTTGGCTTGTTTACACTAGGCGAGAGTGGAAGAGAGAGAGAGAGAGAGCGAGTGTGGCCGTAGACAAAATTTATAACACATAAAAGTTGATTTTAGCACTTTACGCTTCTGCACATTATGTGGCCCATGGACATGGACACTGCTGTCTCAAATTACAGGTGATTATATGAATTTTAGTGCCTACGACATGCCGTTAGCAAGCAGCAGGTAGGCGAGCGGGCAGGCGGGCGGGCGACGAGCAGGCCAACTCGACAAATTGCAGCCCTTTTTGACCAAGTGCCTGCGAATGTGCGGCTTCCTTCCGGCATAGAGTGGCTTAATAGCAGGGGCGTGGCATACACCCATCACACACACACACACACATACACACCGTCGAGTGGTGCGTGCGTGAATTCTCAACGTGAAGCTTAACGTAAATATATACACGTATTTATTTGCTCGGCGATTTTTATGAATAGCCACAGAAATGGCCAAGCATAAAAAAGCGGAAATGGAAGTGGAATTGGTTTAGAGGAATTGCTCATAAATATATTTATGTGAATGCAATTGCAACCAGCTCCGATTTGTAATGCTAAACCGAAATTGAATATTGATATATGCGCTCTCTTTCTCCCTCTCTCTCTCTCTGACGCTCACTATCTCTCTTTTTGCAGGCGCCAAGCACATCAGTTAGCCAAATCGCTACCGTCTCACATTTGGTGGCTTTGGCCAATCAGCAGCACAAGCAACTGAAACCCACTGAAGCTGTTGAGCCACGCGTGCAGGAGGAGGAGCAGCTGGAGGAACAGCAGCAAGAACATCAGCTAAATGTGGTTGAAGCAACCGCAACCACAACAGCAGCAGCAGCAGCTGAAGCTGGAGAGGCAACAGCAGCAGCAGCGGCAGCAGCAGCAACAACACCAACTGGCAAAGCCAATGGCAACGGCGGTGTGGAGGTGCTTGAGGATCCGCAGCTGCAACAGCAGTTGGAACAAATGCAACAGCTGCAAAAAACAAGCAAATCCGTCGGCGGTGGTGGTGGCGGTGGAGGTGGTGCCAGCACATCAAATGCCACAACAATTACATCGATATCAGCGCTATCGCCACAGACACCAACGACGCCAGCAGCTGGCCCAATGACAACAAAGACCAGCACGCTAACCAGCTGCAACCAGGCGCATCCGTTATGCAGCTCCGCAAACGCCTCGGGTGCGGTAACACCCGAGCCGCGCACCAAACAGCTGCACCTGCAGCTGCATCAGCAACCAAATCCAAGTCCCAATTCATCCACTCAACACTCACAGCAGCAGCAGCCGGCACAGCAATTGTCCAGCATCGCGAATCCCATGCAAAAGGTGAACAAACGCAAGGAGACGCTGGAGGCGAAGCGTGAAAGGAAAGCGGCCAAAACCTTGGCCATTATAACGGGCGCCTTCGTTGTCTGCTGGCTGCCCTTCTTTGTGATGGCGTTGACGCTGCCCCTCTGCGCCGCCTGCCAGATCAGCGACAGCGTCGCCTCGCTCTTCCTGTGGCTGGGCTACTTCAACTCGACGCTGAATCCGGTAAACATTTATTATGCAAACATAGAATATATATATATAAATAAGAATTATAAATCAGTGTGAACTTTTCCAAATTTCTTTGTTATACATGAATCTGGAACTAGGTTAGCTTTATCACAACAGATTTTTGAGATCAAACTAAAAGTGCAATGAATATTTCTGTTTAAATATCTTAAGGTATTGCTAATCTCCTCTGCAACTTCTATAACAAGTTTAAAGAACTGTTTCATTGTTTACAAGGCATCGTTTATAGAGCTTACTGAATATTCCTTAAGAATAATCCTTGAGCTCTGCAAAATCGTTCTCTCTGTATACCCATCACTCACGCTCTCTCTATCTCCTTCTCCCTCGACTATGATTATCTGAATTTGGTATATTTTGGAGCATATCTCAATCATTCATCCATTCGCTTGTAGATTATAATGAGATTGTTATATATGATAGTTAAACTATATTCCCTTTTTGCCTCTTTTAGGGCAGTTGGCAGCACATACGACTTTATCGATATATATCGAATAACTAATCACTTTTAAACCCAGAATAACGAATTCGAGAAGGATCTTAGACATATGTACATACTTGTATAACAGACAGAAATATGCGTGTTTGTATATAATAATCCATATGCATATATTCTTACATAAGAGCAGGAGCTAAGCCGATAATAACTACATATATCATTAGTCCGTCTGTATGAACCGTTAACCTCAGCAATAGTATATAATCCGGTAAAACTCAGCCCAGATGCCCAACGGCACTGAGGACAGTATTCATTTCATAAGCGAAACGGCATTTCAATTCCCTCTATGAAACCAAAGAAAGTCTCGCTCATAATATCTTCGATTCTCTCAAAGAATTGATCACATATATTTGTATTCACATATATAAATGTGCATAAATCTCGATAGCTGACTAACGTCCGTATTTCTCAAAGTTCCATTCGAGATTGTCCAGGGGGCAGACGGGACGCGTCTTCAGCCAATGCGAGATGCAATGGAAGTGAAAGGCATGATTGCACGAGCCCCAGGCGACGGTGCACTCGGAGCCGCTGTTGGTCGACTGATTCGCCTGGCATTGAATGCACGGATCCATAATGTGATTGCGACAAATGGCACAGTTATCGACGACTATATCCCAGGACCAGAGAGCAACGCCATTCCATTTCTTGACATTGAAACGTTTGCGATCCATGCTGTTGCCGTTCCCATTGCCGCTGCCGTTGTCCTTTCCGTTTCCACTTCCACTGCCATTCCCCTTGCCCTTGTCGTCGTTTTTCTTGCCGTTGCCGCTGCCATCGCCATCGCCGCCGGCTGCGGCTGCGCTGGTCGTTGGCCCCTCGTTATGGTTGGCGCTCATTTTCGATGTCTTTCTGTCTAATTGGGCAATAATTATTATGTCTGTATTAGGCGAAGTTTCACATAAAACTGAATTTCACTTACTCCCTTTTTTTTACAATCTACTAAACTATTTTACGTGCTCACACGGCGCTTTTGACAATTAGAATGGGCCGTTGGGAAGTTGACAGCGTTGCCACCTAAGTTTTTTTGTCATGGATTACTTGTATTTCATTTCGATATTTATCGATAGTAAGGTTGGACTTTTTAAAGTATATTCTCTTCAGTTACTTTGGCATTAAAGGAGCAGAGCTTGACAGTGCTACAAAATTAGCCATTTTTGCACAGCAAATGAAAACATACATATGTATGTACTACATATACAGTAGAATCCGGTTGTAACGACGAAAATTGTGGTCCCCAGACAAACTCATTTAAGTAAACATATATAGCTATAGCGTCCTCTGAATAGAACGACGGTCCCTTCAACTGTATTTATAGTAGCTAATTGCTTTGCATTATGAACTCAACTTCCTATTCCTATTCCTATTTTCTATACCAAACATTTTTCCTTTTTTTCTTAAACCAAGTTTAATTTAAGAAAATTTCATACAAAAATTGAATTTAACTAATAAAAAACATACTCCTTTCTCTCCCTCTCTCACTCTCCCTCTCTCTATCTATCTCTCTCTCTGCCTCTCCCTCTCTCTCTCTCTCTCTCTCTGTTTTCACAGGTCATCTACACGATATTCAGTCCTGAGTTCCGACAGGCCTTCAAGCGCATCTTGTTTGGCGGTCATCGACCAGTGCATTATCGCAGCGGGAAGCTCTAGATAGTGCATGCGAAGAGGCGAAGGTATGTACATTCAATATTATGAAAATAATCGAGATATATAAACATACATATGGGTATGTACATAAATAAAAAAAAAAGACGTGAAAACATATCCAAAGAAATTGAAAACGATTGCAATTCTATCCAAACAGAAGCTCTGGCAGTTATTTTTCTTTAATATATTTTTTTCAATTTCGCTTTGCACCAGTTTCAATTTGCAATGTGCTGCAATATTCCGTTATTGATATGGCTTAAGCAGTTGTTGCTGCGGCTGCTGTTGCAGTTGCTGTTGCTGTTTTAGAGAGTGTTTTGAATTTGGCTGTCAACGTATAGTGTCTTTGCTTTGGGCGCCCAATTTCACCAAATACTCGACACAAGCTGGCCATGGCCAACACGCACACACTCAGACACTCTCTCTATCTCTCTCTCTCTCTCTTTCTCTCTCCCACACACCCTCACCCACTCTCACACGCTTTGCTGCCCGCTTGCCATGGCAGTTGAAACAATTTGTTAGCCTTGAAGGCAAAGTTTCTCGCATCTCTCGACTCATTTCTCAAATTTCCAAAACTGTGAAAAAGTTTTATCCGTCGACTTTATCGGCGCTGTCATCTGCATGCGAGCTGCGTTTTAAATCAGCTCTGGACAGGATAACGTATAATGCGCCAAAAGGGTCATTCCAATTATGGCAACACAATGCGTGCGTTTTTATCTGGAAAAAGGCTTAAAAAAATGGCTAAAATTAGAATTAACAAAATAAAAGCTTTAGCATAATGAGCTCTCGACGGGTTAGCACGACTAAAACATACCTCGTAGGAAGCCTTATAAGAGACGGATAAACGTGTAGACAGAGAGACACAAAGACAGACAAGCAGTGTCTAATCCTTCTGCTCAACACGCCCCGCCACCTGTTACATAATGTTGAACAAAACTAATATGCCCTCAATTACCCTAAATTTGCATTTGCAAATTTCAGCAGTCGCAGCCGACAACAGCAAAATCTGAAAGAAACTTTAATTAAGTGAAATTAATTTTGGCAATTTACATTTGAATAAGTTTCTTCCGTATTTAAAAACTATTTTGCAGGCGTTTCTGCTAAGCAGGCGAAAGGATTTGCCTCTTCGTTAAAAATGTATTTAAAAGGCCACAGAAAGCAGCTAAAGAAGATGAACAAAAGGCAGCGGAAGATGATGAAGAAGAAGAAGACGAACACCAGCACTCACTACATGCATGTATACCAAAAGTAAAGCATTAGCAGTAGATATAAGAAATGGAGATTATAAATGTATTAAAAATAAATGTATTAAAATATATATTGTAAATGGGTTAAGACAAATGTAAATAAGTTGAGCGAACACTATAAAATAATTAAATATAAATATTGAAATAATTTAGAAAAAGCAAAGAATGACAAGAAACTGTTGAAACTCTTTTTAAACTAATTTGGAAAATGTTGATATTTCTTTATTGTAAAAAACAACTTAAGGCAATTAATTTTAAAACAGTTTCGGGTTTTTTTATATATAAGTTTGGGGTTTCATTTTAGAAATTCTATTCTGTGAACTTGGTTTAAAGTAACGTTCCAATTTTCGTCATGGAAACTAATTCCTAAAACTAATTTTTTAGGATATTTCCGAAACACATTTTGAACATGATTTTTGTACATTGCATTTTTAGAATTTTTGGAAAATTATTTTTTTTTCAACTGTTTTTAGAAACGGGTCTGTGTTTAAAGCTTGTTTTTTGGGGGAATAGTTTCTATAGCAGCTTTTCTGGAAAATGGAAATGGAAGAACTGTTTTAGAATCTATTGTGGAAACTATATTCTCTTGACAACTGTACCATATTCTCTGCAGAATTTTGAAGCTGTACGAACTATGTAATCAAAATACCAAAAAATACAAAAGTAATAATTAGTTATAAGCTTTAGCAACTAAAATAAAACTAAATACTAGCGAAATTTACTTCCAAATACAAATAGAAAGAAAGAAAAATACTTTTCAAAAGATATAATGAAATATTGAATGTATGTAAACTATTTAGAGACGTAAGATCAGTTACTAGATCATATAGTTTGGGTATGGGAGCATAGCAAATGGACTTTTTTGGAATCGTTATAACTGAACCATACAGCATATATATAAACATATATATCTAAGATATAGCGATCTTTAAGTGTGTATAAAATCAGCTAGAAAATAAGTGCAAAACATTTGTTGACTATTCATGGGCAATTAGCGTAAGGCCCAAATGTATAATTAAAAATATAAATAAATCAATATTAAATATTAAAAACTTTAAATTTAAATGTAGATTTAAAATTGTTTAAATGCAATTTAAATCAATTGTTAAAGCAAATTCTAGTTACACCTAATAAATATCTATATATATAAATAAATAAAAAATTGTTGTACTATTAAAAGTTAAGCAAAAAAGTTGGTAAAAAAAAATATATAAATAAAAAAATATGTCAAGGATTTCTTTGAATATAAAGCATATTAAAAATACAGACAAAATAAATTTAAGGGCGCAAGAAAATTTATTGTAAAGAAAATAACTAAAAAGACGAAGAAGAAGACGATGCAGAAACCACGTGTATTATTGAAAAGCAAAAACTACTTTCGGGAAAAATGGGTAAAACGTAATTAGCAAAAATTTAAATATAAAAACAAAAACTTCAAATATATAGCAAAAAAAAAGGGAAAACCCTCTTAAAGTAAGCAAACAATATCAGAATTGAAATCAAATCGTTTTAATACCCTAAAAACTATTGAAAAATAAACCTATTTAAATGTGAAAAAAAAAATCAAAAAACTTCAACTAGATTTTTAAGAAACTACAGCTCTATCTATGTCTAAATCTAGATATCAAAAATAAATAAGAAGAAGGCAGTAAATACCTATTCAACCGTAAATAATAACAAAAGAAAACGCTTTTGATTTGCTCTATATCACACAATAATTCATCACACAAAACACTGATTAAATTTTATTTTTTACTTTACGTAAATTTCTTAATTTTTAAAAAGAAAACAAATTGGCGCGCATTTAGTAAGAATTATTGCCTGATATACAAAGCAAACAAAAAGATGACGCAACTTAAATCAAATGCTATGCTATAAAATTACTGTACATTTCATTGGCTGCAAATTACAAATAAAAACTAAATTGAACTTTCAAGCAAAACTCTTTTAATTTTCAAATTAACGGAAATGCCAGCTGAGACGCAAACCAAAATGCAGAGAGACCTTTTTAGTGAGAAGCCAGTTTAGCATATTTCAGGCTAGATTTAGCCTCTCAGTCTCACAGTTTATCTTACCGAATAGCTCTCTGTCTGTGTGCCTAATTACAAAGAATCATTTATATTGTCTACATGTGTGCAGCAGAATTAATTTGGTATTTATATTGCAATAAAACGAAGCTAAAATGCTTGTAGCAGCAGACTCTGTTCCCATTGGTCAATTGAAACTCTACTGAGAGCCAGTGCTGCCAGTTTAACCTATTTCAGGCTAGATCTAGCCTCGCCGTCTCACTTTATATCTCACAGTCTTTCTTACCGAATAGCTCTCTGTCTGTGTGCCTAATTACAGAGAGTCATTGTCTACATGTGTGCAGCAGAACTCATTTGGTATTTATATTGCAGTAAAACGAAGCTACAATGCTTGCAGCAGCAGAGACTGTTCCCATTGGTCAATTGAAACTCTACTGAGAGCGACTTTGTGTTTGTGTTTGTGTGATAGTCGCCCTATATAAAGGGCAGCAGCTGAAGCATTTCTTCAGTCGCCCAGAACTATTGGGGGTCAATTAAACAGTGCAGTATAGGCTAGCCCATATACAAACCATTTTGTATAGCAACACTTTTGTGTACAATACAAGCGCTTCATCAGACACCAGCAAAAATGTATGGCAACATTTTAGGGTAAGTTCGAAACTTTAGCTCAGACACGAACCGAAATGGATAAAATAAGTTGCAATAATTTTAGTGACAAGTCTTAGCTGATGCGCAACTCAATAATTTATAGCAACATTTGTAGACCTTTTCATTTATGCCCTGCGCAAAAATGAGCTCACTTGAAGTTGGCTACGCGCACATTTCTACTCACGTCAAGTTGGCTGCGCGAGCAATGTAACCTAAAGTTGGCTGCGCGCACAATATTCATTGCTCATTTGAACTTGACAGAGAAGCACAGCTGATTTCATATGAAGCGGCGCGAATTTATACGAGAAGCAGGAAAATATTTTTATCTGTCAATTTTAATTTTTTTTTTTTCGTGATTATTTTATAAGTTTTCATAAAGCATGTTGAATTTGAATTGTGTTATATGCGCGGAGCTTTTTACGCCATCCGATGAAGTCTACGTTACCTCCTGTGGGCATATGTTTCACCACACTTGCCTCATGCAATGGCTCGAACGGTAAGCGAAAGTTGCAAACGGAAATATAAAACATATAATTGAAATTGAAAAAATATACAGCTCAAAAACTTGTCCACAATGCCGCAACAAATGCACAACTCGCAATATATTGCGTGTGTATTTCAATGTAGCCAATTTAGATACCAGTCGCATCGATGTGGGCTCGCTGCAGGAGCAATTGGACAATGCTAATTTGGCCATTCAATTGAAGGACAGGGAACAAAAAAAAACTGAACAACGTTTGAGGGAGCTAAAGGACATTCAAAAGAAGTGCTTGTAAGTTGATTGTGAATAAACTTAATACATATATCGTAAGTTAATCTCATTTCCGATTTAAAGAAAAACTATAAGTGGCTTGGAGGCCAAGGTGAGGAGCGATGAATTTACCATTACCAGCTATGTAGAGCAGTTGAGAATGCTTAAAAACGAAGTATTGATCATTGACGCCGTGCGCAAGGAGAACAATATGTTGAAGGAAAACATCAACTTATTTGAAAGCGTTGCAGCTATGTTAACAGCAACCGCTTCCGATACTGAAAATTTGCTGAGTAACGAGTCGAATCCTCGAGTCTTAGCCAGTTGGGTTTCGACACTGAAGCGCGAGCTGCGCCAATGCGAATCCAAGAAGGTAGAATTGCGCAATGTGATCAAAACTGTACAGGCTGATCTACGCCGTGAGCTGGACTCGAAACGGTAAAGTAAAATCAGATCCTATATATCCTACGTGTATAGTATTTGTTACGTGTATAGTGTTTGTTACTAAGTATAGTATTTGTTATTGTTGTTAAACTATATGCAGTATATCATACTGTATTCTATATACGGTATACTAATAGTTTACTCTTTTTGCCACTTCCAGTCAGCTGGAAGAGCAAGTCTCACAGCTAGAGAGCGATTTGTATCGTACACAACAGAAGGTATGACTAAAGAGAGATCACCTTAGAAATTTATATATTTTATATATATGTATATTTATCTTATCAACAGCTTAAGACCAATAAGACTACGCCAATAGATTTGGATGCTTTGAATAATTCCTTAGGCCTTAACACTAACCTTATAGCAATAAAGCAAGAGGACAGGCGCAACACTATCTCACCAACAACTGTATGTATCGGAATGTGCCATTGAATATACATATATATAATAGTATACCTTTACAGAAAGAGAACATCAAGCGCATTGAGGAGTCAACCTCACCCTACTTGAATATCAAATCGAGCAGCGTTGGCATTTCCCATTTGCTCAAACCTCCCGAGCTGAGCATGACCAAAATCTCGCCGATCAAGAGTGGATCAGGCATTAGCATGGCTTCGCATGGCGTCATACGTAAGACTCACAGTGATCTTAGCGAAAAGGTGGCTATTCCAAATGTATTCAAATGTAATGTTCTAGTACAAATCCTTTATTGCTCTTTCTGCTGCAGTATTCGATATTCAAGAAACCTCGCCTCTTGCTGACCGGCACCTCCAGCTCGTCGGCTGCAATGGGGTCAAATTTCGCATACAATGGCATGGGCGGTTCGGAGAAGATAGATCCATTTTTGCAGCGTGATGAGGAGGAGAACGAACAGCAGAACTTGCCAACGCCTAAACCATCAACAATTAATTCACGCTTGAAGGCGGGCTCGCTGCGTAACTTCAAGTTAACTAAATGAAAATAGTTATAATAGCCAGAAGAAAAACAAGACTGCAACAACTTTCAAATAGCAATAATTTATAGATGAATCTAATGTTAGCTCAGATTATTGTGCGGTTGCATTTTTAAGTATGTATGTGCTTAAAATGTAGCTAGCAATGAATTATATAAAAATATCAAATATATATATGTCCTTGTTTGTTTTTTTTTTTTTTATATTATGCGGCAATTTTCTTTTCCGCCGTGCCGGTCCACTCTTCGCGCAACTGCACATTGCAGCCAAGATCTCGCAGCGCAGCCTTGATATCCTGCGCCACCGACGGATGCTCCACCATGGCCGCATTGAGCAAATCCTCAACGCCAAACGATAGCCAAGTATCGCATTGATCGCGTGAACGGGACACCATATTGCGTATGGCCCAAGCACCATTGCGTTGGAGTATCTTATTCTTGGGATGTTGACGCAGTGCCTCCACAATAATCTCAGCAATGCCCGTTTCGAAGAAGGCCTCGCTGTGCTCCTTGACGCGCAACGTAAGCGTCGTGATGCAAGCTAAGGCAGCCGTGAGAATGTTCTCGTTTGTCTGATGCGTCTCAATGAGTTGTTTGATGATCGGTGCCACGCCTTGCTGCACAATGTGCGCCTTTACAGCATCATGGCCGGCGAGGGCACGTAGGAGTTTCAATGCCTCGCGATTTAGACGCTCCTCATTCAGATTATTACGCATTATATCGAAGATAATCTTCAGACCGCCGGCATCGTCGATGACCGTGCACAGCTCCTGTCGCACTGTCAGCGTGCCAAGGGTGAGCATCAAATCGGCCAGAACATTGACATCCTCATAGGCGGGCAACAACTCCACGAGTTCGAGCAACAATTCGTTCGCTATCTGCCGCGCATGCTCGTGGGCACAGCCAAACTCCACACGGATATCATCGTCCAGCACGAGGAATCTCAGCACTGCGGTCAACTCCCTTAGCAGTCGAGGATTGGCCTTTACCAGCAGCGGCTTCAATGCCTGGACGGCATTGCTAGCCATAATACTCTGTCGATTCATTTCGTGCATAATACACGCCTTTTGTAGCCATTGCAGCGTGAGGCATGCCACTTCCAATTGATTCTCCAGCGCTAGCAGTTGAAGGACCACACCCATCGCCTTAGGATCATATAAATCGGGCTGTTTGTGCGTTAAACTATTTACGGCCTGCAAGCATTTGTACAGCAATTCTGTTTCCAATGGCTCCACGGCCAGCGTTTGCTCCAGCAGTTGGACAAGTGCATCGTGTGCACCAAGTTTTCCTGCGAGCACGCGGTGGGCGAGCGACTTCTTACATTCCTGATCCAAAATGGCGAGAAGTTCCGTAAGTTGTGCTTTGTCTTCGTTTTTTTCGTTGATGTGATTCTGAATTTTGGCCACCGTTTCATTGATAACTGGCTTACCCGTATCAGGATTTATAGCCAAGTCTTTTATAATGTTAACGAGGTTAATGCCCTACAACAAAACCAAAATAAAGACAATCTAATTGATTGATGACGCATACAATTTACCCACTTGTGCTTCAAATTGCTTTATTGTCTCCTCCTTGGCCTCGGAGGGACTCATTGCGAATTCGACCACATTTTCCTGGACAACATCGTCGAATGTCTCTTGAGAAATTATTTTAGACATGTTTAACTATTAGATATCCACTCCAAATGCTGCAGCTGTTGATTTATCAGCAACCTTTTTGTGCTTTGTTCCGCAACAACTCCCACACACAAAACCAGCGAGTGAGCGAGTTTCTTTGTTTTCAATTCCAGTTGCAGTTGAAACTGGCTGTTTAAATGCTTAATATACAACTAATACCGTTGGTTATAAAAAAATATACAAATAAATAAATCAGACTTGATTTGTGTACAATAAATTGTTTAACTTTTTGTAAAATGCGCAACTGCAACTCAGCTGTTGGCCTGCACTCAGGGCTGCAAAACTAATCGATGGAATTTTAGAGCCACAAATTTTAAAGATTCAGTTCCGAAAATGGCTTAAATTTTGTCAAAAGCCTACTAATTAAAAAATTGTTTTTAATACTTTTTAAAATATAACAAAACTATTTTTTAAATTAGTATCGATATTCGATAGAAGTTATTTCGTGCACAAACTTTTCGAGTCTATCGATATGTATATATCGTCAGAGTATCAACAATCCCAGCTAGCGGCAGGGTCACGGCACGAAAATAGTTAATATTTACCTTTTTTAAATTTAAGTAGGCGTCATTTAATTAGTACAAGTTTTACTTTTTATACAATACGAATAATGGGTTTTGTTCTATCGAAATTTCGGGTAAGTGTGCCAATTTCTAATTGCGTATACCAATAGGCGAATGATGCCAAAGCGCCGACCTATAGATATGTATATACTATGTATGCAAAACAGATTTACATACGTACGCATTTCTAATTATAGAAGGAAAAATCTACAACCGCTGTTCTGGAAGGTCTGCAATTGCAGATACAAGATCTAGAGAAATATGTGATCAATACGCAGGAGCAGAAGAGACGTTTCGTAAGCAACTTTGTTGGCTTCACAATTGGCGCATATATCGTGGGCTTTGCGCTATGGTATTTCTTCTATTTCCCGCCAACAATGCAAGAGCGCATCATGTATTTGGTGCCGCTGCTATTGTTTCCATTACTGTGAGTAATCCAATCAAGCCCAAACCAGACGTTCGATGATCTCATTTCAAAACAACAGCAGTTGCTCATTATATTTCGTTTTGTAATTATATTTCAGCATCGTCTTTCTACGTCAAATGTTTACGTGGTATTTTCAGCGAAAGCTCAACAAAAATGGCGATAAGCTGGCGCAGCTCAAGCAGAAGAAGACAAAGATATTAGAGCAGGTCATGGACAAAGAGACATACAAAGTAACTATAATTCTTACGATAGTTACCAATTATGATAATCGATATCTACATGCATGTATGTGTGTATTTGTTTTGGGTTAGGTGGCCGTGCAACTACTGGAACGCTTTGGCGATAAGCAACAAAGTCGCATCAGTGGCTTGCTTTCTAGCAGCACATCTCGCGCCAATCAGAGTAGCAACTCCTTAAATCGCTCCATCAGCTCCTCGCTACAGCGTACACCACAACCTGTAGCTGGAGCTGCAGCGGCAGCAGCAGCACAGCGCAACATGTTAACACCATACACCGGTGTCTATCGAAATATGAATAACAACAATGTAAATACAAGTGTAATGGCTCCGCAAATGGCACTGAATACAACACCGCAGGCGCGCAGCACGCAGTTGCTACGCAGGCGCACGCCATTTCCCGTTGTCGATGAAAGTTCACGCAGCGCATTGGATCGCTTTGTGGATTTCATTGTGGGCGACAGTCCACAGAATCGCTTTGGCATGATATGCAAGGAGTGCCACCGACATAATGGTAATGCTGCAATATACAACGAAATTATATTTGTATATATAAATTGCTATTGTTTTAGGCATGCTGCCGATGGAGGAATATGAATATACAACATTTCATTGCGCGTTTTGTGGAGTGCTTAATCCCGCTCGTAAGGAGCGTCCTGTGGCACCACGCCTTTCGCTAAACGCCACGCAATCGCAAACGCCAGCTCTAATAAATAATGGAAGTTCTGATAGTGATTCATCAGACGATGAAGACGAAGACTCTGGTGAATAATATATATAATGCAATATGCGCGCTCTATCACCTAATAACTATTGTTTTCTTTCCAGAGGAAGATAATAAGCATTTAGCGCGTCGGGCGCTGCATGACGAATTGCCATCGACTGATACTGATGCCGATATGAATATGGAAGTGGATGAAGCTGACGCCGAGGCTGATGCCGAACCCGCCCCATCGACTGCAACAAAAACGGAGGAGACTGAAAGTGCGGCCAGCCAGACTGAAACTGAAGCTAAGGCCAATTGAAATTTTCAACTCTCAAGAGTGCGCCATGAACAGGTTTAGGCTTCGCAGAGCGTTAGCTTCAAATAAATGCAACTTATAAATATATAAATAAACATATTGCTTAGAGTTAATAATTAATTATTACAAATAACACACATTGTTGGTAAGCAAATCTAGCTTAGAATCTTTGTTCACTTTAGTCAGTGCCCCCCCTCACTAGTTTAATCTGCAAACAAGAATTACTTGAAATACAAAATTGTAAATTGAATACAACGAAACAAAAAAAAAAAAACAACAAAATAATTACTTAAGTATGCAAATTGTATGCAAATTCGCTTTCTTTTAAACGCCACACCTTAATGCAAACGCCCCGTTAAGTGCTAAAGGAAATTGATAATTAAAAGACAAAAAATATACCAAAGGCAGGCGACAGCTAATGGCTATAATAATTCGCAGTGTGACAAAAAAGGCGAGCACGATAGTTGAGACACTCTCACACACACACACATACATTTATATCTGACAGGCGACAGGCTATACAATGCCAGTGTGACAAAAAAGGCAAACACGATAGTTGAGTTATCAAAGGCAAGAACAAACACACACACACATACGCAGAGCGTAGTCCACTCAGTTGTATATGTGTGCATATGTGAGTGCATTATGCGAACGGTCAACAATTTCAATTTCGCTGGCTTTTATTTTTTCCGGGCCATTGATCAAGGCTAACGAGAACAGCTTGCTCCACCACCACCGCCAGCAGCACCACCAGCAATAGCCACCTACAAGTGGAGCAGCCGCGCCCGCGCACATTCCTAGCCAATGGCTGGCTATCAAGCTGACTGGCTGACTGGCTGGCGGCAGTTGCAAACACAAATTATAAGAATTAAACTAAATCTGTTACAAACGTTGCCAGCAATTGGACACATGCAGCAACAAACTGTTGCAGCTTCATGCATAAGTGTGAGTGTGTGTGTGTTTTTCTTATTAGCTCATAATTTGTGTGACAGCGCATTTTTTCGCCTCGTTATCTTACGTTGTCCTTCTCCCTCACTCTTGAGTGCTGCCCACCAGTGAACTCTGACGTCCACGCTCTATCTCTCTCGCTCCCGCTCAGCCAGGAAGTCGAAGTGCGTGCGTTACGTTTCTCGTTTATTTGGCATTGGCATCAAGCTACATTGCGTACGGCCCACAGCTTGGACAACGCGTTTTTTTTTAGAGGTGACAATTGCGGTGCAACCACATTTGTATGTGTGTATTAGCGGACCAAAAACCTGCTTCAACTAGGGTTGGGCAATTAAAAAATTCTGATAGGAAATAAAATTGCGTTGATCAAGCTAGACTTTTAATCGAAATTTTATATACTATAGAAAAATTAGGAATTTAAGTAAAAAAAAAAAAAAAAATGTATACATTGAGCGATACTTAAAATATTACCTAATTCGAATAATAATCGATATAATAATCAAACTAATTATTTTTCAAAACTAAAATATTATTTATTTTTGTATAAAAACAGATGCCTATTTAACTGCAAGTCTCTATACTATATTATGCCTTCTTAATATCTATCTCTCATACTATCATTAGATTCGAATTTAAAAGCTTTTTGCAGTTCTTCTCAGCTCTTTTTGGCAACAATTTTAAAATGCTTGAAGATTAGTGAAATATTTGAGCAAATTTCAAAACAAAATTTGGTAAAAAAAAGATTTAAAAAATACAAATAAAAATATCTTAATCTTTTGTAGCGCAACCCTAGCCTAGAATCTCAGAGCCTGCTGCAATTCTATGTGGCAAAGTAAAGCAAAGCATTGAAACGAGTGCAAGTTCGCTGCACCGAAAACTCGTTTGCAAGCGCCTTCCGGGCGAGTGTGTGGACAAATGTAAATATGTATAGTTGATTTATATATCAATATGTGTATATATTTGTATCAGGAGCTTAGCGCGTTGGCGAAGGTGTCGGTGCTTGGCGGCACGACTGGGAGAAACCTGCGGCACAAATAAAGTGATTCACGAACAGATTCCGAACGTGTGGCATGTGGCATGGGCATGTGTGGCAAGGGTTGAGAAGCTTGGCCAAAAATAAACAGCGAAACGCCAACGCGCCAAGTGGAGCAGGCCAACAAAACAGACGCCATAAGAGACAATCTTTAGAATGCGAACGGGGCTTAGTTCATTGCTATTGCTAATGACGGCTGTAACTTGATATAAACATATATATCGGCTATATATGTACGTATGTATACATATACAGATATAGACATGTGCATAGGTGTTGGTGTCTGTCGATTTATTTGTTCGCTCGCTCAACAAAGACTCTAATAATAATCTGTGTGGCCAATCAAGCAAAATATGCGCGAGATCAGTCAACAACAACAACAACAATAGTTGCAACCACACCAAATCTTAGCCAATGAAAGTGAAACCGAGCCCCGAGTCTCGATTCTAGCCGGCATAGCCGAGAGAGCCAAGTCTCTGCTCAGCCGCTCGTTCGGGCCTATAAAAGCTAGTTGACGGCTGTGTTTGTCCCACAGTGCAGCGCTGACCACAAGTCCAATTGGAAGTTTAATTATATTCAATTTTATAGTCCAATTGGCAACAAGGATTAATACTACCTACCCCCAACATGTTCTTCAAGCTGGTAAGTTAAAGTTGGCCGGAATTGCTCAACAGTCTTACAGCTGCTCTGATGCTCCTTTGCAGCTCTTCGTCTCCTGCGTGGGTGTGGCGTTGGCCAAGCCACAGCTTCAGCCCGCTGCCCAGTATCCGGCTGGTGTCAATCCACAGGACTGCCCCAATTTCCCGCTCTGTGATAATGCGCGCCTGCACAATCCCCAGTCGCAGTGGCAGCAACCGCAGCCCCAGTGGCAGCCGCAGCCCCAGTGGCAGCCACAGCCTCAGCCCCAATGGCAGCCACAGCCCCAGTGGCAGCAGCCGCAACCTCAGTGGCAGCCACAGCCCAGCTGGAACCCTGCACCCGCACCAGCGCCCGGCGGTGGAGACAAATACCCAGCTGGCATCAATCCACAAACCTGCCCCAACTATCCCTACTGCGATGTGAATGCCGGCCATGCTGCAGCGCCTGTTGCCGCACCACCATTGCCCGGCTGGACGGAGCGTCTGTATCCCGCTGGCGTGTCGCCACAGCAGTGCCCCAACTTCCCCTACTGCCACTAAGAGCAGCAACCGCATCTTTTCCGCCTCTACATACTCTCTTCCTCTCTATAACTGTGCGATCCTCTCCTCATTTAGCTTCCTTCTAGTTCTCAACTTTTGAAATGCTTGTTCTTGTTGGCATCAAATAAAAAACTGAAAACAAAACATGTTGGTCACATAAAAAACTAAAGTGTACTCATTCTTATTATTGGAATATATATTTAAGTGAACTCTCTTTTGCAGCATTGTGTAAAGCCCAATCGGATATTCAACAGAATTTTTGTGGCTATCTAAAATTCTATTAACAAAAAAAAAAAAAAAAAAAAAAAAAAAAAAATGACCCGCAAAAGGAATTCAGGGGTCTTTTTGTTGAACTAAAAATATGATCTAAATATAAGTATATATATATATAGAAAACAATTCTTAAATAAAATTATAAATATTATAAATATATTTATAAAATTATAAATATTAGAAATATATTAAAATTTTTTTTTTTAGTATGTTTTATAAAATATATTTCGCAATTTTTGTTATTTTAATACCATTTTTAATCATAATTCGTAAACAATATAATTTATATAATA
The DNA here is from genome assembly GCF_018153725.1 of Drosophila mojavensis. Classification (NCBI taxonomy): domain Eukaryota; kingdom Metazoa; phylum Arthropoda; class Insecta; order Diptera; family Drosophilidae; genus Drosophila; species Drosophila mojavensis. Next base: position 6,474,956 of record NW_025318906.1, on the reverse strand, counting down.
ATAATATAATATTATAATAACTTTAAGACAAATTATTCATATATAAATATTTCATTACCTACATTTTGTACCAATATCTAATTTAAATTTATATATATAATACAGTAGTAGTCTTTTATTTTTTTTATTATTATTTTTTTTTTAATATTATTTATTTGTTATTATTATTATATAAATATATATATATTTTTTAATGTCCTACAAATCGAAATTTTAATTTTTGAAAATTATAGAGTTAAAGAAATTGTCGAATATTGACTTTACATTGATATATATGAAACCTGCCAATTGCTTTAACAGGTCTAATTGGATTTCTTGTATGTTACATAATGAGTCTTTGAATTTTGTTCCATTGTATTGCTGTCTATAATTCGCTATTCTATTTGATTTATGGTTTAGTCTGTATTTCATTGATCTATGGTTGCATATACATATATAATGTATTGTATTGGACTTAACCGGATTTTTGTATGTCATACCATATGAACTCTTAAAATTTTTGGATATTGAGTTCAATCTGAAGTTCTCTATTCCAACTTGATTTGTGGCCATGGTAATTTCTTGATGTATATAAATAAATAAATGTGTATACAATCGAATTCTAATAAAAATTGCCCCAATTCATTTAAAATTGCCATCTAATTGGAATGGAGAGTGCACACAATCGAAGTCAGTTTTGCTCGATTCCAATTTGATTTATGTCCCACTCTTTAGTTGCTATCATTAAGTTCAAGTAAATACTCGTTTTGAAAAGTTGAATACAATCTTTGTCATAAGCCACGCCTCGCTGTCTGTCCCCCTCTTAGAGCAATAGATCACCATTTAACGTAGCCACAGACACTGCGGAGGCTGATGTAATTGAAGCTCACGATAAATGCCAAATGAAATATGTTTAGATTTTTTTTGCTATTTCCCTTTTTACACGTGTTAAGCATAAGTGTGAAGTTTATACATAAACATATATATATATATATATATACATTTTTTAATATACACAATAATTTAAATATATAATATTAATTTTACTTGCTGATTATGCAAAGCAATAAATATAAAAATATTTTAATCGAAATAGTCTTGAGTCTATGATATTGATAAGCCTAGAGCTCAGTAGAAGTCCTTGGTCCGAATCCCTTCATAAGATTTTTGTAAACAATTTAACAAATTATTAAGTTTGAAATGCATTAAAATTTTTATACAAAAAAATATTACAATATCTTGATTTTTTAATTAGTAGTCCTTAAATCTCACTTAGACATCTAGTAAAATGCTTTTTCTAAATATTAAAAAAAGAAAAATACATTTTATTATACGACCTTCTGAACCTTAGAGCCCCCTACTCTTATAATTGGTAAATCAATTAAATTAATTACAAAAATTAGTCCTTGGCTCTCAAATTACAATTACACAAAATTTAGTAAATTTTGTTTTGTCATAAAAGCGTTAACCGAAAAAAAACCTTGTGTCATGTACTAAGAATGTGCCACGCCCACGCCCACGTGCCGCCCAGCAATGGAGCTATCAGCTTACAAGCGAGCCAGCTGGCGAGCGAGCGATTCCAGTTCCGTGCTTGGAACAAGGAATTGGACAGGTGATCAGCACAGCTCGATTGCTTGGGCAGCAACCTGGGTTGACGCTGTTGCCGCTGCTGTTGTTGTTGTTGTTGTTGTTGTTGTTGCTGGTTGACCCCGAGTTGGATTTTGTGAAAGTCGTTCTTGCAAAACGGCAGCGGCGGCGGCAGTGGCGGCGGCCACATCAAGCGACCAGCCAACTGGCCAACTGGCCAAGGTCAAGTGCAACTGCAAATTAAAACTAGAGTCGAGCACACACTTACATAACCCAAAAAAACCGAAAAACAAAACTAATTAAAAAGAAAAACGAGAAGCACATTTCCAGTTTACAATCGACAAAAATCTCACTTTTATTTACAATCATTAAATTAAAATGTTTAATGCGTTTGTCTTTTCACTAAATTGTACAGATATTTACAAAGCCGGCGGTAGCTCTCTCGCTCTTTCTATCTCTATGCCTATCTCTGTTGCTCTACCAGCCATGGGAGAGGGAGGATGACCAGCCCTTATGGAAGTCATGATGATAGTCGTGATGATCCTCGTGCACATGCACGGGCACGATCTCCTCGTGGTGCACATGGTGCACGGGCACCTCCTTAATGACAGGCACGTGCACCTCCTTGTAGATGGGCACATGCTTCACCACAGGCACGGCGATCTTCTGGACATGATGATGATGCACCGTGTGCACCTTGTAGGGCACATGGATTGTATGATGTTCACTGGTGGGATTTGAATTGAGAGAGGATAAGAATTATTATGAGAAAAGGCAGTAAAATTTTAAATTGGATATGGATGCGGATAAAACTAAGTGGTTGTATGAAATGACAGCTTAATTGGATTATCCAAAATTCGTATGAGCTAAGAAATGAAATTGGATAGTTACGGATAAAACTAAAGACTAATAATGAGCTTCAATAGCAGGGATACGGATAAGAATTTTACTGGAGAAGATCCAAAAGAATCATGTGAACAAGGATTCTAGCATCCTTTACTATGAAAGGCTAATATGGACTGACTAGGATGACTATACGGATAAGATATAAATTCACATAAAATTCTATTGGAATATAAATACTAATCAGAGCTAATGAATCCTAATGTGAAGTAAGAATTGCTATGCAAATCCAAATGGGAAAGTGAATAAAAGTGAAAATGTAAATGTCTAAGCTAATGATATGCTTGGAGGGAAGGCGTGGAAGGTGAAGGCGGGGAGATCGATTGGTGCATTGTCCAATTGGCACTCAATGTTATTAGCTAATCAGCTAATGGCTGGCAGTCGTCTCGACTTGTTTGAGCGGCCCGCTCTGTTGGCAAGTTGCTTGAACTTGGCTCGGACGTGGAGTTCCGAGAGAGTTCGTAGCAGTCGCCGCATAGTCGATGCTCGGAATTTTTAATTGATTCAATGCAATTATGTGCGCATTATAATTCGCAGGCCAGCAAATGCCAAGCGTCGCCTCGAAAATTCCTCAGCGTTGCGACCAGGTTCACTGTCTGCCAATTGAACTCGATAACAATAACAGCAACAGTATCTCACTATATATACATATGTGTATGGCTCGGAGTGTTAGCTTAGCTCTATTTATATTGTGTGATTGCTTCATTTGGATTCAATTACATTCATAATTCATAGCATTGAAAAAGCCATACAAGAGATCAAGCCGATCATAAGCAAAATCGATTAAAAATCAAACTTCGATTGCACAACAACACGGAAAAACGTTAGATGGTAGCTGGTTTAATGGCAAACGTTTTATATTGATTGTTATACGTAATGTTAGCTAAGCGGTTTATGGCTAAGAGTTTTATGGTTCACTTACTGTTTGCCAAAGAAACCGGGACTCGGCGCGCAGTAGGCCACAGCGAAGATCGCAGCAAAGATCTGAAAAGGTTAACAAGAGTTTAGAAAATAAGTAATATATTGATTGATATACTGAATATTTATTTTTACATCACAATTACTATAAATTTTTATTCGAGAACTACTAAAAACATAACATAAAAACCAAAATAGTTTTCAAATCTAATTATTTTATATCTTGATGTCTGATATTATGTTTTGGATATTTATAGAAAGAATTGAAACTTCACTTGTTTTATGAAAAAATTAAAAAAAAAATGGTAAAGTTATTGCTTTATTTATAATTATCAATTTCGAGTTGAAATCAGAATTTCATATATAAATGATTCTACAATAAATATATAAACCAAGGAAGAAATTTTAATGAATTGCCAATTACAAACTATCTCCTTAGATTTCATATTTTCTATAAGAACTTCTGGATATTTACAAAATGGAACTTTACCTTAAACAAATTTTTTTTTACAAATAAAAATATAAATTGAGAATTTATATTTAAAAGTAGAATTCGATAAAGAAATCATAAATGTTTACCTTTTAAAACCCTTTAAAGATTGTTAGAAGAACAGGGTATCTAATAGCTCTGATAGCTTTTGCGATATTTGTTAAAGACTTCTATCAATTCTTATGTTTCCTCAACTTCAGTTAACAGATTAATTTTAAGGTATTGCCCAAAACGTTACGCCCTAATGTATTTTAGGGTGAAAGGGTTTCGTTTAACCCACAAATATTACGTATATAAACAATGGTACGTTATTTATTTGTTGCTCAACTTTAAATTGGGCAGTTGGGCAAATTTTCAATTAAGGCCAAATCAATAAATGAACTAAAAATAATATTTTGACTAAAAAAAAGTAAAGTAATTGCTGCATTTTTTTTTTTTTAAGTGAAGGGCAAAACGTTTAACAACCAAACCAAAATTTGTTGATGGATTTTAGTAATTAAATAAATGGAGATCGATCTATGAATGAATTTAAAGAAATATACTCATATATAAAAATATATGTGGCATTTCACTTAATTTTGAAAAAATCCAGAAAAATAGTTATTTAGTTTTATATTAGCAGAATTATTTCTTTAGGCTTTAAAATTAATATTTTGAATAAAATTAAATTTTTTTGTTTTTTCTTTTTTGGTGTATTTATACGCTAAAACTTTGTTTTTAAATTTTTTAATTTTTTATTTTTTTGTTAGTTAAAATTTCGATTAAGCATTTTAGTTTTTTGTTAGCAAATTTTTGGATTTATATCGAGGCACAATTTGTTAGTTAAGAGAGACCAACTCAGTTTCATATAAAACGTTTGTTATATAACTTTGGAATGTATTTTATTCCTGTTAGAGCGCTGCACTATTATATAATATTTATATATTTTTCACACGCGAATCCTTGTTTTGTTTAAAGTTTCTTTTTTACTATATAAACACTCTCCTCTTATGTTTTGGGCACACTTACAAAGACTTTAAGAGCGCTCATATTTGGATATCTGTTGCTGTTAGCTTAGTTTTGCGAACTCGACTCTGATTTTGTGGTTTATGGCCGCTGCGTTTGCCAATGTCTGCCAATGACTGATAACCAATGGCCAATTGCTCATCCGTTTTATACACAATTGCGGGCGCTAACAGTGGACGTCGCAGCGACGACAGCAACAGCAACAGCAACAGCAGCAGCACGAGTCTTAGCAGTCGCAGCGGCGACAACAGCAACAGCAATCAATGTAAAACATACGTGACGCACAGCAGCAAAAGCAACAACAACAACAACAGCAGCAACAGTCGTGGCTACAGTCAGCAATAGCAGCAACAGCAACAAAGCAACAACAAGCGCAGCAATAGCTGCAATAGCAACTATAACAGATATCACAACAGTTATTACAACAGCAACAATTGTCGCAGCTCATACAACAGCACAAGCAGCAGCGATAGCAACAACTACAGGAGCAGCAGCAGCAGCAACAATTGTCGCAGCAACAACATCAGGAATAGCAGCTACAGCAGCGACCGCAACAACAACAACAAAAGCTACATACGCTTTTAAGTGCTTTATGAGTTGCTTAACCAAGAGGTCTGCCCACTAGTCAACAACAACAACAACACTCTGGGGCAACTGTTGGCTATGTTTGCTGCAGCAAAAGCACGCATCAGTTGCTGCTGCTGCTGCTGCTGCTGCTGCTGCTAAAATGAAATCACATTTAAAATAATGAAGATGTTGTCGTTGTTGTAGCGATTGTTGTTGTCTCTAGCTTGACATGTACAATCGAACTTTGACAGGGCAAATTTGTGTGCAGATTTTTAGTGTTTGCTTTGTCTGTAAGACACTAAACAACATTAGAGAGCGAGCGAGCGAGAGAGTGTGTGTGTGTGTGGCAGAAGTAGAGAAAGAGCATATTGGTTAGGCAGTATTTGGTGGAAAAGTTGGAGTTGAGGAAGTTGCTGGAAGTAAATATTGTATAATTGTAGCTGGATTAGCAGGTTTTTGTATGTAGGCCAGTAGTTAGATATATTAAACATGTTTGTCTAAGATATTTCGATTATATTTCATAAAGATACCTATTGAAATATGTCTATAGATATATCTTATTATCTATATATTTCTTATTATATTTATAAAGATTTTATATCTACATAACCTTTTATCCATCAATCAATATCTATATAACTATATGTCTATATCTATATACCTAATTGATTACAAATCTCTGAGCGAGCATTAGACAGTCATTGACAGCAACATTGACAACATTCTGATATTGTCATACTGATATAGATGTCACAATGCGATTTATTGTTTGCAATCGGCTTCTGAAATTATTCCATATGAATGATCAACTGGCACATGAAGCATATACATACATACATATATGTGATTGCCTAAATACACATACATATGTATATATTGGCACGTATTGCTTAAGAGCCAAAGAGCTGTCCAAAAACACATAAAAAAGTGAATGTCAGGTCAGCAACAGCAACGGCTGAAAATTGTCGTCTTATCCCGAGCAAATCAAACCCGAAAAGGAAAAAAATCATCTTTGCAGACGACCTTGACATGCTGTCTGCACATAACAGCAAGTGTTACTTTTATTGCTGCTATAATTGTTGCTGTTGGTGTAGCTGTTAATGCTGCTGATGCTACGGTTGATGTTGCTGTTGATGCTGTTGTTCCGGTGACAATCATTAAGTTTAATATTGCTGCTGCTGTTGCGGTGGCTATTGAGGCTGATCTTGCTGCTGCTGCTGTTGCTGCTGCTCTTGCTGCTGTTGCTGCTGTTGATGTTGCTGCTGCGGCTGCTGTTGCTGCGGCTGCTTTTGCTGCGGCTGCTGTTGCTGTTGCTGCTATTGCTGTTGCTGCTGCTGCTATTGCTGCTGTTGCTGCTGCTGTTGCTGTCGCTGCTGCTGCTGCTGTCGCTGCTGCTGTTGCTGCTGCTCCTGTTGCTGCTGTTGCTGCTATTGCTGTTGCTGCTGTCGCTGCTGTTGCTGCTGTCGCTGCTGTTGCTGCTGTTGCTGCTGCTGTTGTTGTCGCTGCTGCTGCTGCTGTCGCTGCTGCTGTTGCTGCTGCTGTTGCTGCTGCTGTTGCTGCTGCTGCTGATGCTGCTGTTGCTGTTGCTGTTGCTGCTGCTGCGTCTGCTGTTACAGGATCTAATGTTGCCGTTGCATGTTATGATTGCTCCTGATACAGCAGTTGCTGTTGCAGTTGCTATTGCTGCTGATATTGCCTTTGCCACTATTGTTGTTGTTATTGCTTATGCTGTTTGCCTTTGCTGCTTGCTTTTGCTGCAGCTGTTGTTGCTGCTGTGTGAATTGTTGCTATTGCTGCTGGTCTTAGCGGCGTCAATTAAACGCATTAAATGGGTCACAATTGTCGTGGAGGCGGCACATCCGATCACAATCACGCCTCACGTACGAGCGTCTGCTTAGCATGAGCAACACCAACAACAAATTTGCAATAAAACGCATTTTTGGTCTTTTTCATTTGATTACCAATTTTGGGGCAATTACTTAACCAAATTTCGAGCCCTCTTTTTCCCCTATTTCTACTCCTCGGTTTTCTTTAGCTAATCAGCAAATGCAGCACACGCAATTGATTTAACAAGCGTTTACTGATCGATTTGTGGGTCGATGCCACAAAATAATAAAACGGATTCACATAACAGAGGATTGCGCAGATGCACTCTGTTAAGGTTGCTGTTAACAGAAGGTGTTCATGTTAATGTTAAAGGAAGTTGAGTCGATCTGTGTACAGCTATATAATACAGCTAGTAGTAGTCGTAGTAGTTGATGTTGCGATGATTAGTTTAGGGCAATCTGTTAATACGAATTTTACAGCACTGTTAAATCCAGCCTGTTACAGGTGTTAATTGTGCAGCAGCAGCTCAAGCTTACATATGTAAAATTTTCTATTAACTGATTTGATTAAAAATATTACGAGCAGTATGCCATTAAGAGAGGCTGTTTATCACTTTTTGAATCGTTAAATATTCCAGCTAGTTTCAATTTTTATTGCTTGATACACATAAAGCTCAAATGGTTCATTACCAGAATTAGCTGACCTACATTCATATGCAGTATGACAAGGACAACGCCAATGTTAGGCCTTCTGTTATGTTTGATATGCAGCACTCTTCTGCTGTTATTATGACTGCCATTAATATCAGTGATGCAACAGCCATAAATCAGTTTAACAGACTTTCAATGCTGCTGGCATAGCTGCTGTTAATTCTGTGGGTGATGTTACGTCTGCTGTTAGCTCTTTAACTGCTACTGTTATGATTACTATAACCCCTGTTAAGCTATGGTCTGCTAAATGGTCGCACTGTCTATTGGGCTGTTGTTGCTAAATGCTGTTAAATATTTATTGCGATGTTGCAGGCTGTAAATGCTGCTGTTACGACTGCAGTCTGATCGCCAGACTGTGCTATGTGTGTATGGGTGTGTGTATTGCTATCCAGGTATATGTAGGCCAATTGACTATATATTTCAGCTAGAGGGCAGCGCAAGCCAGCGCCCAGCTGCATTGCAAGCATTTGCAGCATGTTGCATGTGGATGTTATGAGCGCGCCTGCCTGTCCCGGCCTGGCTGCCACACAAATTGCCCCGCTTTAACTTGGCTGGCAAAAAAAAAAAAAAACCATTACATAATAGTTATTTGTGTGATAAATATGCCAGCGAAGTCAAATGCGTGCCCCACACCACGGGAAGAGAGGCAGACACAGAGAGAGAGAGCGCGAGAGTGAGTGAGAAGGAGAAAGAGAGCGTAAACAATCATATGCTTTGCTACTGTCCGGATTATAACTTTCATTTTCAGCGCGCGAATCCCATATTGCAAATGCAAATGCTTCCTGCTAAGTCAGTTTTAGTTGAATACCCTGGAAATCATTGAAAGTGTTTTAGCTGGGTATATGGGGTGGGGTTCAAATATAATGTGATAGACAGAAGTTCGTAGAATGTATATATGTCTGATTATAACCAAGAGGAGAAATTTTATACCAATTTTTCAAATATCGATAAATATTGGTATCGCCCGAAATGAACACATAATAAAAGATTTTCATCTTTTAATATAATGTAGAAGTGAAAATTGTTGTATAATTCTTGATTTTTACTATACACACATATTTGGAGGCCATAATTAAGAACTACAAATTTCTATAGGATCGTCCAACTGAAACTCTAGTTATTAGAAAACACATATCCATAGTAAGGGAACTATAGGAAGAACAAACACAGAATTGGCGAACCTGTCTACTTGGCTTGTGTTGTGGTATATGTACAGGGTAACTCATAGTCTGCCATTGGCGCACTCTTTCGTGCTTTTTCTTTCTCGATTTTTCCCCAATTAGTTTCGTAGAAATGTGGAGCATGCAACGCTAAACAGCTGTTCGACCTGTCATTTTGAAGCAGCTCTACATCAATTTCGAGGCAAGCTTCGAGTTAATGTCGCTGTTCAACGCAATTGAAGATAAGTTTGATGAATATGGAGTGATTGAACACAAATTGAATGCGATACACACGAATCGCTTATGATAAGCAGACAGGCCCCCCCTCATGCATAGAGATTGCTGAAACCAGTTATAGCCATACCGCCACACCGCCTCTATCCAATATCAGGCAAATAGCCCATTAAGTGTTACCAATTCTATGCGCATTAAGAATCCGATTCGGTAATTAAGTTAAACAGTTTATGGCAATAAATTGAATTCATATTTTTCAATCTGGTTAATCTAAATTGGCGCTTGAAGTGTTCTACATTCATAAAGCTAGCTCATATATATGTGTGTGTGTCTGTTACAAACTATGTAAATGTGAGGTTAGATTGCATAAGGTAAGGTTAGCTTTTGGTAATTTCTGCATATTTATATGACTTGAGCGTGAAATATTTTCGCTTATTCAGGGTGTATGAAATCTAATTAACTCTAGTAACTATATTTTAAGACAATCTCAGTAAAAGTGAGGTTAGAGTGCATAAATTAAATTGTTGAATATTCTCATTTTCTTTAAGTATTCAAAACTCGAGTTCGAATTCAATCTTATCTTTCCATCTTACTGCATAGCTTAACATCTATCTTAGTTATTCAGCTCTCATAGCTTTAAAGGAATGTAAATGCCTGGCTGTCTGGCACAAGTTGGTCTATGCTAGCTTGAGATATTGATTAATCAATTTCTGGCCTGATATTAATATTCAGAACCTCTTAGTCATGCTTTGCATATATGCCATTCAAGGCTTACTCGAAAGAACCTATCCATCTATATACATACATACATATGCATATATAGATACATATCTAGCTACGACCCATCTTTAAATATTCTTCAGCAGAATTTCTGTTCGTAGTTCTTGTGAAGTAACCGCTGCAAAAGTTTTGCATGGCTTATATAATTAAGTTACCAACATAATACATATATATGTACATATGTATATATGTATGTATATATTCATTGAGTCTCATCGGTCTCATCGTTTCACGTTTCCTGTTCGCCCACAACTGTCAATCACCTTTGTGATAAATTTATGCCGTTTACCCAATCGATGGATGCAGCGCTGTGTTTTCCATAACAAAACGTTTTCAATTTTACTTTTAGTTTTATTTTGCCTTTTTTTTTATAGGTTGGTATTACATGCTCCTTGGGCTCGATACGAGCTAACGATATCTGTGTTCGATATCGGCTCTTATTTATTTTTTTTTTTTGCTTAGACACGCGCGATATATGGAAATTTTTCACGCTGCAAAACGTGCTGCCAAATGCTGTTGTTGTTGTTGTTGTTGTTGTTGCTGTTTCTGTGCACTTGTCATGTGAGACGCGTGCGCCATTCGCTGTTCGCCTGTTGAATTTCTAAGCGACATTTTGTTTCTTCTGTTTTTGTTTGAAACGCAAAATTTTTGGAATCCAAAAATGTGGAGCAGCCCCCAAACAAATAAAAGAGCATCGAAATATCAAGATAATCAAATCGAACGCGAATTGTGCAATCTTAACAAATGCCAAATTTATAGCAAGAGGCGCAACCTCTGCTTCTTCTTTGGAATTGCTGGCATATGCTAATTCCGACAGAAATTCGCGAACTGACCTTCGACTGGACTGGAGTGGACTGCACCTTTAGCTTAATTTGTTCTGTGTATGAAGTGAATTCAATGGTAAATGGGTGAACAGGGTATATAGGGTTTCATAGACTGTAGACAGACAATAGAATGTATATATGTACATAGATCACAATAGCTACGTATACGCCTTATCATAAATAAATCGAAATTAGCCTAAAAGTCTCCTATTCGTCTTCACTTCTGTATATTGTATCAATCCCAAAAGGAATAAATTTTTAAAAGTTCACGTCTATTAGGAAAAACTCTTAAATCAGGTGTGTAATTCTTATAAGGTATAAGATCTTTCTGTTCATTTGTATATATAAAATATCAAGTCTGTATCTATATCATCATGTCCTATTATCCATACGGCATGTAATAGTGTAAGATCAAGTTTTTAATTCCTATAAATTTCAATTCATAATAGGTTCATAAATATATTCTATAAATTTCATAATCCTAGAATTTGCATTTCCTTTCGTTAAGTATTTAATATACTACATAAATTTAGAATATCTAAACTGGTATTATTTTTAATTAATTCATAATACCTTAATAAGTATTTTGATCATATTAAACGTATTTTAAAAAACTAATGGATATGTTAAATTTAAGTAGTAAATATACGCCATTAACTACATGATAATCATCTAGGCAGGGTAGCTATTAGTCGTGCACTCTCGCTAAAGCACACCCTAATATTTTCATAAGCTTTATTCTAAGGAATTCCTGTTTGAGAATTGAGTCTCAGAATGAGCTCAGCTTGGGCAGCTGCTTCTCTTGCTGCTGCTCCTTATTGCTGGCTACGCTCGCTTAAAGCTTGCTGACTGCGCAGCTGGCGTCGCAGTCGCCGTCGACATCAACATCGACAGCGAGCGTCATCAGTTGGCAGAGGCGCTGATGAAGAACAGCCCCGGCCTGAATTAGACGACGTCAGCGAGCATGACAAGGTCGACACTTAAAGGTGTCGCCAATTATAAGGCCCCCCAAAATTACACACACACACCCGCACACTCGCACGCACAACACCTTTGGCTGCAGTGAAAACTTGCACCAATTAACGCTTCAGCTGTTCGCTGGAAACCGAAAAAGCAAAAAAAAAACTAATAAAAGTTAAAACCAAGTTTTGAAGGTGCATTGGCCGAGCAATTTGAATTGTGCTCTTTTTAGTGGCTCTAGCAAAGCGTAAACTTAGTTCAGGTTAAGATGATTATTATGCCATTCCTTTGAGTTCTGGTTCTTTATATCTGTTACGGCTGTTGCTGTGGCTGTTGCTGTTGCTGGTGCTTGAGCTGTTGGTTCTAATTCAACTGCTCTACTAATTCTACAGCTAGAAAAGATCTAAACAGCTAACGATTGCAGAACCCAAACACTTGTCTCTAATTGCGCACACATAAGTAATCACGCCTTCTGCATACACTATATACATGTAAGGTATATTAGCTGTGTGCAAAGTTTATTATAAGTTAGTCAGTTATTATAACTTTTAATTTGAATTATAATCATTATAATTTTTAGATTTAATAATAATTGGAGAGTAAAATTGTAAAAAAAAAAAGATCCAAAAACAAATTTTTTTACAGATATTTTAAATTTGTTTTCTATTTTTGAATTCATTTTAAGGTTTGCAAATCGAAAATTTCATTTAATGTATTTTTTTTTCTAGTAAAGTTAAGACTTTAATTTTTAAATATAGTGCCAGATAATATTAGTTATTTTTTTACTACTTTAGAGTATATCTATAAAACTAACTATAAAACATTTTTTAGAGCGGAGCACTACAAAATAAATAAAGAATTTTCAAGAAAAAAAATTTTACTAATAATAGAAATTATTACAATAGATATATGAAATATAAATAACAAATTTTTTAAATATTAAAAGAATGTCAGTATTTTTTATTTATACAATTTTTGTCAATATTTTTGTTATTAAAAATGCATAGTAATAATTTATATATATTTTTATAAAAATTAATAATTTAAAAATTTAAATTAAATAAAATATGTATGTATATAAAGTAAATTAAAAAAAAAAATACAAAAAAAATTCCATCGATAAAAATTTGTTTTTAAAGGGCATTCAAAGTGCGATTTGCAATCGAAATTTGTTGTGCTACAATTTCTTATTGAAATAATTTTACGTGAGTCATTCCCAAGCCATTAGAGGAAATGGCGGCACGCAAAATAAGCAGCAAGACGAAGAAGAAGACGGTGGCGATATAAAGAGAAGAAAAGGCAGAAGAAGCAGACATCGAGCATAATGAAGTTGCCTCCAAGGCAAGCGCCAGGCAGGTTCGACACCCCAAGCCAGACCAAGCTGGGCCGAACGCTGCCGCGACTCAAGTGGGCGCAGCTAATGATCATAATGATGAACTCTAAAGCGCCAAACTTCGGTGCCGCCAGCTAAAGCTAAATGCGAAGCTAAATGCCACAAACAACAACAACAACACCAGCAACAACAGCAACAAAAGAGTGTGCTGCTGGCAGCGCTGTCGCTGTCGACGTCAACGCCAACTGCGCTGCTTTGCTGCTCATCCAATGAGTTTCGAATACAACTAAATCAGAATTTTTATTCAGTTTCAATTGTTTAGCGAGTGCGGATCGGCGAGTTCGAGTTCGAAACGCAGCGCAACCAAACGCGAAACGAAAGCGGCCAAAGAAAAGCTACAACAACAACAGCAACAACAACAGCAACAACGGCAACAAAAAGAATAGAAAAAGAATTGCAAAACAGAAAGCAACAAAATTGAAATTGCACTGCAGCTGTAAGGGTGGGTGTGTGACTGCCTCTGTGTGTGCGTGTGTGTGCTAGAGCGAGAGAGCGATAGCTTGTCATTAACCGCTTTGCCAAAAATGTCAAAGCGCAACGGAAGCTAGCTAATCAAGAATTTTACCGTTACACTTCTCAGCATAATTCGGCCGGAAAGACCAAAGTGAGAATCTGGCCACAAAACTTAACGCCCGAGTGAAATTTTATTCGCAAAAAGCTAAAAATAAAACAAAAAAACAAAAACAAATTAAAGAGATTTGCCTATATAAAAAAAAAATAATAATAATATATATTTTTTTCATAAATATTCCGAGTCGCTTTTTCAATAAATCATTCATAATTTGAAGTTTATCTTTTTTCTCAAGCTGTCATAATAAATTAATTGCCGGTGTTTTGCCTGTCTCCGACCCGCTCTTCGGCTGTCTCTTTCGCTCGCGACAAGCAATTAAACGTTTTTGACTAATGTGCGGGCTTTTAAGCTGTTTTGCATACCCTGAAAATGGGGAAGTGTAGAGCTTAAGAATTTTATGGATATGTATGTAACAGATAGAAGTAGGAGTGACTGAATAGCCAAAGTATGTGTACTCCTTGGAGGAAAGAGTTAAGCAAGTTCATATGCATATACTTCTCTAACAATGCCCACCTATCGGAACTCGCTAATTACACGAGCGAGTGTGCTGAAACTTAGAGTGAATATTCTATACAGTGAACGCAGTTTAATTCTATTATTTGTTTGGCCAGGCCTGATTCCATTTTCGTCTTATCAGTAAATATCGATGTTTCGCTTTGGTTTTTATCTCTCATAACTCGAAGACTGCTAAAGCGATAGATACGATGTAGATTGCTCTGAAGAATATACAGGTAATGAACATTTTAGTCTTAGAATATCAATCCCTTTCTCTAAAAAAATTCAATACAAATAAGTATAGTATCATCTCCAGCTCAAGTTTATAGCTATTATTTCAATATTATAATCGTGCTCCGAAAACTTCACAAATATTGTACATCTAGAACCGGAGTTATTGGAGGTCATGTACTCCATAGTAAGGGAGTGTGCGCATGTACGGAAGCGTATGTTTGGGTGCGTATTTGATGTAGCAAACTATAATTAATTGTCAAAGCAAACTCTGTTTATACTTTAGGGCATCTCCTAGTCGTTAACTCTAGCTAATTATATCTTTTTGTTTTAATAAATTTATAATTTTTTTAAATATTTGTTATTGTTTTGTATTTGATTTTTACATTTGGCCAAGTGCGACGGCAATGATGGCAATTGTATTTACGCATTGCTGAGCACTTTGTCATTCAAATATGCTTAATTACCAAGTGGCCGAAAAACTTTTGTCGCAAAAGGTCAAAAGGCCTCTAAGCGAGAACTAGTGACGCAATCAAGGAAGACAACTAAAGTTTGCCTAATGACTTACACGCCCTCACTCTCCCACACTCTCTCCCTCACACACACACACACACACACAGCCATAGAAGAAGAATAACTGAATTTCTTTTGAGTGAACGCATAAATAAATGAGATCTCCCACATCTCTCATCTCATCTCATTTAATCTCATCTCAGCTCGGCTCGACTCGGCTCGGCTCACCTCTATAACGATCTGCATATTTTGGCAATATAATTAACGGTGAAAAGAATGTGAAAAGTAGCGAAACGTAACGCGAAAGCCACAAAAAAAAAAATAAATAAATAAAGAAACAACTACAACTACATAAAACTGCTCTAAAGAAATGATGCCCACTGGCACGCGAACATAAACCAAAAAGAAAGGAGAGAAAGATACAAAGCAAAAAAAAAAAAAAAAATAGCATAAGTGAAGAAAGAGCAGAAACAGAAGGTTTCTACGACGCTAGCGCTTGGCGCTGTCTTTCAGTTCCCAAGCTCCCGCCGATCCAAACAGTCCACTTAACCCAAAACTCTCCACGAGAATGCCAAAGGAAGTGACCAAGTGATAAAAGACAACAAAAAAAACAGTGGGAAAAACTTGTGCAAAAAACATAAAAGGGAAATTATTTTTACCGTTACCAAGTGAAATGATGAACATTGCGCTCAGGCGGCGTCTGCTGCTCCTCTGGATGCTGCACTTGCTCGCCGATGCTGCAGCTGCGCTCACCGTGGACAATCAGCTGGTCTCGGCGCGCAATGGTAAGTACCGTGGAGGGGGATAGACAAAGCGGTTAAAACTATTAACATATCGTTTTTATTACGTATTCGCTGCGGTTTTTATGGAGCCATTAACGTCTATAAAAATGAAATACTTTTATATTCTTGAGCAAACAACAGTTAGGCTTTAGATATATGCCAACTGGTTTGTTTAGACATAGAATAGTTCGTAATGATTGGAATAGTCTATGTATTAGTCATGGTATATAATTATAGGTTGGGTTTTCTACTAGAACTACATATTTATAGTTTGTAAATATCGTGAGAGTTGAGATAGATGATAAATAAAAGATTAGTTTAAAAGTTTCAATTTCATAGAGAAACAGAGTTATAAACTATACCACTTCTTTTTCAGCGTTCAGTATAAGTATAAATACAGTAATAGATTACTATTTAACTATATAACTATATTAAACTATTGAAAGTATTTTTACTATTTACCCTCTTTACTAAATTCAAATCAAGTTCTTCCTTATGATCTATCAGCTTCATAATTGTGTAATCGTGGCAAAGAGGTCATGCAAGGGTTCACTCTGTTCCTTAGGATTGCCAATATATTTCGGGCCAAGATTTAGTATAGAGCACTTACACCTTTACAAACCTTCGAGCAGACTTGAAGACTTGCATGGATGTCTATTTAAGGCGACTCTAGAGTTCCTTTAGAACCTCCATGGCTTATAGCAGATCCAAAGGAGTTCTAGAATTACAGTAATCTCAAGAAAGAATTACGAGATGGAGTAAACTCATATAGACTTCACTGCCAGACATTTGAGCAACTGTAGAGCAATTCTAAAAACCATTGCCAGCTCCTAGAATACTACATCTGTCAGCCTTGATTCGTTCTACATGATCGCTCAAAGAATTGACTACAGGTCTATCTTTCTTCCTTCTTTTCAAAGATCACTTTGGCTAATAATTAGATGGGTTCTTCAAGTGTTTTTCAGTAGGGCTTGATGGTGAATTCTTTATGCCAAAAAAGTTATCAGGGACAAGGAATGCAACAAACAATTTCCCAGATGCTTTAGCTTTACTTAATACTTTACTCTAATACAATAATCTCTCCTTTACGCCTAATTGCATTCTTACATTCTTCTGCTCGCATTAAAAGAAACAATAAACATCTATTTCCATAGGTAACTAAAATATTTAGACCCAAATCTCAGCTCCAACTGCCACCCACATGCCATAATGGCGAAACCAGCACAGCTCATAAATCACATGGTCCAATCCATCATTAATCATCGACACAAGCTAGCCGAACAGAGGGCAATACAAATATTGTTGGTCTTTCGAATTGTCTCTTGGCTGTTGTCGCTGGGTTGACCTTTTTGAATTATTCATGGGGAGTCGCTTGAGGTGGGAGAGTGGAGTTTTACGGTGCTGGAGTCAGCTATGGGCGCCAGCTATGGGGGTCAACTGTGGTGCCAGCACCTGTGGGGCTAATGGCAGTCAACTGCGTCCACGCGGCACGCAAGCCAAATAAAATTCTGAAACGATTTGAATAAAGAACAAAAGCGTCCCAGTGTGGGGAGACAATAAAACTAACCTACCGTACAGTGGAGCAAAACCACAATAAAACGGCCTTGAAAAAAACAAACACAGAAAAATTGAATAAGTAATGCAGGTGACATCATAGTGACAATAGGGCGTCTGGGCGTCTGGGCGTCTAGGCGTGTGGGCGTGGCCGTTCATTGCATAAGCTGAACTTTTATTTGTATTTGTATTCATTTTTTTGGTCAACTGCAATTGGCCAATTAGCGAGCGACTTGAAAATTGAACTGAAGTCTATTTGGCTTTATTTTCAGATTGCTTCGAGCGCATCGCACTGGAGGCAATGCTGCCATTTGAGAAGACCTTCCGCACCGAAGACACCAACTCGCTGAAGATGTGCAAGGAGAAGTGCTTGCAGGCGGGCGAGAAGTGTCAGGCGATCTCATTCGGGTGAGCGGCGTTGCCAATTTTGTCCGATTGCTCAATGAGTAACAACAATTTTAACTGATTTTAACTTCGTGTTCGTGCAGTGTTCATCGACGCGGAAACGGCACATGTCAATTGTCATCGGAGCAGTATGGAGGCGGCAGCGGGCGACCCGCTGGCGTCATTTTCGATCCCGACTTTGATCTGTATGCGCGCAAGACGAATTGCTTCGATTTGAGCGACAATCAGCTGGACGGCGCATCGAGTCCGATCAGTACGGGCGTAACGCCCGTAAATTTACCCAATCGCCCGATCGATGTGGGCAATACGCCAGTGCTGGTCGTGAATCCCACTCCGCACACCAGTCATCCGGATGTGCCCGCACAGCCGCCGCCAGTGCCGCCCACTGGACCGCCACCGGGTGTCGGCGATCGTCTCTATTTTTCGCATGAAATCTATCCGCTCTACAAATATCCGACGCTCTACGAGCACAGCTATCCGGCGCCCAATGAGGAGGTCTATATACCTGGCGGCTATGCGGCCAACGTGCCCGAGGTGGATGAGCGCTACAGGCCGTCGTATGGGCCGCACGAGGATGATGGCATACGGCCTACGCCCCACGGGCCGCCACGCCCCATCTTCGGGCTGGGCTACGGCAATGGCTATAGCTATGGCACACCGGAACGTTACTCGCCCACAACATTGCGGCCTGCCTCCGGAGAGCGGCCCAGCTATGCGCCTAGACCGGATTATGCCAGTGATAGACCAGATTATGCACGTCCGCCGCCGCCCGCACGCCCCTATGATAGCTCCACACCACCCTCACATGGATCCCGACCCACGACCAGCTATGATCGTGATCCACGGCCCACGACCAACTATGATCGCGATCCCAGGCCCACAAGTGGCTACGATGGACATCGTGAGCCAAGACCCACGACTAGTTATGATAGCCATCGGGAGCCTCGGCCGGACTACACGAATCGACCTGATCCGCCACCGCATGCAACACACGATGGAGGATATGGTATGGGACCTGCACCTGGCTCTTCAGCTCGCCCGCCCGCCTACGATAGACCTTCAGCTCAGCCGCCCAGGGATGACTATGTGCGTCGCAATGGTAGTGCTATGCGTCCAGATGGCTACTATGATGATGATAAGACTATAGCAACCTACTTCAATCCCGGGGACTACATGCATAACAACAAAAGTAAGGCCTTGAGCAATATAAACTAGGATTCCTTCTGTTCTTAACAATGCTCGTATTTGCTTAATCAAAGTACTCAATTTATAATACCTGATCCTCGAAATTCCGAGCACATCTAATCCTAACTAAATTTCTCTCCACCTCTTCACTTAGAGCCAACTATGCCCCTGCCTGGTGACAGGGATCGTGATCGTTATCCCATGGATGAAATGAATGGTAAGTGCAGTAATCTTATGTCAAACCATCTTAACCAAGTCCCAACTAATTTGGATTCGCGACCAGCTAACCGACAGTGGGAATGAGGAGGTTTTGGATGCGATTCGCTTTATTTAACTTTTTATTATCTCTTATTTCGTTTAGTTTAGTTGTAACAACTAAAATCTAAGTAGAATTAACATTGCGCACAAATAAAACTCATTACGAGAGGCGGAAGGAAACGGGAGGCGGAGTCGACAGTTGACCCACATTTGGGATTGGCTTTTATTCGCATAACAAAACTAAAAACCCATTAGACTAAGCATAATGCGACAATCTATCGTCGATGTGGGTGGACAGTGGCTACAGTGGGTCAAAACGGTGGGGTTGTGCGCCACATTAAAAACTAAATAATCGAAAGCTCGCGCGCCACGGACAACAAAACAAATGAATTTAGCTCGCATGCTGAATGCAAAAAAAAGAAAAATAATCGAGTGCAAAAGCTTATGAAAAATTGTCACCAAGTGGGTTAGCTATCGATGGGTATGTATAGAGCGGGCGGTATGTTTAGAGGAGACTTTGAAATATGTTAAAAAATGTATAATAATTGATTATATTATTATATTCCATTCTAATGTAGCCTAAGCGGCTAAATTTAGCTGTAAAACAAAGCATAGCTAAATGGGTTAACTAGTTCAATACAGCTGGCCTGACGCTTTGAATACCATTCATAATTCACTTATATATAATATGATTCACGATGATTCATTTAGTCATTTTTTCATTTCTATGAACTCAGCTTGGTATAGAAGAGTTAATGTAGATCCTTTGACTAAGGGTTGAGGATTAGATGAGTTCTGTTTAGTTGACTACTCACTCTTTGAGCATATTTAACAAGGATGGGATTTCTGTTTGATAAAACTAAACTAGAAAAAAAAGTAGAGGAAAAATCTAAGCTATTTCTATAAATCTATCAATTTCAAATACAAGAAGAAGAGTTTATTGAGTAGAGTAAATCAGAAAATTGTCAAAAAAATCTCTAATAGCCATAACAAATTAAATATACAACGCAAGCCAGCATAAATAAAATATGATTCAAATGTGAGTCTAAAGTGCGCTTAGACGCTTGATTCGCTTGACTTAAAACTAATTAAACATTTTATTCAAAATTATATATAATTTTAAATGAAAATGTGATTTTTAATTATGCTCTAAAATGCAATTAGCCGCTTGTCTCATGGATTTTAGTCGATTAACAAAATATTTATAATTATTTAATAACTAATATTTATCATTCAACTATTTCAGTTTGAGTTGAGAACTTGCTGAGACTTTTCTCATAAATGTGAGTCAACAATTTTATATAAATAATTTTATTTAATTTTTCTTATTACAGATCGAAATCTCGTAAGTTAAAATTAAATTAATTTATATAAAATTGTCGATTAATATCTCAGTAATTGTTTGCTCTCAGTGAAATAGAAAAAAGAAGATTTTTTATACATTTTTCCATCCAATCCTTGAGCTTCTCAATCGATGTTGTGAATCGTTGCATAGCGAAAGCCATCACAATTTGATTTTTACAAAATCTCTCTCATAAGGCAATGTATGCTTCAGGCTTATACAGGTTTCATTCTATTATAGTTCTAACTTTAATTATGTTTTTTTTTTTTTTTAATAATCTCCTGTAGTTCAAGTACAATGTAGTGCCTACATATTTTCCAGGGCTCTATGACGCAACTAATTTCGATTTAGTTATGGATTAGCACATTCTTTTAGTACACCCTCATGATGTCAGCTTTAGCTAAGAATATATGTTTATTTAAATTTAGTTAAGTTGTCAAGTGCACAAGATTTATGACAATTCCACAAAAACAAGCAGCAACAAATTGCTTTGCCCACTCATCAAAGAGTCATTTATATTTTGGATTTTAGACGCGACTTCCTTTCGATGATCTCGAGTGTGACGAGCACATGAACTTTATGAAAAACCAAAGCAGAAATAGGGGGTGACATAAGCCCAAGTTCAAATGCTCAAATGCTCAAATGCTTGTTACGATCCATGCGACAATGTAATTAAATCGTTGGCTCTGCGTGCGAGTTTGTTAGCTGAATTTATTGGGCGTGGGACAGATGCTGGCTGAAGATAAGAGTGCGAGTAATACGATTATTTATTTTGCTTCTTATTCTTCTTTTACTTCTTTTTTTTTTTTTTTGGTAGCGGAAGCTTGAGTCTCTGATTCTTTTTGGCTGCCGTACTTTGCCTTTTGGGAATTGTGCAAGAGCAAGTGCACTTGAACGAGCACCCCGAAAGGCTGTATTGTATGCAAATTCTGTTGCTGTTGCTGTTAGAATGCACTAAAAAATAAAAACAGAAAGAGTGAAAAAAAAACAGAAGCTAACCCATTGTAATGACAGCTTTGACATTGATTAAGAAACGGAAATGCGCTCAGATTGTTTGGCTTTTTGTGTACCTCGAATGGTAGAGCGAGAGAGAGAGGAGGGGGTGGGTAGGCGCTCGAGCTATGTTATGATCGATGATATAGCAAAGACTCGGACAGAGTACATGATAGGTGGCATATGAATAATGCATGCTGCAAGTGCGTTATGGGCTTACTCAGTGTTAAGCTGGACAAACGTGTTGCAAAAGACTTAGGCAACGAACTTGAGTGGGGGCTTGCTAGGTGGAAAATACGGGCAGCATATGGAAATAAGTATGTAGAAGATGCAACAACAAAACTAGCTATGAAAGGAACCTTAGAATGTTTGAATTAGGATTGAAAAACAAAAGACTTAGGCAACGAACTGGACTTAGTCACATAGAAGTTAGATATGAAATGTTTGTAGGAAATTAGAAAATAAAATTTAGCTTATTTAAAATTAGCTGATAAACATATCAGATAATTGACTTGGAGCTTATAGAAATAGATGATTTTGCAAAAATTCTTATAGCCTAGCTCATAGATTTTTTAGAAGGGAAGCACCTACAGTCAATAAAACGAAAGACTTAAGCAACAAACTTATTTTCTATTTCTGTTTTTTTTTTTTTTAACTGACTTAACGCTAAGCCTAAGAATATTCGCGGAAGTGGAAAGCAGTTAAATAGCTTTGAAATCAGATATATCTACATATAGATAATGACTAAAAATGACTAGAACTCAGTTACAAATATTTATATTAGAACAAGAAAAGAATTCAACAGACAATACTTCAGCATAATTATGATGATAAGTTAACTAAATAAATTAAAACCAAATGAATTTGCAGAAATACAGAAATCACTTCGAAGTTGCTTTTGTAGAGCTCAGAGCGTGAAAAATATTCGTTTATAAATACATAAAAAGAAAGAAAATTTAAGAGTGAGACTTTGGGCTAATTAGATGTAAATTAAATGTACTCCTAAACAACTCCGCTCGTCTGAGTCAGATTCATATCATATGAGTCATTTCGTATATAGAAAATATTGAATGAATCATTTAAAATCTGAAAAATTTATGATATAAAATATACAAAAATATATAAAAATTCTATAAAATTTTTCATATAATAAATATATTTACTAGCTCAAATTTACATGATCTCAATAGTTGAATTTGAATATTTTTAATATGTACTTTATACTTAAAATGAAGCTTTCAATATATAAAGAACTTTCGATTATATTTGGGTCGTACAGAACTGATCATCCATTTAACTTCATATATGACATATTTTGGAAATTATAAAAGTTCTATCTAAAGATAATATCGCCAATATTTTCAATTCTTTGAGCCCCATTTCATAGTTGTGCCCTACTTTATGCACACAACTGATCTCATATCTCGCTCTACGCTAATCAAGTAGATTACTAGTTTAATTTCTGCGTAATCCCCATTGACTTTGCCCCCAAACAGTGCTCATTGAAATTAATACACACTCTGTCTGGCTGGCATCCTTGACTGACGTCAATTAACGCTTGGCTGCCGCTAGTGCAGCTGCTGCCGTTACGCAGCTCTCGGAGCTACAGATACAGATACCAACTATTAACAGCTGCCCTCGTATTTTCATCTGAAAACCAAGATAAGCCATCTACTAGCCAAAAAAATAAATAAAAAAGTGCGCCTAGAGTACTCATTAAAAGCGTGCATATTTCAAGGCTCTAAAGACGACGCCCCGTTGGCTAAATCAACGAGAAGAGAACAGCATCAAGAGCAGCAACAACAACAAAAATTAGATAAAGCTCTGGGAAAAAATTAAAAGCTTTTTTGGTGGAAAAACGCTCGAGCGCGCGTTAAAATTTTCTAATATCGTGTATAAAACCGCAAGCTTGACCAAAGCAGCGGCTCAGTTGAGGCTAGAAACGCCAGAGCAGCGCGTCGACGCGTTTACAGACTAGATCCTGTGAGAGTGAAAGAGAGCGAGCCAGCGAGTGAGAGAGAGAGCGCGAGTGTGAGAGGGAGAGTGCGTGAGTGAGTGAGAGCTTTCACTGCTTTGAAAAGCGCAAAATCCAATTAGAATCCTGCATATGCAGAGCAGAGTGAAAGAAAGAGAGAAAGAGAGAGAGAGATAGTGTGTGAGAGAGAGACAGACTGTGTGTGAGCTACGCTTGATATTCAAACTCAAAACCCGAAATAAAGCGCGACTTACGTAACCAGTGAGCATACAACAAAAATTGTTTAAAAAAAGAAACAAAAATTTAAATAGAATTCCAAACCGAGCTCGATTATATAAAATACAAAAATTGTGTGTGGATTTAGTGGTTCGGTGAGCGCGTTTCAATGCGTTCGCTAATGCTTTTATGGCTGCTGTTGCTGCTGTTGCTCTATGCCAGCTGCGGCACCCAAGCCAAATTCGTGAGTCCTACAAGACACAGCAGCGGCAGCGGCAGCAGCAGCAGCAGCGGTGGCAGCGGCAGCGGCGTCGGGGTTAGCGACATAAGCAGCACAATTATAATTGTGGAGGATGCCAAAGGTAGGTTGCGCTTGGGCGCGGTACAACTCGGTCAATGGCCAACAAATTCAGAAGTTAAACTGCGAAGCATATTTAAAGTAATTTGCATAATTTGGCAAATAAGAACTTCTGCCCTCCGCGAGATAATCTAAGCGGCAGCAAGGCCTCGCTGGGGCGACCGGGGGCGGATCGCTTCACAGCAACATGACTCGAACATAATTTACAGCAGCAGCAAAAAGAGCGGATGTCAAAAGCAGAACATGTAGCAACATCATGTAGAGGCAACCGATCTTGGACGCGCTTCACTGACTTCGACTTCAGCTTCAGCTTCGGCTTCAGTCAGCGAGTGACGCCAAGATCTCTGATTGCTTCACTTGCTGCTGTTGTTGTGTTTCTTTTTCTTTTTGTCTGTATCTGTTTTACTTCATCTTTACAGCCTGCTTCCGGCGTGTGCTGGCTGGCAAGCGCATAGCGCCCCATTGGATACGCCGTTCGATATCCTGTGAACGGGTGGAGGACTGCATGCGCGAGTGCGGCCACGAGAAGCGCTTCATGTGCGAGGGCTTTAACTATCGCCTGGATCCCTCGGGGCACGGCCAGGGCGACTGCGAGCTGATTGAGATACCCTTGTCTCAAATGGATCTGTACTCGAGCGCCAATCGCAGGGACTCGAATCTGCTGCGGCATCCGGACTACGATTACTATGAAAGGGATCGCAATGCGCCCAGCAGCTGTAGGCGCAATGCCTGCCAGGATTG